>NC_036860.1:10593783-10636142 GCF_002910315.2 Salvelinus sp. IW2-2015
GCCCCGACCTCAATCCTATAGAACATTTGTGGGCAGAACTGAAAAAGCGTGTGCGAGCAAGGAGGCTACAAACCTGACTCAGTTACACCAGCTCTGTCAGGAGGAATGGGCCAAATTCACCCAACTTATTGTGGAAGCTTGTGGAAGCTACCCAAACGTTTTGACCCAAAGTTAAACAATTTAAAGGCAACGCTACCAAATACTAATTGAGTGTATGTACACTTCTGACCCACTGGAATGTGATGAAAGAACTAAAAGCTGAAATAAATATTCTCTCTACTATTATTCTGACATTTCACCTTCTTAAATAAAGTGGTGATCCTAACTGACTAAGACAGGAATTTAATTAAATGTCAGGAATTGTGAAAAACTGAGTTTAAATGTATTTGGCTAAGGTGTATGTAAACTTCCGACTTCAACTGTAGGGTTCATAAGCTGATTTCTCACATAAATGCACACATTCATTCAGGTTACAGAACCAAGTCCCTTAGACAAAGGGATCCGTTGGCTAGTTAACACCTCCCTACTTCTCATACAACTTCAGACTCAAGAAACAAGTTCAGTATGTGAGATGAAATGTCTGTCTTAAGAATATCTCACAAACCCAATGTTCCTCTTTCAAGTTAACCCTGTCAACCACTCSCCCGAAAAGAACATGTTAAAAACAAAACTCTGATTCTAAAAAGGGGAAGCATGATGGATTGTGAGAATGTCTATTTAGCATAAGCTAAATTCAATTGAACCTAAAGCATGTACTATGCTATGATGATGATCTATTAACTGCTTATAAGTGGCTCATTTATCCATTTAGTTTGTTTGTTAGATTTTGAACCCTAGAATAAAGTGATGGCCACAATGTGAGTGTTTAGGTTACTGTAAACTTGGTATCATTTGATTGGTCAATGGTGGTTGGTTTTGGGTTGAGAAGGTTACACCTAACATGTTATAAATGTAATTAAATGCCTTTGTTCTCTCTCTTATGTTGTATCCAGTCCATGGAGGAAGGTTGTATGATCAATTCTCATTCCCAAGGCTTCTAGGCCTCTGGCCTATTAGGCATCTCTGTTTGTATATACAATCAATATTACATTAATTGCCTGTATCAATTATCTGGCAGATGTCAATCTTTCCTTATTGGTCAATGATATGATTGAGAAAATCCACCCCTTTACTAAACATTGATAGGTCATTTGACTATTTGCTGGCGATTTATGATAGTCTGGACAGATTACTCTATTAATTCAGAGATCCAAATCTTTACTTGAGATTCAAGCAAATCTCCCATTGACATTGATTTAGATTGACAAGAACATTTGAAACACATTTCTCAACTGAATGTAGGATTTATCCCCGAGTACTTTTATCCAATAAGCAGCCGTTAAAAACATGAATTTCAAGCAAAGCAGTGTTCTCRATTTGCTGACAGATATMAAATTAAATTGCACGTTTTGGAAGTTAAACTCACCCATTGTCAGATAGAGGAGACTTTTCAATATTTTGATCTTCATTTCAGAAATAAAGAGAGGTATTTTCTCTTGTAGAACTGAACAAGCTTTCTTGTAAAATGTGTGGTGACCAGTCTCTGTCGGGGACTGTCTGGTGAATTTTTTGTGCCCAGCTCAGCTCCTCTGTTACTTCCTAATTTGTGCTGTTGTATCTAGGGTAAACAGTTTTGTTGCCAGTAAAGCCCATGTACCCTGTTTGATAGACAAACCAAGGAGAATCAAAAGTGAGAGCTTGATGGTCTTGACCTAAGGAAGTAGATTAGGAAGGCAAAGGCCCAAAATAGCGAGTCGAGAGTCACACCTTTTACTTCCCAGTGCTCATATTATTTTTATGGTTGGACCTCGTCTCACTTGGCCTTCTACTCCCCTTCAAAGAAGAAGTGGAGACATAAGTGGAATTCCAAAACATGCAATGAGGATCCAGTTCAGTTGACTGCAATAACCCAACAGTTAAACACACAATGCTAGTTCCTCAACAGCACTGGAACTGACCAAAGACACAAAATGACACCCCACCAATGCATACAACAACTACAGTTTGGAATTTGACCCAATGGATCAAATATGCTGAACATTTCGATTGGTTACAAAAAGCTAAATCAAATAAAGCAATATAATGTCTAATTTAAGTGTCAACTATAGCAACTGTAGTTGTTGTACTATTGCATCTGAATTATTATTTAACTTTATTTACATGTCACAAAGGATCAAATCAATGTGTTGATGCAAGTTAGTTTCTTTAATTTTTTTACCTAGGCAAGTCAGTTAATAAGAACAAATTCTTATTTTCAATGACGGCCTAGGAACAGTGGGTTAACTGCCTTGTTCAGGAGCAGAACGACAGATTTTTACCTTGTCCGCTCAGGGAATCGATCTTGCAACCTTTCAGTTACTAGCCCAACGCTCTAACCACTAGGCTGCCTGCTGCCACTTTAGTGACAGGTTGCATACAGTCCACTGTTACTTTTCCTAATAGGTTTGATAAACGTCTTCATTAATGTCATATTGGTACAGCATTGTCATAGACAGAGACATTAAAGTAATCTTCATCATAGTCTGCACTATTCATTTTTTCATGAGACCCACCACAAACACCCTTTCCCTCCCTTACTTACACCCTCCTCCTCTTTGACATATACATCCTCTGATTTCCCATAGATGTGCCCTTTTTCATTCTTCTTTTCACCCTTCACTCTCTCCAGACCTCTCTRATAGCAGACGTCTTCAACGTTCACATAGTCCTCCTCCTTTTCCTCTTCGTTGTCCTCCTCTCTGTTGTGTCTGGTGTCAATACCTGTTGCATAACAGTGTGCTCATGAATATTCGCAACAGCAAAGTCTGGGGAATAAAAAAAACAACTTCCAAACAAAATTATGCATCAACAAAAGTCTTTAGGCCGATTTTGAGATGCTGCTTCACTTAACTTTTCAAACTCAKGGCGTAAATCAAGTTCAGATTCAGCCTCTGAGTTTACAGTATAGTGATATATCACTTACGTTTCAAGCAGAAGCAGAAACAGGAGTGCTAACCCACCAGAGGTCCAGACGGAACTGGCCTGTCGAGATGACAACATCACCTTGCGATGGCCATCAATCTGGATAGCCTACTTCGGGAGCGTCAGTACTCTCATCYCTTCTCTCCCTCCCTCAGCGAAGAATTGGAATCAGAGCCTAAACGCATGGCGGTAGGGGTCACATGTCTCCCCACGGCGGAGCGCCGTAGATGGATACAGCTGGGGCTCTGTTTGTACTGTYGCCAAGGAGGGCACAAGCTTCAGAGGTGTCCGAATCCGGGATCCACAAGAGCAGAGGGYTGGTCACGTGATTTTTCACACTCTGGGACATGAGTGAGTATGCCATCTTCCTCACTGTATACTAGGCTCCTTTTGGTGTCCATCTCACTAGCTGACTGTCCCTCATGCACTGTGTCMACAGCTATAGMGGATTCCAGTGCCGCAGGGAACTTTATTGATCAGACCCTTGCCTCCTCCCTTAACATCATCTCATACCTGCTCTCCTCTCCTTTTCCGGTCCAAGTCCTTGATAGCCGGCCCTTAGGATCCGGAACCATCACCCACATCACTCAACCACTCACTCTCACTGTGGAGTCCAGCCYTCAGGAGAACATTCCATTCTTCATTACCAGTCCACCAGTTCACAAGATCATCATCAGCCTCCCCTGGCTTCAATGCCATAACCTTACCATCTCATGGTCGAGGATGAGAATTACAGACTGGTCACTTGAATGCTGGAGGACCTGCTTCCCCTGCTCCCTGTGGTTCCACGTTGGTTGAGAGTCCTTCAGGCCAACATCCCGGAGGTACACCAGGGCCTGTGGGAGGTATTCTCCAAGACCCGCGCTACCTGTCTTCCTCCTCATCGCCCCTGGGACCATGCCATCAACCTGCTTGCAGGATCAGCGCATCCGCACAGACTCATCTACCATCTGTCGGTGGCTGAGACCCAGGTCATGGAGGATTACATCCAAGAGGTGACCAGCAGGGTTTCGTCCGCACGTCCACTTCCCCTGCATCAGCTTTTTTTRGTCAAGAAGTTTCATCAGAGGGCTGTCTCCTTAGGATACCAAATCAGCCAGCAGGGTGTGAGAATGGATGACAGGAACGTAGATGTGGGGTTTGCCAACTTTTACCACCGCTTCATCAGGAACTTCAGCTTTGTCGCCGCTCCTCTGATCTCTCTCTTTAAGGGAGGGCCCCGTAGGTTGGTGTGGAGCCCAGCATCCAACAGGGCCTTCTGTCTCGTTAAAGGACGTTTCACCTCCGCCCCATTGCTCTAACATCCAGATCCCACAATATCCTTTGTGGTGGAGGTGGACGCTTCAGAGGTCGACGTGGGGTCAGTTCTGTGTCAACTACAGGGTAACCTAGATAAATTGTATCCATGTGCTTTTTACTCTAAAAACTGTCCCCTGCAGAGAAGAATTACGACGTCGGTGATCGAGAGCTCCTGGCGGTGAAGTTGACACTTAAGGAGTGGAGACACTGGCTGGAGGGCGCCAAAGATTAATTTGTCATTCTCACCGACCATCGGGACCTGGAGTACATACAGACAGCGAGGAAGATGAATCCGTGCCAAGCGAGGTGGGCCCTGTTTTTCACAAGGTTTGACTTCACGCTGACCTATCGCCCAGGTTCAAAGAACATCAAGGCTAATGCCTTGTCCCGTCTCCACGATTCGGGAGAAGGTCCTGTCCAGAATKCACCTGTAATTCCATCCTCCCGAGTCATAGCTCCTGTGGTCTGGGACGTAGATGCGGTCATCTGGAGAGGGAGGCTCTGGAGAGGGAGCCCGCACCCACTAATTGTTCTCCCCTAGCGCATTTCCGTTCCCACAGGGATAAGGGACCYGCTGCTGKCCTGAGCACACACAACTGTCATTGCTGGACATCCAYGTTTTTCTCGCARTACCCAATCCATCTCTGGGAAATACTGGTGGCCCACCTTAGCACCGGACATCAGTCGCCATGTCAACTCCTGATCCYTATGTGCTCAAACCAAGTRCCCCCGGAATGCTCCAGCAGGGAAGCTCCTGCTGCTTCCTGTGCCTCAGCGACCCTTGTCACATCTATCCATTGACTTTGTAACCAATCTCCCCTCCTCTGACTGTTTCACCACCATTTGGTGGTGGTGGATAGATTTTCTAAGTCCTGTCGTTTAATCCCTCTTCCTGGTCTCCCCACTGCACTCTTCCAGCAGGTCTTGTGGCATTATGGCCTTCCGGGGGATATCGTCTCCGACKGTGGCCCCCAATTCACATCACGAGTATGGAGGGTCTTTATGGAGAAGCTTGGGGTCATAGTCAGCCTCACTTCCGGGTACCGGCCTCAGTCCAACGGGCAGGTGGAGAGGATGAACCAGGAGCTGGGGAGGTTRCTGAGGAGWCACTGTCAGGACTGGCAGGGTGAGTGGGCACGATTCCTTCCATGGGCAGAGTATYCCCAGAACTTGCTACGTCACTCCTCCACTGGGTTGACCCCCTTCCCGTGTGTTCTGGGTTTTCAGCCGGCCCTGGCTCCGTGGACCCCGGGCCAGACCGAAGCTTCATACTGTATTAGACACATGCTCTGTTCTAGGCTGCACCCATTTGGTCACGTAGCACACCCACTGGCATTTTCTACAAGAAATCTGCCTCCAGAAATAAAAGCTTCTCCCAAGTGGTACTCCCGTTGCCTGCTGCACTACTGCTTGGATTCCACCTAGCGATCTGTTCACCGTCTGCCCCTATATTCGCCAATTCTATCTCTGACCTTTTTAACCTGTCTCTCCTCTCTGGCGAGGTTCCCATTGCTTGGAAGGCAGCCACGGTTCATCCTTTATTTAAAGGGGGAGATCAAGCTGATCCTATAAAAAGTGTTGGGAAAACATGTCAATAATAAACTGACTGGCTTTCCTGATGTCTGTAGTATTCTCTCTGGTATGCAATCTGGTTTCCACTCAGGTTATGGATGTGTCACTGCAACCTTAAAGGTCCTCAATGATGTCACCATTGCKCTTGATTTTTATAGACTTGGCCAAAGTTTTTGATTCAGTAGACCATTCCATTCTTGTGGGCCGGCTAAGGAGTATTGGTGTCTCTGAGGGGTCTTTGGCCTGGTTTGCTAACTACCTCTCTCAAAGAGTGCAGTGTATAAAGTCAGAACATCTGCTGTCTCAGCCACTGCCTGTCACCAAGGGTGTACCCCAAGGCTCGATCCTAGGCCCCATGCTCTTCTCAATTTACATCAACAACATAGCTCAGGCAGTAGGAAGCTCTCTATCCATTTATATGTAGATGATACAGTCTTATAATCAGCTGGCCCCTCCCCGTATTTTGTGTTAAAACCTCTTTGGGGTAGGAGGGACGCTACCGTCCCACCTGGCCAACATCCGGTGAATTTGTTCTTAACTAACTTGCCTAGTTAACAGCGACAGGAACACCAATAAAAAATGGACTGGAGGTAGAGGCATTATTAGAAGCATGTCAGTTACCCAGTAAATTAGCAGTGGTGAAATGTGACGCTCATACTAGTCACACAGATAAAATCGCCATAGGTAATCGTAGAGCAGATGAAATGGCTAAGGCGGCTGCCTTGGTGAGAGAAAGTGTCAGAGAACCACATGTAAATATTGTGAATACGAAGGCTGGGATTGTGAATATAAAAGATTTACAGCAGTAAACTAAAAGGAAAGAAATGTGGGAGTGGTTAGAACAGTGGTTAGAACAGGGAGTGGTTAGAACAGGGGTGCCAAGTAGACATTGAAGGGTTGTGGTATAACCCTACAACATTCCACAGGCCACAATCAACAGCCTGATCAACTTTACGCGAAGGAGATGTGTCGCACTGCATGAGGCKAGTGGTGGTCACACCAGACACTGACTGGTTTTCTGATCCACGCCCTTACCTTTTATTAGGTATCTGTGACCAACATATGCATATTTATATTCCCKGTCATGTTAAATCCATAGATTAGGGCCTAATGAATGTATTTCAATTGACTGATTTCCTTATATAATCTGCAACTCAATACAATTGTTGAAATTGTTGCATGTTGCTTTTATATTTTCGTTCAGTGTAAATGAACACTTACCTGCCAATGAATAGAAAAGCATGATGAGCTGTTGGGAAGAAACACAGACAACCAAAACATTACAATTAAACACACATTTACTGAGGTTGCCATTTCTAAATGGATAACGCCTTATTATAATAATAGTTTTTATATGTTTGCTCATTAACTCCTTAACTGTTATTGCTACATTTGTAAATGTTAGTATGCTTTATATAGATAGTTATTGACACAACTTTAAATGTAAACCAAGTAAACAAAAAATATTTCCATGAGCTGTTGTGGTATTTCCACCATTTGTAAAGCCAGATGGTTATGTATACAGAAAGTATTCGGAAAGTATTCACACCCCTTCACTTTTTCCACATTTTGTTACGTTACAGCCTTGTTCTAAAATGGATGAAATACATTGTCTTCCTCATCAACCTACACACAATACCCCATAATGACAAAGCAAAAACAGGTTTTTAGAAATGTTTGCTAATTTATAAAAAACAAAAACAGATACCTTATTTAAGTAAGGTTTCAGAGCCTTTGCTACGAAACTCAGGTGCATCCTGTTTCCATTGATCATCCTTGAGATGTTTCTACAACTTGATTGGAGTCCACTTGTGGTAAAGTCAATTAATCGGACATGATTTGGAAATGCACACACCTGTCTATATAAGGTCCCACAGTTGACATAGCATGTCAGAGGAAAAACCAAGACGTGAGGTCGAAGAAATTGTCCGTAGAGCTCCGAGACAGGATTGTGTCGAGGCACAGACCTGGGGAAGGGTACTAAAACATTTCTGCAGCATTGAAGGCCCACAAGAACACAGTGGCCTCCATCATTCTTTCATGGAAGGACTTTGGAACCACCAAGACTCTTCCTATAGCTGGCCGCCTGGCCAAACTGAGCCATCGGGGGAGAAGAGCCTTGGTCAGGAACCCGATGGTCACTCTGACAAAGCTCCGGAGTTCCTCTTCGGAGATGGGAGAACCTTCCAGAAGGACAACCATCTCTGCAGCACTCCACCAATCAGGCCTTTATGGTAGAGTGGCCAGAGGAGTGGAAGCCACTCCTCAGTAAGAGGCACATTACAGCCCGCTTGGAGTTTGCCAAAGATTCTCTGGTCTGATGAAACCAATATTGAACTCTTTGGCCTGAATGCCAAGCGTCACGTCTGGAGGAAACCAGGCACCGATCATCACCTGGCCAATACCATCGCTACGGTGAACCATGGTGGTGGCAGCATCATGCTGAGGGGATGTTTTTCAGAGGCAGGGACTGGGAGAATAGTTAGGATCGAGGGAAAGATGAACGGAGCAAAGTACAGAGAGATCCTTGATGAAAACCTGCTCCAGAGTGCACAGGACCACAGCCAAGACAACGCAGGAGTGGCTTCGGGACAAGTCTCTGAATGTCCTTGAGTGGCCCAGCCAGAGCCCAAACTTGATCCCGATCGAGCATCTCTGGAGAGACCTGAAAATAGCTTTGCAGCGTCCATCCAACCTGACACAGCTTGAGAGGATCTGCAGAGAAGAATGGGAGAAACTCCCCAAATACAGGTGTGCCAAGCTTGTGGCTTCATACACAAGAAAACTTGAGGCTGTAATCGCAGTACTCAGTAAAGGGTCTGAATACTTAGGTCAATGTGATAATTCATTTTTTTTGCTTTGTCATTATTGGGTATTGTGTGTATATATTGATGAGGGAAAAACATAATTAAATCCATTTTAGATTAAGGCTGTAACATAACAAAATGGTGAAAAGTGAAGTGGTCTGACTACTCTCAGAATGCTCTGCATGTCAAGCTCAATAATTTCCTTTGTGAAACTGCCCTGTTAGAGACGTACTTCTCATGTACAGTAGTTAACTTGTGGTTATCGTTTGCCACAGCTGAAGCTTACATTATTAGCATCAGTTTCACACAATATGGCACTCTTCCTATGTTTAAAATCGGCTTATCCTGCTTTCTGCTAAATGCTATTAATGACATTCAACACTTTATTTGGGAAAAAGTTTTGCCTCTTGATGTTGACTTATGTTATTTCCTGATATAATATGTCAGCAGTTTTGAGGAAACTACTCTGAAAATATAGTTTACCAAGCTACAAAATATTTCACACTGTAGGAAGAAGTTGAGCTCCAATATAGCTATCGTTGAGAGAAGTATAGTTTGTGTAACTGAAGTTACTTTGAAAAAGTGTAATTCCTACATCAAAATGACCTCCTGAAAAATGATGTCAATCTGAAATGTAATATAATAAAAAATGTAATAAAACATGACTGAAGATTACATAACTCTAGAGTCCGATGTTAACAGTGTAAGGAGATCTATGTGACAGCCAGATAGGAGAGTGCATCGGCTTAGCCCAGTGGTTCAGGAGATGATGTAGACATACAGTGGATTCTGAAAGTATTCATACCCCCATACCCACTTTTTCAAATTTGTTACTTTACAGCCTTATTCTAAAATGAATTGAATCGTTTTTTCCCCCTGACGGTCTACGCACGCACGCACGCACGCACGCACGCACGCACGCCACGCACGCACCACGCACGCACACGCACGCACGCACGCACGCACGCACGCACGCACGCACGCACGCACGCACGCACGCACGCACGCACGCACGCACACGCACGCACGCACGCACGCACGCACGCACCCACACACACACACACACACACACACACACACCACACACACACACACACACACACACACACACACACACACACACACACACACAGTGATAGCAGTCCACTGACTGCACCACACTGACGATGCAGGTGTTCATGCTGCTAGCTTGCCAGTAGGAGAATCAAACAAGGAGCTAGCCAAAAAAACAGATAACGCTGCATCAAGCATGGAGCCCTTTACAAATCCCACAGAGACAGTTTCTTTCAGAGACATACACACCTGGAGATTTAATTTTGAAGCAATTAGTGAACTTGATTACAGGGTGAAATCAAGCAAACGGAACACAAGACAAGTTAGGAAATGAGGGAAGCAGAACAAAACTTCTGAGATCTTAGTTCCAGTGAAGGGAAATCTTAACGCTACAGCATAAAACGACATTCTAGACGATTCTGTGCTTCAAACTTTGTGGCAACAGTTTGGGGAGGCGCCTTTCCTGTTTCAGCATGACAATGGCTGCGTGCACAACCGAGGTCCATACAGAAATGGTTTGTCGAATCGGTGTGGAAGAACTTGACTGACCTGCGCAGTGACCTACCTCAACTGCATTGAACACCTGGGTATGAATCGTGGAACACCTAGTGCGAGCTAGGCCTAACCGCCCAACATCAGTCCCCGCAGCAATGTTCCAACATTGAGTGGAAAGCCTTCCCAGAAGAGTGGAGGCTGTTATAGCAGCAAAGTGGGGACCAACTCCATGTTAATGCSCATGACTTTGGAATGAGATGTTTGACGAGCAGGTGTCCACATAGTTTTGGTCATGTAGTTTACCTTGAGCGAAACATAAACTCAGCAAAATAAGGAAKGTCCCTTTTTCAGGACCCTGTCTTCAAAGATCATTTGTAAAAATCCAAATAACTTCACAGATCTTCATTGTAAAGGGTTTGAATACTGTTTCCCATGCTTGTTCAATGACCCATAAACAATTACTGAACATGCACCTGTGGAACAGACGTTAAGACACTAACAGCTTACAGACGGTATGCAATTAAGGTCACAGTTATGAAAACTTAGGACACTAAAGAGGCCATTCTACTGACTCTGAAAAACACCAAGAGAAACAAAACCAGGGTCCCTGCTCATCTGCGTGAACGTGCCTTAGGCATGCTGCAAGGAGGCATGAGGACTGCAGATGTGGCCAGGGCAATAAATTGCAATGTCCATACTGTGAGACTCCTAAGACAGCGCTACAGGGAGACAGGACAGACAGCTGATCGTCCTCGCAGTGGCAGACCACGTGTAACAACACCTGCACAGGATCGGTACATCCGAACATCACATCTACGGGACAGGTACAGGATGGCAACAACAACTGTCCAAGTTACACCAGGAACGCACAATCCCTCCATCAGTGCTCAGACTGTCCGCAATAGGTTGAGAGAGGCTGGACTGAGGGCTTGTAGGCCTGTTGTAAGGCAGGTCCTCACCAGACATCACCGGCAACAACGTCGCCTATGGGCACAAACCCACCGTCGCTGGACCCGACAGAACTGGCAAAAAGTGCTCTTCACTGACGAGTCACGGTTTTGTCTCACCAGGGGTGATGGTCGGATTCGCGTTTATCGTCGAAGGAACGAGCGTTACACCGAGGCCTGTACTCTCGAGCGGGATCGATTTGGAGGTGGAGGGGCCGTCATCGTCTGGGGCAGTGTGTCACAGCATCATCAGACTGAGCTTGTTGTCATTGCAGGCAATCTCAACGCTGTGCGTTACAGGGAAGACATCCTCCTCCCTCATGTGGTACCCTTCCTGCAGGCTCATCCTGACATGACCCTCCAGCATGACAATGCCACACTGTTTTTTCTGTGCYTGATTTCCTGCAAGACAGGAATGTCAGTGTTCTGCCATGGCCAGCGAAGAGCCCGGATCTCAATCCCATTGAGCACGTCTGYGAKCTGTTGGATCGGAGGGTGAGMGCTAGGGCCATTCCCRCCAGAAATGTCRYGGAACTTGCAGGTGCCTTGGTGGAAGAMTGGGGTAACATCTCASAGCAAGAACTGGCAAATKTGGTGCAGTCCATGAGGAGGAGATGCACTGCAGTACTTAATGCATCTGGTGGCCACACCAGATACTGACTGTTACTTTTGATTTTGACCCCCCCTTTGTTCAGGGACACATTGTTCAATTTCTGTCAATCACATGTCTGTGGAATTTGTTCAGTTTATGTCTCAGTTGTTGAATCTTGTTATGTTCATACAAATATTTGCACATGTTAAGTTTGCTGATAATAAACGCAGTGAGAGGACGTTACTTTTTTTGCTGAGTGTATTACCTGCAAAAATGACCTGTATTACCTGTAACCCGCCTCACCCAATCTGATACGGACCTTATAGCCAGAGCCTCCATCAGAAGCTAGCCATCAGGGCCTCCCGGGTGGCGCAGTTGTCTAAGGCAGAGATTCTGGGTTCGAGCCCAGGCTCTGTCGCAGCCGTCCACGACTGGGTGGCCCATGGGGCGGTGCACAATTGGCCCAGCGTCGTCCGGGTTAGCAAGGGTTTGGCCGGCTGGGATATCCTTGTCTCATTGTGCACTAGTTACTCCTGTGGTGGGCTGGGCGCAGTGCACGCTGACCAGGTCGCCAGGTGTACAGTGTTTCCTCTGACACATTGGTGCAGCWGGCTTCCGGGTTGGATGGGCATTGTGTCAAGAAGCAGTGCGGCTTGGTTGGGTTGTGTTTTGGAGGACGCATGGCTCTTGACCTTCACCTCTCCCGAGTCCGTACGGGAGGTGCAGCGATGAGACAAGACAGTAACTACTACCAATTGGGGAGAAAAAAGGGTAAAATAATAAAAAATTTAAAAGCTAGCCATCAGAGGCTAATTAGCTATTTAGTCATTGTCAGCCACTGCTAGCGGCCTTTACCTTCTGCACAGACACCAGATGTTTTTTATACCTGGATAATACTTGCCAGCCTGCCAGTATTGGACTGTTTTCCCCACTACAATGCTGGATTCCTGCCGTAAGCCCTGGACCATTACTCCTGACACCGAGTGACCCAGCCCCGAAGCTAGCTCTGAGCCAGGTCCACCTCCCGGCCTACTCAGTGATTACTCGGCTACACAGCTGATGCCTCTCGGACTCTACCCCAACACGGCTAGAATCCACTACTCCACCGGATCCTTGCTGTAAGCTCTGGACCTTTGCATCGGATCATCGCTGCTAGCTAGCTGCTACCGAGTGGTTATAGTGGCTAACGCCCCTGCCCCGAAGCTAGCACCAGTTAGCCGCYAGCAAGGCGCATCTCCCAGCTAGCAAACAAAATTACTACAACACCTCTTTCGCCATCTGGCTTGGACCCTTTGTCGACACGGCGCCCCTTTGTACCACCACGACTGGTCTGCCGACGGAACTCCATCCGCTGTGCCCTCAACCGGCCTTTGCCAGACGTCGGAGCAGACGCTTCTACTAACCCTGGCCTGCTAACTTTAAACACAGTGTCTCCTGCGTGCTAGCTTAGTAACGACTACCCCTCGACTTCCTTGTTCCATCTACTGCTGTTCATTGGACCCTATGATCACTTGGCTACATAGCTGATGCCTGCTGGACTGTTCATTAATCACGGTACTCCATTTTGTAAAATGTTTTGTTTATCTGTTGGCCCCAGCCTCGAACTCAGGCCCTGTGTATAGTTAACCGACCCTCTCTGCCCATTCATCGCCATTTTACCTGTTGTTGTTGTCTTAGCTGATTAGCTGTTGTTGTCTTACCCGTTGTTGTCTTAGCTAGCTCTCCCAATCAACACCTGTGATTACTTTACGCCTCACTTTATGTCTCTCTCAAATGTCAATATGCCTTGTATACTGTTGTTTAGGATAGTTATCATTGTTTTAGTTTACTGCGGAGCCCCTAGTCCCACTCATCATGCCTCAGATACCTCCTTTGTCCCACCTCCCACACATGTGGTGACCTCACTCAGCATAACTAGCGCGTCCAGAGATGCAACCTCTCTTATCACTCAGTGCCTGGGGTTACCTCCACTGTACCCGCACCCCACCTTACCCCTGTCTGTACATTATGCCCTGAATCTATTCTACCACGCCCAGAAATCTGCTCCTTTTATTRTCTGTCGCCAACGCACTAGACGACCAGTTTTGATAGCCTTTAGCCATACCCTCATCCTACTCCTCCTCTGTTCCTCGGGTGATGTTAAGGTTAACCCAGGCCTTGCGTGTCCCCAGGCACTCTCATTTGTTGACTTCTGTAACCYAAAAAGCCTTGGTTTCATGSATGTTATTAACATCAGAAGCCTCCTCTCTAAGTTTGTTTTACTCACCGCTTTAGCACACTCCGCCAACCCTGATGTCCTTGCCATGTCTGAATCCTGGCTTACATTTTTTGGGAGATTTCCATACCCAACTACAATATTTTCCGTCAAGATAGAACTGCCAATGGGGGAGGAGTTGCAATCTACTCCAGAGATAGCCTGCAAAGTTCTGTCATACTTTCCAGGTCTATGCCCAAACAATTCGAGCTTCTAATTTAAAAAACTAATCTCTCCAGAACTAAGTCTCTCACAATTGCCGCCTGTTACAGACCCCCGTCAGCTCCCAGCTGTGCCCTGGACACCATATGTGAATTGACTGCCCCCATCTGTCTTCAGAGTTCGTTCTGTTAGGTGACCTAAACTGGGATATGCTTAACACCCCGGCAGTCCTACAATCTAAACTAGATGCCCTCAATCTCACACAAATTATCAAGGAACCCACCAGGTACAACCCTAAATCCGTAAACATGGGCACCCTCATAGATATTATCCTCTCCAACTTGCCCTTCAAATACACCTCTGCTGTTTTCAATCAGGATCTCAGCGATCACTGCCTCATTGCCTGCATCCGCTATGGGTCCGCGGTCAAACGACCACCCCTCATCACTGTCTAACGCTCCCTTAAACACTTCTGCAAGCAGAACTTTCTAATCAACCTGGCCCGGGTATACTGGAAGGATATTGAGTTCATCCCGTCAGTCGAGGATGCCTGGTTATTCTGCCCCATTCAAAAAATGTAGAACTAAGAACAGATATAGCCCTTGGTTCACTCCAGACCTGACTGTCCACGACCAGCACAAAAATATCCTGTGGCAGACTGCACTAGAATCGAATAGTCCCTGCGATATGCAACTTTTCAGGGAAGTCAGGAACCAATACACGCAGTCAGTCAGGAAAGCAAAGACTAGCTTTTTCAAACAGAAATTTGCATCCTGTAGCTCTAACTCCAAAAAGTTTTGGGACACTGTAAAGTCCATGGAGAATAAGAGCACCTCCTCCCAGCTGCCCACTGCACTGAGGATAGGTAACACTGTCACCACCGATAAATCCATGATAATCGAGAATTTCAATAAGCATTTCTCTACGGCATTTCTCTACGGCTGGCCATGCTTTCCTCCTGGCTAKCCCAACCCCGGCCAACAGCTCCGCACCCCCCGCAGCTACTTGCCCAAGCCTCCACAGCTTCTCCTTCACCCAAATCCAGATAGCAGATGTTTTGAAAGACCCGTAAAAATCAGCTGGGCTAGACAATCTGGACCCTCTCTTTCTAAAATTATCCGCCGCCATTGTTGCAACCTCTATTAACAGTCTGTTCAACCTCTCTTTCCAATCCCTAAAGATTGGTCACGGGTGCACCTCAGCCACGCTCAAGGTAKTAAACGATATCATAACCGCCAACAATAAAATACAGTACTGTGCAGCTGTCTTCATCGACCTGGCCAAGGCTTTCGACTCTGTCAATCAGCTTTGGCTCATAGACGGGGAGGATGGAGATGGGGTAGCCATGATATCCAGGTCTGCCTAGCAGGTGTTAGCAAAGCTAGTCTTGACGCAGTAGCTGACCTGTTTTTTTGTCTCTTGGACCGGAGAACCTAGTAGGTGGGGCAGGTAAAGTTGATAAGTACAGCCAGCCTTGCCACGTTAGCTAGCCTGTTACAGGCCGTCTTGTGGACCGGATCACCGCATGGTGGGACCGGTTCGGTTAGTAGGCACAAACTAACTTAATGCTATGCGAACTAAAAAAATTGAATCAAGCTAGCAATAACTAGATGGTGGTTAGGTACCTAGCATTTGCCGTGACGGTGAGTAGCATAGCTTAAGCTAGCATGGCCTGATACTTGGTAAAAACCATACAAAACTCGCTGGATGTTTATTTCCAATGGGGTATGGGGGCCCATTATAACTCCAGGAGAAAGTATTGCTTACCGGGTTATGCTTGTGCTAGTTGACGCTTAGCCATGAGGCTTTGTATTAGCAAGCTAGTGTTCACCCAGTGGGCTAATAACCTAGCTATAGCTAGCACGGCGTTAGCCGAAGGAAGCCGTGCGAGTAGCATTGAGGTGATATAGGTCAGTTTCGCCAARGAAACAAGTGATCATTAGATACACTAAACAAGTAAGTGGTAAGGCCAGAAAAAAAGTGAGGGGGTTCAAGTGCCTGCCTTAGCATTGGCCATAATTCGAGTCAAGGTTGGGCCGTGTTCAAGCCACTGTTACTCTTCTTACATCCCTAATTTGTGGAAAAGGCCTGCTCGCCCATCAGCCTTGTCAGGCATAAGCTATCTTATAAGGTGCCTCAAGGCTAATGGCTAGCTGGAGTACGCACTGTGTATAAACGCTATAGCCGTGGTGGGCTAGTGAAGGCGTTAGCTAGCTAGCAACCAGCATGTTGGCTAGGGGTTTTTAAGCTCGCATTGTTCTTGGTTCCCCTTGGGCATGGGTAGCAGGCTCCATGGCTCCACAAAACATCTCATCTGAGAAAAAAGTGAAAAGTAGGTAGCATTCGCCTCATCGGCTAGTAGCCTAGCTAGTTAGCACAATGTTAGCCAAAAGAAGCTAGCGCTATGTTTGTCTTTCTACAAACAAATGCGTGGAAGTTGGTGAAGTTAGAAAGGTTGGTCTAGGCAAGGCAGCACGGTAGTGGGTTGAGCTAAATAAAAGAACAAGCTAGTAATWATTTTTTTCCAGGTAGCAAAGCTAGTCGGTAGGATAGCTAGCCTTGCGGCGAGCTAGTCAGGTTAGCTAAGCCATGTCACTAAGCTAGCCAAGCCTCAGTAGCTATGATGCAACCACAGGAGACAAAGGGAAGAAAAAGTAGAAAAGCTCATTCATAACTGAAGCTAAAATGTTCCTTTTGGTAAAGTCAGCTAATACAGAAGACGAAACAGACTGGGTGATTGTTTCTTCGAGCTTCTAGACATTCTGTGAATCCAGAGATGTCATGTCCATGGCGGGCACAGGGGCACATGCCCCCTCAGATTTTCCTGTAAAAAAATATGTACTTTTGTATTTATTTTATAGATTGGGAACCTATCTCCCAWCCTCATAACTAGCTACCAAAAGTAAGTTCAGACTATCAATCAAGTTAGTTAGACAAGCTAACTACTCTATCTTAGTTCAGTTGGTTGGCATGACAAAATGTACTGAAAAAGATTCACATTCCTTTCATCATTTACCCAGATTTTTGCAGATATTTTTTTACCACCAGTCAGGAGGATACAGACAGCTCAAGAGGTATGCTTAGATATGCAGAAAAATAAACATATTTTTAACATAGAATTATTAAGAATAATGATTATGGTTCTAGATTGCAGGAAAAAAGCTATTTCGAGGTGTATAAATAATGCAAAATTCTCTACCTAATGGACCACCCCCCAGCCATCTTCACATACTTTGTGCCCCCTCAGATTTTTGGGTTGCATGACGCCCCWGGGTGAGTCCCTACTGTGAGATATTGAAATTACTAATTGGATGATACCTTCTTTTGTAGGCATTACAACCTCTTGGCGCACCAATCCCTTTAGCGGGATCATTTTCGTCAACATCCGCTGAATTGCATAGCGCCAAGTACAAATTAAATTACTAAAAATATTAAATTTTTTAATGAAATCACAAGTGCAATATACCAAAACACAGCTTAGCTTGTTGTTAATCCACCTGGCGTCAGATTTAGAAAAAAAAGCTTTACAGCGAAAGCAAACCAAGCGTTTATGTGAGGACAGCTCTCAGTAGACAAAACATTACAAACAGCTAGCAGCAAAGTTGCTTGGTCACGAAAGTCAGAAAAGCAATAAAATGAATCGCTTACCTTTGATGATCTTCGGATGTTTGCACTCACGAGACTCCCAGTTACACAATAAATGTTCATTTTGTTCGATAAAGATTATTTTTATATCCAAAKACCTCCATTTGGTTGGCGCGTTTTGTTGAGTAATCCACAGGCTCGTGCAGGTCACGACGGGCAGACGAAAATTCCAAATAGTATCCGTAAAGGTCTTAGAAGCATGTCAAACGTTTTCTATAATCAATCCTCAGGTTGTTTTTAACATAAAWAATCAATAATATTTCAACCGGACGGTAGCCTTTTCAATACAAGAGAGAAAGAAAARGTCTCTCTACCAGTGGCGCGTGCATGAACAAATCTAAGGACATCTGGCTGTCCACTGACGCGATGTGATCATTCTCGCTCATTTTTCTGGTTGATATCCCTTTAAATGGAGGATAGGCTTGCAATGGAACAGAGTAGTTTCAGAAAAACAGCACTTCCTGGTTAGTTTTTCCTCAGGTTTTCGCCTGCAATATCAGTTCTGTTATACTCACAGACAATATTTTGACAGTTTTGGAAACTTTAGAGTGTTTTCTATCCTAATCTGCCAATTATATGAATATTCTAGCATCTGGGCCTGAGAAATAGGCAGTTTACTTTGGGAACGTTATTTATCCAAACATCAAAATACTGCCCCCTAGCTTCAATTGACAACTAAAGCGCCAGTGGTTGTCACTAGCGTATCTTCACTTAATTGAGTTGTACACGTCACAAAGGACCAAATCAACTCACATTTATTTTAACAGTGAGTCCCATTGAGACCAAGGTCTCTTTCGCAAGGAGCCCTGCATATACACAATTTACAAAATACAATAGAATACAAATATTGAAAATTACAAACACACTCAAGAAAAACAATCACATTCCTCAGCACYGAGCTGGAGTAGCAACAACAAAAACGACAGAAAGAGGTCTCGATGGAAAAGAGGKACTACTTTCACCACTGGGATGGATGATCTGGATAAATCTGTCCTCATTCAAGTGCTGAATTATGTTTTTTAGCCGTTGCAAACTTTGTGTACTTGTGTGACCTTTTCCCACAGAGAGGTGGGGGGGTTGGTTGGTTATGAAATGTGTAAATGATTAATCAACATTTTTAACRGCCCGAGAGGCACCAGTACATCCAGTTCTAGGGAACTCTGCAGATTGTTTTATATATGTGGTGCTAAGAAAGCTGATTTACCTAACTGAGGAGACCGAAGGGATTTCCCAGACCGGGTATGGTAACTTGTATGTCTAAAGGTTATTAATGACGTTTATTTACTGCGGGAGTTTTTGTAAAAATGTTTATAAATAAAAAGAGAGAATCGACCTACATGACTTCAAAAGATGGCCAGCCTACTTTCTGGGAAAATAATGCAGTGTCACCCGTAATTAAACGAAGTGTGCTATGGTAAACTGCATCTAACTGCTTTAATGAAGTGGCAGCGGCGTTCATTTTGTTGATGTCGCCATAGTCTAGGACTGGTAGGAACGTTGATCAAATGATCGGCTTTCTACTATAAGGGAGAGGCAGGACCTCTTTCTTTAGAAGGAGCCCATTTTTATTCTCAGCTTCTTAACTAACTCATCAATATGTTTTTCAAAAGCTTGCTTATCYTCTATCCAGATGCCCATATATTTGTATGCYGGGACTCGATCAATTGGGGCACCATCATTAGACTCATTTTTGGAAAAAAAACAACACATACTGAGGTTTACCAGCATTAAATACACATTTAATGTCAATAAAGTTTTTCTGTAAAACAATTAAAGTGAGAAGTAGCATACGGTCCACAATATTCTTTACTAATGATTGTAACGTCTGCTTCCAACTCACACTCTCAAACATGTAGATCCTCTGAACGCAGCCCACTTTCCAGCTCACACTCTCAAACACATAGATCCGCTGAACGCAGCTCCCTCTCCAGATCCCAATCACCTGAATTCTGATCACCTGTTCACACACCTGTATGTCATTATCACACTCTATTTAGTTCAGTTCTTTGCACCCCGTCATTGTGAGGTATTGTTTGTTTTGTGACACACTTCTAGTCGGAGCGCTAGTTTGTCCCTATAATTTACRRCTCCCATGTATGATAGTTTTTGCCTGCCTCACTATGGACACKTTTTGCCTATTCCCTGCCTGTACCTTAGCCTATTGGATTTCCTGTTATCAACCTATTGCCTGATCTCCTGGATGACGTTACTAGCCTTTTCCCTGCCTGTCCTGTTGCCTTTTTGGACCCCCTGTGTATAACCTTCTGCCTGCCCTTGGACCTAGCTACCTGCTTCTTCCTGTGAACCTTTACAATAAACACCTGCTGCGCCCTACGCTTGAAACCAGCTCTGTGTCTCCCATCAAGTTCATTACAATGATTAATGTCCTCATTCACATCATGTGATTCAGCAGGGTTCACCTCATGTTTCAGCTTGATAATGCATGGGCCCTTGTCGCAAGGATCTGTGCACAATTCCTGGAAGCTGAAAATGTCCTAGTTCTTCCATGGCCAGCATACTCACRAGACATGACACCCATTGAGCATGTTTGGGATGCTCTGAATCGACGTGAGTGACATGTTCCAGTTCCCGCCAATATCCAGCAACTTCGCGCAGCCATTGTTGAGGAGTGGGACAATATTCCACAGGCCACAATCAACAGCATGATCAACTCTATGTGAAGGATATGTCGTGCTGCATGAGGCAAATGGTGGTCCCACCAGATACTGACCGGTTTTCTGATCCAGGCCCCTACTTTTTTTTAACCCTTGTGTGGTGTTCAGGTCTGTGGGACCCATTTTCAATGTTTATAAAAAATTTAAAAAAATATACAATACATCTTTTTTTTTTTACCTGCGACTCATTGGCCTTGGCTCATTTCTGTGAAGAACATGTAAAATAACACATTTTCATTGAGTGCACACTGTGCACCCCCCTACACAATTTATATTACATATGTGGACCCCAGGGTAACAAAAGTGTGTGTGTAGGTGAAAACAAGTACAAATTTAACTAAAAGGTTTCGTGTGCGTTCACTCCGTCTTCCTCCTCCCTGTGCCTGCTGTTTCAACATAGCAACAAGAACCTGTCTTCCTGCCTCTTCCTGCCTCCTGCTTTTCTCGCACTCTTTACCTTTTGTTGTGTGTGAACCTGCACAATGTTATTACAATACTTTATTTCAATACATTGTAAAATAATTCTGTATTTTCCCACACTCTACCCCAGCCAGGTGCAAATTGGGGGAGGGACACAACAAATAAATAGCTTTGCATGTGTGGCTCCTTACCACAATCAGTAWGGCATAAATCATCTCTGCTCTGCAGAGAGAGAAACTAGTGTGGAAGGAGCGTCTTCCACTTTGGAAGAAGAAGAATTTTCCAAATATGAGGATCATGTCTCTGTCAATTCAGAGTCTGACAGTGAGTTGGAAGAAGAGGATGAGATTGACCCTCAGCCAGCCCCAGGACCAGCCGTCAGCAGCCAGCCCCAGGACCAGCCCGTCAGCTACCAGCTCATCAGCAGCCTGCAGGAGGAGAAAAATGGATGTAAAAAAAATGCCGAAGGAATGAACCATCCTGCATGGCTGCCAATGTGATAAGGATGCAACCAGGGCCGACGCGGATGGTGGTTACTCATGTGCAGGACAAAAAGTCTTCTTTGAACTGTTCATCCCAGACACCATCCAGAAAATCATTCTGGACTGCACTAATTTGGAGGGAAGGCATGTTTTGGAGAGAGATGGAAGGAGATGGACCAAACTAATTTACATGCATACTTTGGGGTTCTTATTCTTGCTGGTGTTTTCAGATCCAATGGGGGAATCCACAGAATCTCTGTGGGATGCAGAAATTGTCAGAGAACTTTTCACCGCAACAATGTTTCTGGAAAAGTTCCACATTATTTCTAGGATTATCTGCTTCGATAACCGAGACACCAGACCAGCTCAGCAGCAGAGAAACAAGCTAGCTGCAATCAGGTCAGTGTGGGACAAGTGGGTGGACCGCCTTCCCCTGTTTTATAYCCCTGGGCCCAACATTACTGTTGATGAGCAGCTTATGCCATTRAGAGACCACTGCCCCTTCAGGCAGTACATACCATCTAAACCCGCAAAATATAGAATCAAGATCTTGGCTGCCTGTGATTCTACTTCATAATATGTGTGGAACTTGCAAGATTATACGGAGAAGCCAGCTGGAGGAGCACCTGAGAAAAACCAAGGGATACAGGTTGTCCTGGACGTGACACAGGGATGCAATAACTTTTTTTTACTTTGCACAAGATGGGACAGGAGTTCCTCAAGAGGAAGCTGACGATGGTAGGAACAGTATGAAAAAACAAGCCAGAGCTCCCACCTCAGCTGTTGAATACACAGAAGAGACCTATCAATTCCTCTAAGTTTGTGTTCACGTCAGACACATCGCTAATGTCTTACGTGCCAAAGAAAGGCAGAAATGTGGTACTCATGAGTACACTGCATAGGGATGGGAGAATATGTGGCCAGGAACATCAAAAAAACAGAAATCATAATGGATTACAATGCCACAAAAGGAGGGGGTGGACAATTTAGACAAGCTGGTGATTGGCTACAGCTGCAAAAGAAGAACCCTACGCTGGCCACTTGTGATAACATCTTGGCGTACAATGCGTTTGTCATCTGGATGGCATTGAACCCAGATTAGAACAGAGGGAAGCTCTTCTCAGAGGAGGCAACATATCCCAAGGACACCAGCTTCTGCAGCCATCGTGAGGAAGATTCGGAGGAAGATGCTGGTGCCCCATTTGCCCGACCCACAGAACAACAACTCCAATATCAGAAGTAAGTGTGAGTGATGTTTTTGCATGTTGTGTGTGTCTGACTCTCCTACCTTAGCCTGGTGAAACTATATATGTGAGTGAGTGAGATGTTAGTCAAATTCTGAACTACATTTACATTTACATTTAAGTCATTTAGCAGACGCTCTTATCCAGAGCGACTTACAAATTTGTGCATTCACCTTATGATATCCAGTGGAACAACCACTTTACAATAGTGCATCTAACTCTTTTAAGGGGGGGGGGGGTTAGAAGGATTACTTTATCCTATCCTAGGTATTCCTTAAAGGAGTGGGGTTTCAGGTGTCTCCGGAAGGTGGTGATTGACTCCGCTGACCTGGCGTCGTGAGGAGTTTGTTCCACCATTGGGGTGCCAGAGCAGCGAACAATTTTGACTGGGCTGAGCGGGAACTGTACTTCCTCAGAGGTAGGGAGGCGAGCAGGCCAGAGGTGATGAACGCAGTGCCCTTGTTTGGTGTTAGGGCCTGATCAGAGCCTGAAGGTACGGAGGTGCCGTTCCCCTCACAGCTCCGTAGGCAAGCACCATGGTCTTGTAACGATGCGAGCTTCAACTGGAAGCCAGTGGAGAGAGCGGAGGAGCGGAGGTGACGTGAGAACTTGGGAAAGTTGAACACCAGACGGCTGCGGCACATTCTGGATGAGTTGTGAGGGGTTTAATGGCACAGCAGGGAGCCCAGCCAACAACGAGTTGCAGTAATCCAGACGGGAGATGACAAGTGCCTGATTAGGACTGCGCCGCTTCCTGCGTGAGGCAGGGTCGTACTCTGCGAATGTTGTAGAGCATGAACCTACAGGAACGGGTCACCGCCTTGATGTTATTGAGAACGACAGGGTGTTGTCCAGGATCACGCCAAGGTTCTTAGCACTCTGGGAGGAGGACACAAGTGAGTTGTCAACCGTGATGGCGAGATCATGGAACGGGCAGTCCTTCCCCGGGAGGAAGAGCAGCTCCGTCTTGCCGAGGTCAGCTTGAGGTGGTGATCCTCATCCACACTGATATGTCTGCCAGACATGCAGAGATGCGATTCACCACCTGGTTATCAGAGGGGGAAAGGAAAGATTAATTGTGTGTCGTCTGCATAGCAATGATAGGAGAGACCATGTGAGGATATGACAGACCAAGTGACTTGGTGGTATAGCGAGAATAGGAGAGGCCTAGAACAGAGCCCTGGGGACACCAGTGGTGAGAGCACGTGGTGCGGAGACAGATTCTCGCCACGCCACTGGTAGGAGCGACCTTCAGGTAGGACGCAATCCAAGCGTGGGCCGCGCCGGAGATGCCAGCTCGGAGAGGGTGGAGAGGAGGATCTGATGGTTCACAGTATCAAAGGCAGCCGATAGGTCTAGAAGGATGAGAGCAGAGGAGAGAGAGTTAGCTTTAGCAGTGGCGGAGCGCCTCCGTGACACAGAGAAGAGCAGTCTCAGTTGAATGACTAGTTCTGAAACCTGACTGATTTGGATCAAGAAGGTCATTCTGAAGAAGATAGCAGGAGAGCTGGCCAAGGACGGCACGTTCAAGAGTTTTGGAGAGAAAAGAAAGAAGGATACTGGTCTGTAGTTGTTGACATCGGAGGGATCGAGTGTAGGTTTTTTCAGAAGGGGTGCAACTCTCGCTCTCTTGAAGACGGAAGGGACGTAGCCAGCGGTCAAGGATAGTTGATGAGCGAGGTGAGGTAAGGAGAAGAGTCTCCGGAAATGGTCTGGAGAAGAGAGGAGGATAGGGTCAAGCGGGCAGGTTGTTGGGCGGCCGCCGTCACAAGATTTCATCTGGAGAGAGAGGGGAGAAAGAGGTCAAAGCACAGGAACTAAAACTAACTAACTAACTAGAACTAAGTGTTTTCATCATTCTAGATTGCAGCCGTTAGCAACAAGAAGAAGCGCTGCGATGTGTGTGGACCCAAGAAGGACAGGAAGACACAGTACACATGCATCAAGTGCAAGAAATACATGTGCAGCTCACACAGTAAAACTCTGCCTCTCATGTGGTGTGTAGACCGGCCTTAATTTGTGTTCAATAGGGAAATGTATAATTTCCGTAYAATACTACGTAAAATTTGTCCTTACAATTTGTTCAATTCAAAGCAATAAACATTAATAGTGATGAAAAACCTTGTTTCTTTTATATTTGTTCAAGATAAACATGATTTATTCCACCCATGTCTTGATTATTTAATAAAACAAATAGAGCTTTTATTACTAAATGTGATCTACCAGGGGTAAATGGCAAATTTGAACCATGTAAATTGTCTTTATTGCTTGTAATTGATATAAGTCAACATCTAAGTATTGAGTATTTTTACGTAAATTGTTATGGCTGTATTGTTTTAAAACCCCAATAACGTTGTGGGGCCATCAGACTCGCAAACATTGGGTGAATAAAATAAAAAAAACACACAAGGGTTAAAATATCTGTATTTCCAGTAATGTGAAATCCATAGATTAGGGCCTAATTAATTAATTCATTTCAATTGACTGTTTRCCTTAGATGAACTGTAACTCAGTAAAATCTTAGAAWTTGTTACATTTTGGTTCAGTGTAATAAAGGGGTTTCATGCATCTACTATCGCATTTGCGGACTAATGCAATATAGGCTACTATTGCTAATGTGATGAGTAGACTGCAAAGTCATAATTTAGGTTAACCACATAACTCAATCACTGTAAGCAAAACAGAAAATTCTGAACAATGCATTTCTGAGCGCGCAATGACATAATCAGAGACGTTTCTTCTCCTTTCTTTGCACAGGAAACATTTTGCCTTTTTCTGAACACATTTTGTGAAATTCTACTACACTTTATATGACTGGAGAAATAAGCAACATTTTTCAATACGACAAAAATTAGTAGCCTACTCTGCTGACACAAACAGATGAGTAAAAACGACCTTGTCTTGAACGTAACTATCTAATCTAGGCCTACAAAAAGGAGTCACAAATTCGACAATATGACATCCATCTAGCCTGGAGGAGGGAATTGTCTCCCCAAATTTTGGGGGATCCAATGATAAAGGCAGTGAATATGGTGCACTCATTGGGGATATGGTTGATGCTCTCCTCTGGTGCCAATAAGAGGCTACTGTTTACTCAAATGGGAGTTCAGAAGACAAACTAGAGTCCTTTCTTTTCAGCAATAGCCATTTGCTTTCTAAACTATGTTTTTCCCATGATTGTATTTTGAAATATTGATATAGGCCTACTAAACTGCTTTTCACTGACTGCTGCAACTCAACAATRAACTATTTTGTAGTCTATTTGCCYCCTGCTGCCCAAATTACTCATTTAAAACAAACAGCTCATTTTTAAAAGAAGCTAATGATTCTCTATGGTCAAATCAAATTCTCTGGTGTGGTATTTGTAATGATGTTATTATTTCTGTATAAGGCACAAGTAATTATATAGCTAAGTTTGGAAATGTCATTCTATTTACATTAGGGGAAGCTTATCTTCCCCTAGCCTACTGGCTGCGCCGCCTATGCCGACATCAATARATAAGTAGCCGGTGCATAAAAGTGGCTGTGAGGCTTACAAGGCCAAGTTCAAATGTCGACATCAAATTCAAAGCAATCGACGAACTGCCTAAATAGCTGACCTGAAGCAAGCTGTTGGGTACTGTCTCTGCTCGATGCTGAGCGAAAGGTACACAGGCTGGCAGCTTCCCTCCGAGCTAATTGCTGCATAGTCTTAAAGCCAGCCGATAGATACGCTAAACAGACGTTGCATTTTAATGGTGGATTTGAATGATTTTAGTCAACTTTTTTTGTAGCCTACTTTTACATTTTTGGTCTTAAGCTATACCCAACTGACACACCTGCCTGTGCTACAGCATTGTCCTAAGCAGAGACATTAACATAATCATCTTCATCATCGTCTTCACTGTTCATTTTCTCATTCGAACACCCGCAAACATTTCTTTGAGTGTTTCCCTCCTCGTTGTCATAGACATCCTCTGATTTTCCATAGCTCTGCCCTTTRTCCTTCTCATTCTTCTTTGCACCCTTCACTCCCTCCAGACCTCTCTGGCAACAGACGTTTTCAACATTCACATAGTCCTCTTCCTCTTCGTRGTCCTCCCCTCTGTTGTGTCTGTTGTCAATACCTGTTGCATAACAGTTCGCTCATGAATATTCGTTACAGCAAACTCAAGGGGGAAAAAAGCCTTACAAAGAAAATTATTTCAAAAGTCTTTGGGCCGAATTTGAGATGCTGCTTTAACTTGTCAGGCTCAAGGCGTAAATCAAGTTTATATTCAGCCTTTGAGTTTACAGTATAGTGAAATCACTTACATTCTCCCTGGTCAGTCTCTGTAGATGGCTTTCTGTTCATCCTTGTCCTCCAGATGACTAGACAGATGACTAGAAGAAGCAGAAACAGCAGTGCTACCCCACCAGTCCCTCCAGAGACAATGATGGGGACCATGAATGCTGAAGAAAATGTAGGTATTTCAAGATTTAGACCTGCAGAMCAAGACTTGTAGATGGCAAATTCATAGGATATAAAAACAAACAAAAAAAGTGACGTGAAGGATTATAAATCTTACAATACTATGATTCTTCTCTCACGTTTTTAAACACGTTTTTGTTAAAGCATGCGTTACTTTACCTCTAATGGTGACAGCTAGTTCACTATTAGCCGACCTGAATGACRGGGTGGAGACGTTGACTACATAGCTGCAGCTGTATTTCCCCTGGTCTGTATACTCTGCAACAGGYAAGTGYAAGYAGGCAGAGTGGTTGACTGCTGGCTTAGTTTCAGTCCTGTTGGACCCAGAGAAGTCCAGATAGAAGAGGCCTCCAGGATACTGTGGCTGAATGGAGCAGGTGATGGAGAAGCTGTGGCCCCTGNAGGCAGAGTGGTTGACTGCTGGCTTAGTTTCAGTCCTGTTGGACCCAGAGAAGTCCAGATAGAAGAGGCCTCCAGGATACTGTGGCTGAATGGAGCAGGTGATGGAGAAGCTGTGGCCCCTGGTCACCTCTGGCCCCTGAGGTTCCCAAAACATCCCTCCATTTGGAGGACTGAGAGAGATGTTGGGCTGTAGCAGGACCACTGGGAAGGAAGTAAACAGCAATTTAAAAGTCATGTGATTCCATATTCACACCTTTTAACTGAGAAATGTGTGTTGATGGACAAGGTAATCAGTCTCTCGTCCCTATCAAGGCTCTGAATCTTAAATATATACAGTGAGCTCCAAAAGTTTTCGGACAGTGACAAATGTTTTGGCTCTGTACTCCAGCACTTTGGATTTGAAATAATAAAACGAATATGAGGTTAAAGTGCAGACTGTCCACTTTAATTTGAGGGTTTATTCATCCATATCGGGTGAACCGTTTAGGAATTACAGCACTTCTGTACAACGTCCCCATTTTAGGGGACCAAAGGTATTGGGACAAATTCACAACACTTACTCAAAAGTTTTACAACACTTACTCATTCAAGGTTCTCTTAATTTTTAATATTTTCTACATTGTAGAATAGTGAAGACGTCAAAACTATGAAATAACACATATGGAATCATGTAGTAACCAAAAAAAGTGTTAAAAAAATCTAAATATATTTTATATTTGAAATTCTTCAAATTAGCCACCCTTTGCCTTGATGACAGCTTTGCACACACTTGGCATTCTCTCAACCAGCTTCATGAGGTTGTCACCTGGAATGCACTTCAATTAACAGGTGTGCTGTGTTAAGTTAATTTGTGTAATTTCTTTCCTTCTTAATGCGTTTGAGCCAATTAGTTGTGTTGTGACAAGGTAGGGGGTTACAGAAGATAGCAAGTAAGGAGGGTATCAAAGATAGCCAATTTGGTTTAAAAGACCAAGTCCGTATTATGGCAAGAACAGCTCAAAATAAGCAAAGAGAAAACAACAGTCCATCATTACTTTAAGACATGAAGGTCAGTCAATACGGAAAATTAAGAACTTTGAAAGTTTCTTCAAGTGCAGTCGCAAAGCCATCAAGCGCTATGATGAAACTGGCTCTCATGAGCGGACCGCCACAGGAATGGAAGACCCAGAGTTACCTCTGGCTGCAGAGGATAAGTTCATTAGAGTTACCAGCCTCAGAAATTCCGCCCAAATAAAGTTGACAGATTTCAAGTAACAGACACATCTCAACATCAACTGTTTAGAGGAGACTGCGTGAATCAGGCCTTCATGGTCAAATTGCTGCAAAGAAACCACTACTAAAAGGACACCAATAAGAGAGGAGACTTGCTTGGGCCAAGAAATGAGCAATGAACATTACAGGTGAAATCTGTCCATGGTCTAGAGTCCAAATTGGAGATTGGTTCCAACCGATGATCTCCGCATGTGTATTGGTTGATGAGAATTTTATTTTATTTAACTAGGCAAGTCAGTAAGAACAAATTCTTATTTACAATGATGGCGACCAACAAGGCTCCTGTGGGGATGGGGGTGGATTTTTAAAAATGTATATATAAATAGGAACAAAACACACATCACGACAAGCAGACACCATTAACAACTACATAAAGAGAGACCTAAGACAACATAGCAAGGCAGCAACAATGACAACATGAAAGCAACAAGTGTACAAAAGCTGTCATCAAGGCAAAGGTGGCTATTTGAAAATTTCAAATATAAAATATATTTGAGTTGATTAACACTTTTTTGGTTACTACATGATTCTATGTGTTGTTTCAAGTTTATGTCTCACTATTTATTCTACAATGTAGAAAATAGTAGAAATAAAGAAAAACCTTGAATGAGTATGTGTTCTATAACTTTGACCGTAGTGTTACATGTGCATGGCTTCTTATGGCTGCAATCCCGTTAACGCGGATGATATGACAAACGCCAGTGAAAGTGCAGGGCGCCAAATTCAAACAGACATCTCATAATTAAAAATCCTTTAAACATACTGTAACATACATACACACACACTTTTTTAGATTATACTGTGCCTTTATTATTCCCCACAAACCCTACCAACCTTCCCCCAATTGGAGTAACTAGTAAACAATAACACTTAGCTTCTACCTTCAGTATTAACATATTATACACATTTTACAGATACTATCTATTTTAAAATAGTTCTATTTTGTTTGTTTTAGTCCTTCCATTTTGATATTATTGTAACTGTGCCTATTTCACAAAAATTTCTGACCTATATACATTTTACCAGACCCATTATGTTTTACATTGGTTCTCTTGTCATTAGTCCCATTCTTCAGCTCCATTCAACCCCCTCCCTCTTATCTCTTAACAAGATCCATTTTGGATTTCAATTTGCCATATAGTTTTTCAACTGTGGCTGTTGATGCTTCACAAAAGTACTGAACCTTTTTATTATCATAGCTTCTACAGATTGTAAATTAAAGAAAACATTTTGCAAAAAATAAATTATATTATTGATTGACTTTGACTTTTCAAATCACCCAGTATTGCTATCTGCAGCGTTAGTTCTAGGTAAATGTTGCCAATTCTTCAGCCATTACTGAACCGTTGACCAAAAACGAGCTACATTATGGACAAGTACCAAAATAAATGATCTAATGACTCTGCCTCCTCACAGCAAAATCTGCTGAGCTGGAAGAGTGTATCCCCTATTATACATAACATTCTATTGGTTGCAAAGAATTTGTATAATAAATTGAACAATTTGACTTTGAATCCGGCATTGTTTTGCATGTCAATTCAAAACCATGTGCTCAGGAATAGACATTGAAAATCTCTTCCCAACTATTTTACAATTTATATGGCACAGCTGTAAAATTTTTTGGTCCTTAAATGAAATTGGTATATGTTTTATCTATCACAATTTTCTTGCCTCTTCCATTTTTTAATGCTGCAATTATTGGTTGTAATTCTGTGTTAGAGCATACATTTACTATGTCTATGTTAGCTGCATGTGTGACAACTCCACCAGTCCTATTTATGATATAATTTACAAAAATTATACATTTTATTGAAAAAATAAGCTCTCTTTAATCAGTTAGTATATTTGAATTTAACCACAATAGTTGTTGTATTATTTGTTCTGTCTTTTCATGTGGATTAAACTGAAATTGCAACCAACTTTCTAAGGCTTGTTTAAAATAATACACAATATTGGAGATGATTCATTTTCACAATTTAACCGAAAGTGAGCAGTTGTAATCTGAAATAAGAGGAAAAAAGAGCTTCTTGAACATGGGGTTGAACATTCTTACTACCACTTACTAGAGAACAATTTCGGAATTTAAGTATAACTTTTGTATGACTGATGGCCCCCCATTCTTACTTTCCCGGGGCGCCGGAAAAGGAGATGGCCCCTAAACGCTTCGTGTGTTCCTTGGAAAAATATGCAGTATTTTGTTTTTTTACGTGTTATTTCTTACATCGGTACCCCGGGTAAGTCTTAGGTTTCATACATACAGTCGGGAGGAACATACTGAATATACGATTAACGTCAACTCATGTCATCGTTTCCTACCAGGAATATGGACTTTCCCCGAAACGGATCCAGTGTTTGCCTTCCACCCAATTACAATGGATCTGATCCCAGCCTGGCCACCGCTGTGCGACGCCGAAAAAGAGGGGAAAACGAGGCTGGTCTCGTGGTCAGGCCTTCGAGACGGGCACATCGCGCTCCACCTTCCCTAGGCATACGTACTCGCCAATTTCCAGTCTCTGACAATAAGGTTTGATGAAATCGAGCCACGGTGCATTCCAGAGAGAACATTCAGGGATTGCAACTGTGCTCTGCTTCACGGAAACATGGCAAACTCAAGGGACGCTAACGGAGTCGTTGCAAGCCAAGCTGGTTTCTTCATAGCATCGCGCGACAGAAACAAACATCTTCCGGTAAGAGAGGGGCGGGGGGGTTGCCTTATGATTAAACGAGAAGTGGTGTGATCAATCATTAACAACACACAAGAAACTCAAGTCGTTCTGTTCAACTGATCTTAGAACTCCTCACAATCAAATGTCGACCGCATTAGTCTACCAAGGGAATTCTCGTCAATCATAATTTCACAGGCCGTATACATTCCCCCCCAAGGCATGACACATCGATGGCCCTGACACGAACTGTATCTGACCTCTTTGGTAAACTGGAAACACACACCCTCGAGGCTGCATTCATCGAGCTGGGGGATTTTAACAGGCTAATCTAAAACAAAACTCCCTAAATTCTATCAGCATATCGATTGTGCTACCAGGGCTGGAAAAAACACTTAGACCATTTTATTACCTAATTTCCGCGACGCTTATAAGGCCCTCCCCCGCCCCCCTTTCGGGGAAAAAGCTGACCACGAACTCCATTTTGTTGGATTCCAGCCCTACAAACAGAAACTCAAACAACAAGCTCCCGCGCTCAGGTCTGTTTTCAACGCTGGTCCGACCAATCTGAATCCACGCTTCAAGACTGCTTCGATCACGCGGATTGGGAATTATGTTTCCGGCATCGCGTTCCAAACAACAATATTGACGAATAATGCTGATTCGGTGAGCGAGTTCATTAGGAAGTGCATTGACGAGTGTCGTACCCACCAGCAACGATAAGAAACATTCCAAACCAGAAGAAACCGTGGATTGACGGCAGCATTCGCGTGAAACTGAAAGCGCGAACCACTGGCTTTTAACCAGGGCAAGGGTGAACCGGAAGCCATGACCGAATTACAAACAGTGTAGCTATTCTCTCCGCAAGGCAATCAAAACAGGGCTAAGGTCTCAGTACAGGGAGACAAAATCGAGTCGAAATTCAACAGCGCAGACACAAGAGGTATGTGGGCAGGTCTACAGTCAATCACGGATTACAAAAGAAAGAAAACCAGCCCCCGCGAGACCAGATGTCTTCTCCCAGACAGGTAAACAACTTTTTTGCCCGCGTTTGAGACAATTACAGGTGCCACTGACACGGCCCCCTACAAACCTGCGGGCTCGTCCTCACTGCAGCCGATAGGTGAGTAATAACATTTTAAACGTGTAACCCTCGCAAACTGCAGGCCCAGACGGCATTCCCAGCCGCGTCTCAAGAGCATGCGCAAGCCAGCTGGCTGGTGTGTTTACGGACATATTCAATCAATCCGTTATCCATCTGCTGTCCCACATGCTTCAAGAGGCCACCGATTGTTCCTGTTCCAAGAAAGGCTAAGTAAACTTGAGCTAAAGAACGACTACCGCCCCGTAGCACTCACTTCCGTCATCAGTTGAAGTGCTTTGAGAGACTAGTCAAGGACCAGTGATCACCTCCACCCTATCCGGAACACCCTAGACCCACTCCAATTTGCTTACGCGAGCCCAATAGGTCCCACAAGACGACGCAATCGCAACCACACTGCACACTGCGCCTAACCCATCTGGACCGCCAAAAGGAAAAAAGAATACCCATGTGAGAATGCTGTTCATCGATTACAGCTCAGTCATTTAAACACCATTAGTACCCTCCAAACTCGTCCATCAAAAGCTCGAGACCCTGGGTCTCGGACCCCGCCTGTGCAACTTGGGTCCGTGGACTTCCTGACGGGGCCCCCCCAGGTGTGAGGGTAGGTAACAACATCTCCACCCCGCTGATCCTCAACACGGCCCCCAACAAGGGTGCGTTCTGAGCCCCTCTCCTGACTCCCTGTTCACCCAGACTGTGGCCGTGGCCATGCACGGGGGCTCCAACTCAATCATCAATTTGCGATACACTACAGTGGTTTAAGGCTTGATTACAACAAACTACGACGACGGCCTACAGGGAGGAGAGTGAGTGCCCTCGGAGTGTGGTGTCAGGAAAAGAATAACCTCACACTCAAGTTCAACAAAACAAAGGAGATGATTGTGGACTTCAGGAAAACAGCAGAGAGGGAGCACCCCCTATCCACATCGACGGTCAGTAGTGGAGAAGGTGGAAAGTTTTAAAGTTCCTCGTGTTACACATCCGGACCAAACTGAAATTTGGTCACACCCCACACAGACAGCGTTGTGAAGAAGGCTCAGCAGCGCCTCTTCACCTCAGGAGGCTGAGAAATTCGGCTTGTCACCAAAAGACTCACAAACTTCTACAGATGCACAATCGAGAGCATGCCTTTGTCGGGCTTGTAGCCACCGCCTGGTACGGGCAACTGCTCCGCCCCAACCGTAGGCCTCTTCCAGAGGGTAGTGAGGTCTGCAGAACGCATCACCAGGTTGCAAACTACCTGCCCTCCAGGACACCTACACCACCCGAGTCACAGGAAGGCCATAAAGATCATCAAGGACAACAACCCACCCAAGCACTGCCTGTTTCACCCCGCTAGTCATTCCAGAAAGCGAGGGTCAAGTACAGGTGGCATCAAGCAGGACGACGAGACTTGAAAAAACAGCTTCTACCTCAAGCGCCATCAGGACTGTTAAACAGCCACCACTAACATTTTAGCGGGCCCGCTGCCAACATTACTGACCTCAACTCCAGCCACTTTAAAAATGGGAATGATGAAATTATTGTAAAGAAATGTACCACTTAGCCACTTTAAGCAATGCCACTTAATACAATTGTTTACATACCCTACATTAACCCCATCTCATATGTATAATACTGTACTCTATATTCATCTTACTGCATCTTGCCATCTTTATGCAATACATGTCCACTTAGGCCACTTTAAAACTAGCCACTTTATGTTACCTTTACCCTACAGTACTCATTTCTTCATCGTATATACCGTACTCTATACCTCTACTGGCATCTGCATGCCGTTCTGTACCACCACTCATTCATATTCTTTATGTACATATTCTTTATCCCTTTTACACTTGTGGTGTGTGTGTAAGGTAGTAGTGTGGAATTGTTAGGTTAGATGTACTGTTGGTTATACTGCATTGTCGTGAACTAGAAGCACAAGCATTTCGCTACACTCGCATTAACATCTGCTAACCATGTGTATGTGACTAATTAAAATTTGATTTGATTTGATTTGATTTTTAGTGAGAGTCTAATGCTTTAATAATTTAATAATGTTCTGCCCTCCGAATTCATATTCTTTATATAAGTAGGCCCTTTCAATTTTGTCTGGCTTGCCATTCCAAATAAATGAATATTTTTTGTTCATATAAATTTAAAAAGCAGTCTCTAGGTGTAGGCAAACCCATAATGCAAATAGGGTTAAACTGTGACATGGACTAAAGAGTTAATAAGGGCTTGATTTTTCACAAATAGAAAGTTATTTTCCTTTCCTATTGGTAGCAAGATCTTATATATTTTTGCTAACTTTTCTTATAAAAATGTATTGGAGTAGATCATTTCTTTCTTTTGGGATTGTATACCGAGTATGTCCACATCCCCGTCAGACCATTTTATTGGTAAACTACACGGTAATGTAAAAGTTGCATTTTTTAGTGATCCAAAATCCATACAATTAGCTTCGGTTAGTGGAGACTGAAACGAAAACATATTCTTAAAGTACTTTACTTCCTCTTTCAAAATATCATTTGGTGAATCATGCGTGACTCCTTCATTTGTAACAAGTTTCAATAAAAAACAAATTGGTGTCATTTCTATGTTGAAGATGGAAAAAGAATTTGGTAAATTTTTCCCCATATCCCATCCAGTTTGCTTTATTTTTTATAATATATTACACTGGATCTTTCTTTCTTGTCTTTTTCCTCTAACTTATTCTGTGCCTCTATGGTACAGTTTCTATTGCTATCTAACTGTACTGTTAGATCTAACTGTTTTATAGATGAGTACTGAATTGCATGGCCCCTAAAGGCACATTTAAAAGTGTCCCATACAATAAGGGGGATCTGCTGTACCTATGTTATGTCGGAAAAAGTAAGTTATAAATTCTTCTGTCCTAGTTATAAACAAGTTATCATCTAGTAGGCTTTGGTTCAATTTCCAATATCCTCGCCCACGTGAAAATTCTGTAAGAGTAATATATATGCCAACTATGTGATGATCCGGCCGCATTCTGTCCCCTATCAACACTTTTTAAAACTTTTGGTGCCAGAGAGAATGACATAAGAAAGTAATCAAGACGACTAGCTTAATTAAGCCTCCGCCATGTATATCTCACTAGGTCAGGGTATTTAAGCCTCCATATATCCACGAATTCCAACATGACAATCATGATTTCCTTAAGTGCCTGAGGGTGATAGTTTGTAGGGTGATTTCCATTATGGTCCATGGAGGTATTTAAAACCGTATTAAAATCCCCCACCATAATAATAGAGTCTAGTGTTGCTTATAGAGTTGATAAATTCTAATATATATTTTCAATTAAGCTTGGATCATCATTATTTGGACGCTATAGGTTAATAAGCCACATCTGTTTACTGTCCAATAACATTTAAAATCATCCATCTACCTTAATGATCTGTTTGGACAATTTGCACATTTGGATCAAAATTACTGTTAATTAATATCATCAACCCTTTTGAATTTCCTTGCCCATATTTTGCCCCACAGTCCTTTTTCCACAAAACTTCATCTAAAATTGTTGAATGAGTTTCCTGTAAACAATAGATATTATATTCCTTCTCTTTTAGCGAGGTAAATACTGATCGTCTTTTCTTATTATCTGCTAAGCCATTACAATTATAACTGGCTATACTTATTTCACCACTTACCATAATGAGACACAAGTTTACGTTCTATTTATCAAAATATATGTCTGTAAACATACCATTAAAAAGTAACATGATGATTGAGTGTCTATATAGCTGTACCAKGATATTTGCATTGCTACTAAGTAAACCTCCAATTGGTCCCCACTATTCCACCCGCTAATACCCCTCTCCTCAACCAGAGTTGGGTTGTCAWCCCAATGCCCGGCAGACCACCCCCCGGATCCCATAGCCCCGGAGAGACCYGGACCCATCCTTCGAAAAGAGCACAGTGCCACCCACAGAGAAGCAGATCAACCGTCAAATGCATTTCCATCGCTCTCACCTCGATTTGTATTATATATAGCCATCAAAAAAATCTATTTATATTTTAAAATCCTGTTTCTTATTTTCCATAATTAGCTATTAATAGTTGTAGTAATGTAGGCAATTTATGCAAAGGATTTTTACCTCTCACCAGTCTCACCATTACCAAAATTACAGTATGGCAAGCAATTATTATATTAGCAAACAATTATTGTGAATCATCCTGTATTGTCTCTAACATCTTCTACTCCCTCGCAACAGTTGTGGGATACACACTCAACCTCTCAACCCCTTTCCCACATAGACTCAGATTCTCAGCAGTTGCACCGTCCCAGAGCCCAACTCAAGAAAGGTCTTGATTTGCAAATGCATATACAGTTGCAGCTGTATGAGAAGGCCTGCAAAACTGCGCAAAACAAATGGGCAGAAATGGGGAGATTTGATTAACCATTGTCACGTCCTATATGATGGAGGTCAGATATACCCCCTTCCCCTGAAACACCCACAACATGGTCCCCTGTAGTGACCATATCCCAAGCATCTCCAAGCAGTCAGACCTTTGATTTTGTGCCACCGGTGCCACAATAATACGCCCAATAGAAATTAATGGTAAGTGTATTGTGTCATTTTGGATTTACCTTTATTTTAAATAAGAATAGAATATGTTTCTAAACACTTCTACATTAATGTTCTACCATGTTTACGGATAGTCCAGAATAAATTGTGAATAATGATGAGTGAGAAAGTTAGAAACGAAGTATCATACCCCACAAAATAATCTGAAACAGAACCAAAACAAACAGCAAATGCATCCAACAAGGTTGTAGAGTCACAAGCGTGATGTAATCATTGCATGCTAGGAATATGGAACCAAATAGTCAACTTTTGATGATTTAAATACACTACGTATAAGGGAATTTGTCCCGTAAAATGGTGACTAGATACAAAAAGTGCTGTAATTTTTAAACGGTTCACCGATAAGAATGAACATACCTTCAAAATTAAGCTGACTGTCTGCACTTTGACCTCAGTCATTGTATCATTTCAAATCTAACAACCGCTGGAGTACAGAGCCAAAAACAAAATATTTGTCACGGCCCTAATATTTTTGGAAGCTCACTGTAGATTAGGCAACAACTTTATTTCCCAACTACCACCTCAACCTTTAGTAACGTTGCTGTAAGGGGAGCTGATGGCTTGGCGTGTTGGAGAGGTTCTGTAGAGACAGCGGTAACTGCCCTGGTGTGAAGCATCCATCTTAAAACTTTGTTAAAGTAGCCCTGGCTGTGTGAGGATCCAACGGTCACATTCATGACCAGAGTCTCCATTCAGATAGAAGATGAACTCCACAGCATTACAGAGGATACGGGATGGAATAGTGCAGGTGAGTTGGACTCTCTCCCATGCAAGAAGGCAGAATATGATTGGTTTGTGGAGAGTGAAGGTGTCTGCAAGACAACACCTGTTGCGTCAAAGACATGTAGTTTTAGTTAGGCAACAGTAATCACAACCTATCTACTGGTCTTCATACTGTCTTAGACACCTGCTCTGATCTAGGCTGCCCCCATCTGGTCACATAGCACCAAGTCTGGCCTGGGTTAAGATTCTTTGTGCAACAGTCAAAGTCTCCAGTAGGTGGCAGAACAGGCTATAATACTGCAGTAGTATGCTTTTTAGGATTTTCTCTCTGATGAGACATTCTTGCACAATTCAAACCATTCAAACCAAAACTCAAGTCTAGACAAGGAAAAGAGACTCCCTTACCTGAACAAATAACACCTGRGTCYTTACCATGACTACAGTTATGTGTTCCTCCTGTGTGTGGGCACTGCGTGATGGAGCACTCACTGCCAGAGCAGCCAACATCATCCTGCCAGATGGGCCCACTMCCTTGACCAAAGTAYCCCCTCTCTGGGGCACTAACAGCATTCCCACAGCCAAGCTGTCTGCASYRCACAGCAGKGTCATTCAAYTCCCACARGTCATTACACACGGTTCGCCAGTGACCAATTTGATAGACCTCCACCCTCCCAGAGCAGAGGTCACTCCCATTGACCAGTCTGATATTAGGTTTAACTAGGAATTAAAGAAAAATTAAAAACATTTGACAATGTGGGAGAAAATAAATGCATTTCAGTATCATATTCAACTAAATCAATGCCAAGTTGACACAAGTATAATCAAGGTATTTAGACTTTCATTAACCACAATAGCAACACAGAGGGACTTTTACCTGAGCAGACAACTTTGGCATCTTGAGACTGTAAACAGTCATGGTGTTTCAATCCTCCATGTGAGCATTCTGTGAGGGAGCTCTCACTGCCTTTACASCCAACATCATCCAGCCAAGTAGGCCTGCCACCACTTCCCTGACCTAAGTGGACACTACCTTGGACACTCACAGCCCTCCCACAGCCCAGCTGGCCACACACCACATTGGCATCGTCGACGTCCCACTTCTGGCCACACACTCTTCCCCACTGGCCCTCGTAAAGAATCTCCACTGTCCCCGAGCAGCGACTAGTGCCATTGACCAGCCTGATCTCTTCACCAGCTCACAAAGAGGAAAAGAGATGTTAGGAACAATTAATAATGATTAATAAGCAAATATGCAATTTAACACTGCCAGTTGTCAAAGCTGTTTCAAACGTGTTAATTAACCTTTTTGGACTTTAACAGCATTTTAAAACCTTTGAGACTTGTGTTCATGTTTTTTTTTATTTAACTAGGCAAGTCAGGTAAGAACAAATTCTTATTTACAATGACGGACGAGGAACAGTGGGTTAACTGCCTTATTCAGGAGCAGAACGACATTTTTACCTTGTCACCTCGGGGATTCGATCTAGCAACTTTTCGGTTACTGGCCCAACGCTTTAACCACTAAGCTACCTGCCGCCCCACAGGAACACTTACCTGCCAATGAAGATTTGACCATTTGATGAGCTGTTGGGGAGAAACACATACAACCAAAAAATTACAATTAAAAACATTTACTGAGAATGCCATTTCTAAATGGATAACAGCTCATAATAATGTCATTAAAAWATCCTAATTGTTTTTTATATGTAAGTTTGTTCACCATTTCTGAATTGTTATTGCTACATTTGTAAATGTTAGTAAGCTGTATCTAGATAGTTATTTACATATTTATAAACTATTTTAAACATAAACCAGGCAAGCAAACATTATTTGCATATGCTGTTGTGGTATTTACACCATCTGTAAAGACAGATAGTTTGGTATATATCGAGCTCAAGGATTTCCTTTATGAAACTGCCCTGAAACCTCCCTGTGTCTCATGTACAGTAGTGAACTTGTCGTGGTTGACATTTGCCAGACTCTCACAGACTTCTGTTTAGTATACAGATAAAATAATGTATCAGTTTCACACAAAATGGCCTAATTCCTTTGTTTAAAAATCAGCTAGTCCTGCTTTCTGCTAAATGCTATTAATGACTCTCAACACTATTTTGTGAAATAGTTTCTCCACTTGATGTTGACTTGATGTTATTTCCTGATATAAAATGTCAGCAGTGTTAAGGAAGCTACTGAAAATATAGTTTAGCTGCTACCAGTTACTNGTTAAAAAATTGCCTTTTTGCATTTATACAGATTGCAACTTCTCATTTCCGACTAATTGAAAATTACATTTTTATCACGTTTCAGGTAAGACCCAAATGCAGACTGTGTCGAAGTAACAATGTTTATTACAGCAACAGYGGKAGGCAAACGACAGGTCAAGGCAGGCAGGGGTCGATAATCCAGAGTAGTGGMGCAAAGGTACAGGATGTCAGACCAGGCTCAGGGTCAGGGGAGGCAGAAAAGGTAAAAAACGAGAAAACAGGAACAATAGGCAAGACAGGAGCAGGGGGGAAAATGCTGGTAGGTTTGATGAACAAAACGAACTGGCACAGACAGACTGAAAACACAGGTATAAGTACCCAGGGGATAATGGGGAAGATGGGCGACACCTGGAGGTGGGAAGAGACAAGCACAAGGACGGGTGAAACAGATCAGGGCATGACAATTTTATTTAAAGTATTGCCCTTTCTTAAACAAGCCATACAAAGGTGGTTACAATTTCAATTTTATCCTCCAGAGAAAATAGAACAAATATTACAACAAATGTTATGGTTAAGCTCAAATATACTGATTAATTAAAACACATTCTTTATGGAAACAATGTTAAAAATGTGTATAATATTTATTAAAGATATTATGAATAGAAACAGAGGAGTTATGTCACATATGTAGCTAACGAAAATATATGGGAATATCTGCTCAATCCAAATTTACAACCAACTAATTGCAGCATTACCACAAAAATGGAGGAGGCAAGTGGAAAATGGAGAAGGTAGGTAACTTATTTGCCTGCCATATATTAAAGACACAAATTGGCTGAAAGGAATCGGCAAAAATAGAAAAATATACCAGTTTCACTTGAGGACAAAAATGTTGACAGCTGCGCCGTAAAATAAATGGGAAGAGATTTTCGATGTATCGATTCCATGGCACATGATTTATGAACTGGTACAAAGAAATAACACTTGATTCAACACTTAGAGTTTTTCAATTTAAATGATTATATACAATTCTTGCCACCAACAGAATGCTATATATATATATATATATGGGGCATACAACAATCTCAGCTCTGTAGATTTCGCTGCGAAGAGAGAGAATCAATAGATCATTTATTCTGGTATTACCCCTATGTAGCTTGTTTCTGGTCACAGGTTCAGGAATGGTTAAAAAAAATCATAACATGCACTTAAAATTAACCTTARAAATAGCAGTGTTGGGCGATTTGGAAAGCCATAGTTAGTCAATAAATAATCTAATAATACTCGTACGAAAGGTTTTCATCTTTAGCTTACAATCTGTGGATACTATACGATTAGAAAGTTTCAAAAATTATGTAAAAACATCACAGCACAATTGAAAAATATATGGCACATGGAAACCAAACGAGGGGGGTCTATGGTGATAGGTGGGATGGGCTGAGAGTGGCTGAGGGTTGACGAGGTGAGTATAACTGTCCTGATATCTAGAAGCTCTTTTCGGTCATAAGAGATGGTGGCAGAAATATTATGTACAAAATAAGTTATAAATAACGCGAAAAACACACACAGTAGAACAATTGGTTAGCAGCCATCTCCGGCGCCATTCGTAATGAATGTCTCCCCCTCACTCTCTAGTTCTTAGCCTCTTATCCTGCTGGACCTCTCAAGCTGGACCTCTCAGGCTGGACCTTTCTCAAAGAGAGAGAAAAACCTCCATCCTCAGTAGGCCGACCACAGGTCCTGGACCTTCGCCTTTAATGGAAGAACTGGTGAAATGGGAAACATTACATTTACATAAGTATTCAGACCCTTTACTTAGTACTTTGTTGAAGCACCTTTGGCAGCGATTACAGCCTCGAGTCTTCTTGGGTATGACACAAAAGCTTGGTACACCTGTATTTGAGGAGTTTCTCCATTCTTCTCTGCTGATCTTCTCAAGCTCTGCCAGGTTGTTTGGGGAGTGTCGCTGTAGAGCTATTTTCAGGTCTCCAGAGATGTTTGATCAGGTTCAAGTCCGGGCTCTGGCTGGGCCAATCAAGAACATCAGAGACTCGTCTCAAAGCCACACCTGCGTTGTGCTTAGGGTCGTTGTCCTGTTGGAAGTGAACCTTGACCACAGTCTGAGGTCCTGAGAGCTCTGGAGCAGGTTTTCATCAAGGATCTCTCTGTACTTTGCTCCATTCATCTTTATGTTGATCTTGACTAGTTTCCCAGTCCCTGCCGCTGAAAAACATCTCTAAAGCATGATGCTGCCATCACCATGCTTCACCATAGGGAGGGTGCCAGGTTTCATCCAGATGTGAA
>NC_036860.1:10639526-10642551 GCF_002910315.2 Salvelinus sp. IW2-2015
TGTGTGTCTTGGACAGGATAGTTTGTCGGTATGATGTGGAACACCAGAACTGAACTCTCGAGACGCTTGAACTTTTTGCTGGGATATCATCCCACGTTGACAGTGATTCACATATTGAATATCATGGTTTTTCCATCTCCAATCTGTCATAAAACATACCTTCAAACATGAAATAGTGACCTTTGCCCACAGCCTTCAGAAAGAAAAGAACCAGAGCTGGTTTTTGTTGCAATGTAACTCACACCCAGAACCAAATCTAGGCACGAGAAGACCCTAGTCTGCAATATAAAACAAAGCATGGCAGCGAAAATGTAATAATAAACTTCTGTCAACCCTCAATTTGAATTGTCAGATACAACGGTAGAGTTAGTTATCGGACGTTCTAACCTCACTATGCTGATCGAGAGGGCACTCACAGGGATAATATAAACCGCATGTTTATTAAGTCAACAGATTAGATAAAGGTCACAAGTAGATAAAACCACAATGGAAGTGGAGTGAAGAACATGAGCTTAACCAAAAGATATGCAAATATCCTAACCGCAATAGTCAATGTGTAAACACAAGTCAACAACCGAAGAACAATCTATTCCATCTGTCAAGCTAGATTGTTTTATATCTTTTTATCTACAATAGGCATTCAGGCCAAAGAGTTCAATCTTGGTTTCATCGGACCAGAGAATCTTGTTTCTCATAGTCTTGGAGTCCKTTCCCTTAGGTGCCTTTTGGCAAACTCCAAGCGGGCTGTCATGTGCCTTTTACTGAAGAGTAGCTTCCTTCTGGCCACTCTACCATAAAGGCCTGATTGGTGGAGTGCTGCATAGATGGCTGTCCTTCTGGAAGGTTCTCCCATCTCCACAGAGGTACTCTGGAGCTCTGTGAGAGTTACCATTGGGTTCTTGGTCACCTCCCTGAGTTTGGCTCTCGGAAGAGTTTTAGTTGTTCTAAACTTTTTCCATTTAAGAATTGTGGAGTCCCTGTGTTCTTGGGGACCTTCAATGCTGCAGAACTGTTTTGGTACCCTTCCCCAGATCTGTGTCTTGACACAATACTGACTAGGAACTGTACGGACAATTCCTTCTACCTCATGGTTTGGTGTTTGCTCTGACATGCACTGTCAACTGTGGGACCTTATATAGACAGGGGTGTGCCTTTCCAAATCATGTCCAATCAATTGACTTTCCCACAAGTGGACTCAAATCAAGTTCTAGATACTTCTCAAGGATGATCAATGGAAACAAGATACACCTGAGCTCATTGTAGAGTCTTATAGCAAAGGTTCTGAATACTTATGTAAATAAGGTCTCTGTTTTTTACTTTTTATAAGTTTGCAGAAATTCTAAAAACCTGTTTTCGCTTTTTCAATATAGTGTATTCTGTGTAGATTGATGAGGAAAATGTTTTATTTAATCCTTTTTAAAATAAGCCTGTAACGTAACAAAAGGTGGAAAAGGGGAAGGSGTCTGAAAACTTTCCCATTCATTCAATTAACTGGGAAATGTACAAAATATTGAATTCTAATTGAATTCCAATTCAAAACAGTCCAAACACAATTCCAAAACTTTAAGATTGAATTCATTTCAAAATTTCAACAATGTAAATTCTCCACTTCATGAGTGAATTGAAGAATTGAAATTGACCCCAACCCTATGCCTATTTAACTTTGGTTTGCCATTTCAAATWAAAAAAATTCTCGTGTGACTTGAAAGACGATTCTAGACCATTAATAAATATGTAAACTACGATATCACTAGAGAATTAATCAGTGTAATTTTTCGCGTAGATGGACCGGTGTTATCCTCTCCGCAGTTTCAAGATCCTATTTCGCTACATTTTAATAATTGCAATCAAACATTGCTCAACTTTTCCAGTATAGGTCCGCAAAGCACACATTTTTTACTTTGAAATCACAGTTGTGTGAGCCAAGAAAGTAGACATGAGAACTGGAAATTAATCCTTTGTTATAGGTCAGTTTGATTTTGTGACTGTCTACCAAGTCGCTCGTGAGCAATATCATCAATTCATGGAGACCAAAATCCACAAATTTAGCACGTTAAATTCCTTTGCAGACATTAGTATATCCAGTACATAAATCCTAGCCTATTGAAACAAGGCTAAGATAGAAAGAACCACATATACTGTACTTGGATATGGCAGAAGTTACAGAGACAACAGATACCAATCTATATATAGAGTAAATTGTTATTCATGTGAGGCACTTGTAAGACCTTCCTTTTAAAAAACTTAGTTATTGTAATACACAAAGACTCACCTAATGCCATAAAGAGTAGAATTGTCACCATCTTGGTCCTTGTAATGTCCTCCGATATCAGATATGATTCTCACCAACACTTGGCAGTAAATTGCAATTTTTACCCCAGATTGAACTATTTTCAAGTTACAAAACAATGGACTCAACTAACAATACAACCAAAATTCTGCTGAACCACAATTGAGAGATAAATTACCATGGTCTGGCAATGCTACATCCATGTAAAAAATATCAAGTTGGATCTTCTACACACTTTCAGAGTCACACTGTCACAAAACAGGAAATCCTGGCCACTACTGGCCACCGATTCCACTAAACTGAGCTCAACACTGAGCTCAACGCCACAAACACCATTTGTTTCATTTTTAAACAAATATATGAAACCCATAAAACCTGAAAATAAACTGAGGGGCCAATAAGAAAAGCACAGAACCTAAAAATAAGTCACCCCCCAAACAAAAATTGTAGTATAACCCTTAAATGTCTCTGAATCTTGTGTTGTTCTTGTAACGTGATCTACCCTAGTCCCAGGTCCACTGAAATGCTGCTCTGAAAGTGGACAGGTAGCCTAATGGTTAGAGGATTGGGCCAGTAACCAAAAGGTTGCTCGATTGAATCCCTGAGCTGACAAGGTAAAAAATCTGTCATTCTGCCCTGAACAAGGCAGTTAACCCACTATTCTTAGAATTTGTAAATAAAAGAATTTGTTCTTAACCTGACTTGACTGGTTAAAATAAAATCTCCTTCTTCTTG
>NC_036860.1:10644514-10648924 GCF_002910315.2 Salvelinus sp. IW2-2015
TTCAACCCAGGCACAACGGCCACTGTCCGCAAAAGCATGGATTTTTTAAGGGGCACACAAGGGGATGCCGCGAGAAATTCGAGGCATTATCAAGAAGTGCTTGTCAAATTGTGAATGAGAGACTGATGAAGTATGTGTAGCCTGAGCTAAAAACTAAGAGAGCATATGCCTTTCATGCAGCTTCTTTCAAATCATCATTAGAATCTCATAATCGCAGCCTTAGAATACAATAAAAATCAAAACATATAGCCCAACTAAAGTTGCATAAAGAACTCTAAATTAAGCATATATGAGTACCTGTTTCTTTGTTAACCGCTCAACCCCGAATAGCGCATGTGCGCGCTCCCTAAAATTGTTTCGATATAAACCTGTTCTATTTTATTCAGCTATGTTCAAATGGATTCTTAAATAATTATATAAAATAATGCCACGGAATTCTAAGCAAATCTTGTCTGTAAATGAACTAATGTAATCCTCAGACAAATGGCACAGCCAGATCAGGGCCTAACATAAGGACAATCAGAGTATGCTCTTCTGTTTTTCTGACCATCCTACCATCCTAGACTTCGGCGATGTCATTTACAAAATAGCCCCCAACACTCTACTCAACAAATTGGATGCAGTCTATCACAGTGCCATCCGTTTTGTCACCAAAGCCCCATATACTTCCCACCACTGCGACCTGTACGCTCCGGTGCTGGCCCTCGCTTCATACTCATCGCCAAACCCACTGGCTTCAGATCATCTACAAGTCTCTGATAGGTAAGGCCCCGCCTTATCTCAGCTCACTGGTCACCATAGCAGCACCCACACGTAGCACGCGCTCCAGCAGGTATATCTCTCTAGTCACCCCCAAGCCAATTCCTCATTTTGGCCACCTTTCCTTCCAGTTCTCTGCTGCCAATGACTGGAATGAATTGCAAAAATCACTGAAGCTGGAGACTCTCACCTCCCTCACTAGCTTTAAGCACCAGCTGTCTTGAGCAGCTCACAGATCACTGCACATGTACATAGCCCATCTGTAAATAGCCCATTGACCCATGTATCTCTACTTGCACATTCACTTCTGCACATCAATCACTCTAGTTCTAATTGGTATATTGTAATTACTTCGCCACCATAGGCCTATTTATTGCCTTACCTCCCTTTCTTACCCTCATTTGCACACACTGTATATAGATTTTCTTCAACTGTATTAATTGACTGTATGTTTTATTATTCCATGTGTAACTGTTGTTGTATGTGTCAAACTGCTTTGCTTTATTCTTGGCCAGTCGCAGTTGTAATGAGAAACTTGTTTAAAATAAAATAAAAACAAAATTTACATGGATTTATTATGATGGCGTAGGCTAATTACATGGATTTATTGCGATGGTGTAGGCTACATTACTGAGTTATTGTTGATGGCGTATATGCTATATTACATGGATTTATTATGATGCGTAGGCTATATTACATGGATTTATTGTGATGGCGTAGACTATTTACATGGATTTATTGTGATGGCGTAAGGCTATATTACGTGGATTTATTGTGATTGCGTTAGACTATGGACATGATTTATTGTGATGGCGTAGGCTATATTACAAGATTTATTGTGATGGCGATAGGCTATATTACATGGATTTATTGCGATGGCGTAGGCTATATACATGATTTATTTGTGATGGCGTAGGCTATATTACCTGGATTATTCTGACGGCGTAGGCTATATTACATGGATTTATTGTGATGGGTAGCTATATTACCTGGATTTATTGTGATGGCCTAGGGCTATATTACCTGGATTTATTGTGATGGCTAGCTATATGTACATGGATTTATTGTGATTGGAGTAGCTAATTACCGGATTATTTGATGGCTTAGACTATATTACATGATTTATTGTGGATGGCGATAGGCTATATTACATGATTATTTGACTTTTTCAAATTGTAGATGTTGCAAAGGTCTTGCATCGTTGCTTGTAGGCTATACGTGGAATCCAGGAGATCCTACATGTGTTTATGTTAACCTTTTGTCAATAGGTGGTGCTGTTAGCACTTTTATTTTTTTGACATTGCCAAATTAAACTGCCTAGTAGTCAATTCTGCTCGTACAATATGCATATTATTTGTTATTATGGATAGAAAACACTCTCTAGTTTCTATAACCGTTGGAATATGTCTCTGAGTGAACAGAACTCTATCTACGCACTTTTCCTGACAGGAGTGAGATTTCAGAAATCTTGGCCTCTGGTCCCAGTCAGTTTTAATGTCCCTGTGAATGCTATGAGGATACAAAACACTGCCTACACCTTCCTCTAGATGTCAGTAAGTGTGACAATTTGAATGGAGTCGACTTGCGCAATCAGGGCCTGTATAAAACCTTCAAAGGCCGGAAGTAGCTTTCCTTTGGACCCTGCGCTGACGCAAGAACGACGTTGGACCGACCTCTTTCCAAGCCTGGTTTAGCCAGTAATATACGCCGGTCATGTTTTTACTTTTATAGGTGTTAAAAAACATCATAAGGTAGTTTAATTTAAACCTTTATAAGCAATTTTATATCCGTTTAGTGCGATTTTGAGCATTTATTTGTGACGCCCTTCCATGAGCTGGGCACGTTTCCTTACATACCGAACGTTATTGGCCATTTCGATGGACAAGAGGACATCTTCGACCAAAAGACGATTAGACCGGAGAAAGGATACATTGCCCAAGATTCTGATGGGAAGAACAGCTCACAGTAAGAACTATTTATGATGATAAATCGCGTTCTGTTGAAAATTTTTAAACGATATATCGCCATTTTTTATGTGTAGCTTCGCTTTTGCGACCCGGTATTGCACAGAAAGGATAATTTAGAAATGTAAGTCAGCGATTGCATTAAGAACTAATTTGTCTTTCGATTCCTTGTCAACCCTGTATTTTTTAGTCAAGTTTATGATTAGCTATCGATTAACTAGATCACTCTCAAGATAGCGCCCGACATTTTCAGGCCAGTTTTGCTACTATTCTCATTGTATAACCACGTTTTTTTGTGCTAAATATGCACATTTTCGAACAAACTCTATATGTATGTTTGTAATATGATGTTACAGGAGTGTCATCGGAAGAATTCTGGAGAAGGTTAGTGAAAAAATTAATATTTTGTGATCATACTTATCGCTCCCGTGCCTTGAATTCATGCTGGGAACGTTGCACATGTGGTATGCAATATAAACGATTATTGTGTTTTCGCTGTTAAAACGCTTAGAAAATCTGAAAATATTGTCTGAATTCACAAGATCTGTGTCTTTCCATTGCTGATGCTTTGTCTATTTTTATGAAATGTTTTATGATGAGTAAAATGTAATACACGTGCTCTCTGTATTTATTTCTAGTCGAGTTGTGATGGTGGTGCAATTGTAATCTCTCTCGTGGAATTATAATTCCCTTCTCCCGGCAGCGTGCTCCAAAGCACCTCTTATTCACATGGCTCTCTCAAATAGCTCAATTCTCATTAGCCAATACCCGTCARGTGAATGCATCTTTCTCACAGGCTTCAGGTGAAGACAGACACATCYGGGACGCAACTGSGCGCGTCCTTATCCATTTCCGAGGCCCATATTGAAGAATTTGGAAGAACTGTGCACGMTTATTTTTCYTCAGCCAACAAGATGAGTAGGCCTAACAAACAGCAAAAGCACTAGTTTATGTCAYTCTACTATCCCCCATAGTTTAAAAGTTGACCTATTCTATTTTGTGTGAAAAATAAAWATTCCAAACATAGTCTGGTACAGTTSTGGMATGTGATAGATCCCAAATGAATACCACCATTATCATCAAAAAACCTGTTGTAAGCAATGAGACTGACATAATGAGCTTTGAGAGGAATTGAGGAACAAGGATGGAGGAAGAAAGTAAGAATTTGACAGCTCTTCCCCTCTCTCTTGTTCTGGGTCGGCCTTTAGTTTGGCCTMAAATCAACAGCCTTTCCATTTTCCTCTTTTTCCATTTTTTTTCAACCTCCTCCTCTCCCTCCTTCCTTCCCTGCCTTTCTCTCTTCAGAGGTTGTTTTCAACCCCTTAAAATATATTATTTTCTCGCTGTACTTGTGTGCACTCCTTCTAATGTCATTGAATTATATTGTCGCTAACCTTCCTTTAGTCACGCTTCTATCTATTTTCTCAGTAAGTATGCTGAGCTACATTAAATAGTGTTTTATCCTCATGCCTCGTTTGTTCTGTTTAATGAGAAAGGTGCAAGTGAGTCTTCTCTCTCGTCTCCATCTCTCTTCTCCAATCTACTTATTGGATGTCCTCCATAAACACATTTACAATTCTTCTACGTTTTTGGAGATTCCTCCTTCTATTTCAGCCATATCAGACATCAAACATGTTGCTCTCTCTTGGAGATCATAGCCTTTGAGAACTGAGTCTTTACTTAGCCT
>NC_036860.1:10650844-10662535 GCF_002910315.2 Salvelinus sp. IW2-2015
TTTCGGCCTATTTACGATGGCTGAAGACAGTATAAGCTGAAGGTCGACTATTTATCATATCCGTAACTCCATATGTCTCAAATTGGGTCTCAAATGACTGTTGAGAGTAGGTATAGTAGAATATATTAGGTGAAATTTAGAAACTTAGTTGTGCATCAGCGTATTCATCTTCTTATAAGTGCCTTCAGAAAGTATTCAAACCCTTGACATTTTAAACTTTTTCCACATTTTACAAGTGGGATTTAAATTAATTTCATTTTTTTGTCAATGATTTACACAAATACTCTGTAATGTCATAGTGAAGAAACATTAGAATATTTGTAAAAAATAAATATGAAAAGTAAGACGAATATTATTTATCTATCAATTAAAGTCAATTAAGGGACATGGGCAGCTGTGAGGAGGAGGGTTATTCTCCAGGTCCTTCATTGTTTTCCAGAACTTCTCCTTAAAGTATCTAACTTTGGCCTTCCGGCCAGCCTGAGTGCACTTATTTTCTCATTTGCCTGAGCCAGTCACCTGAGTATTTGTGTGTCGAGTTTAAGGTGGAATAACTCTAACCAATCACAGTCAAACCAGGGGCTGAACCTGTTTTTAATTAGCGATTTCTTTATAGGGGAGTGCTTATTAACAATACCACTGAAAATAAAATTTTAAAAAGAAAGTCCAAGCAACTTCGACAGAGGGATAAAGCAGATTCTATACCAATATACAGAGACCGGGACATGAAGGAAGGCTTGCTCATTAAAGTTTTTCAGCAAGCGTCTATGACAAATCAGGACAGGTCATTTAACTGAGCAGCCATTACGAACCAGGTTGTAAAACAGTGATCAATAAGGCATTACAGAAAACACTGGACTGATACCTTTCAGGATTATTTGTGGGGATAATATCAAGGAGAGTCGCCTTTTCTGGGTGTTGTAGGATTGGGTAAGTTCCATTGTTTTAAGACACTGTTTAGGTCACTTAACATTACAAATTCTGATTTAGAGTAAGGTGCCAGGAGAGAGCTTAGGCATGTAAGGTACAGACCGGTGCTGATGGTGGACAATAACACCCAGCAACAGTCAACAAAGAGCTATTTGAAAGCTTAAATGGTTTAAAACCAGCAAATCAAATTGTTTGGGAACAGACTTGGTGGAGACAATCTAGCACTGAAGGTGTTCCTTGGTAAAGATTGCCACTCCACCACCTTTGGAAGATCTGTCTTGCCGAAAAAGGTTATAACCAGAAAGGTTAACATCAGTGTTCAGAACACTCTTTCTTAACCATGTCTCAGTAATGACCACACATCTGGATTGGAGCTGTAAAACCCACACATTCAATTCATACATTTTACATAATACAATTATAGTGTGCAGAAAACCCAGACTCCACGGTACAGTATAATCCAGTGATGAACCATGGCCCGAAGCCTCCAGTGGTGATTCATGGCCCGAAGCCTCCAGTGGTAATTCATGGCCCGAAGCTCCAGTGATGATCCATGGCATGAAGCTCCAGTGATGATCCATGCCCGAAGCCTCCAGTGACGATCCATGGCCCGAAGCCTCCAGTGGACGATCCATGGCACGAAGCCTCCAGCGACGATCCATGGCCCGAACCCTTGTATGATCCATGGCCCGAAGTCTCTCAGCGACGGTTCTGCGGTCAGAGCTCCAGCGACGGTCGGCGGTCCAGAGCCTCCAGCGACGGTCGGCGGTCCAGAGCCTCCAGCGACGGTCTGCGGTCCAGAGCTCCAGCAACAGTTACGCTAGTTTATGGAATGATCGGACCAAGTGCAGCGTCGTAGGCGTACATCATACATTTATTAAATGAACACCAAAAAAACAAAAAAGATAAACGACACGTAAAGTTTTTGTAGCGCTAACACAGCAACTATGTGTCGTAACATGACATAACGTGACATATCACACCGACTCACTAAACACAATGCTTCGTTTGTAAATTATGTCTGAGTGTTGGAGTGGTGCCCCTGGCTGTCCGTCAATAAAAATGGATATTGGGCCATCTGGTTTAAGGAAATTTGAAATTATTTATACTTTTACTTTTGACACACATTTTAGCAATTCCATTTACATTTGATACTTAAGTATTTTTAAAACAAATACTTTTAGACTTTTACTCAAGTAGTATTTATACTGGTTGAGTTTTACTTTTACTTCACTAATTTCTATTAACTTCACTGCGCTACGGATACCGAATACGGGTTCACTTTCCTAAACAACCGCTGAATTGCAGGGCGCCAAATTCAAAAAATATTACTAAAAATATTTATGATCATGCAATCACAAGTGAAATATACCAAAACAAGCTTAGCTTGTTGTTAATCCACCTGTTTGTTCAGATTTGAAAAATATATTTTACAGCGAAAGAAATCCAAGCTTTTGTGAGTGTAGCTTTCAATGCTACATCAGCTAGCCCCAAATTTAGCATGGTCACGAAAGTAAGAAAAGCAATACAATTAATCGCTTACCTTTGATAATCTTCGGTGTTTCCACTCACGAGACTCCCAGTTACACAACAATGTTATTTTGTTCGATAAATATTACTTTTATCACCAAAAAACGGCATTTTGGGTTGCGCATTATTTTGAGAAAAAAAAGCCGCTTCCGTTCAAATGTGTTTTTATAATCAAACCTCAGGTTGTCTTAACCAAACGTAATCGATAATATTTCAAACCGGAGCAATAACCTATTATTAAAGAGAAAATGAAAATGGTGAGCTCCTCCGCGCGCGCAGGAAATATTCCGAGGACACCTGACCTCTTTTGTGAAAACATTTTGTTTTCCTGGCCCGTCTAACCTCCTTTAAAGGGGTTCACCAGATTCTTTTCCAATGGCTTCCTCAAGCTTGTGGACCAGGCTTTAGACATAGTTTCAGGCTTTTATTTTGAAAAAATGAGCGAGATGTTTCAAAAGAGGTCAGGTGTCCTCTGAATATTTCCTGCGCGCGCGGGAGGAGCTCACCATTTCATTTTCTCTCTTAATTAATAGGTAATGCTCCGTTGAAATTTATCGATTACGTTTGTTAAAGACAACCTGAGGTTTGATTATAAAAAACATTTGAACGGAACGCGGCTTTTGTTTTCTCAAAATAATGCGCAACCCAAATGCCGTTTTTGGTGATAAAAGTAATATTTATCGAACAAAAATACATTGTTGTGTAACTGGGAGTCTCGTGAGTGGAAACACCCGAAGATTATCAAAGGTAAGCGATTAATTGTATTGCTTTTCTTACTTTCGTGACCATGCTAATTTGGGGCTAGCTGATGTAGCATTGAAAGCTACACTCACAAAAGTCTTGGATTTCTTTCGCTGTAAAATATATTTTCAAAATCTGACACAACAGGTGGATTAACAAACAAGCTAAGCTGTGTTTTGGTAATTTACTTGTGATTGCATGATCATTAAATATTTTTAGTAATATTTTTGAATTTGGCGCCCTGCAATTCAGCGGTTGTTTAGAAAGTGAACCCGTATTCGGTATCCGAGCGCAGTGAAGTTAATAGAAAATTAGTGAAGTAAAAGTAAAACTCACCAGTAAAATACTACTTGAGTAAAAGTCTAAAAGTATTTGGTTTTTAAAAATACTTAAGTATCAAATGTAAATGGAATTGCTAAAAATGTGTGTCAAAAGTAAAAGTATAAAATAATTTCAAATTCCTTTAACCAGATGGCCCAATATCCATTTTTATTGACGGAACAGCCAGGGGCACACTCCAACACTCAGACATAATTACAAACGAAGCATTTGTGTTTAGTGAGTCGGTGTGATATGTCACGTTATGTAATGTTACGACACATAGTTGCTGTGTTAGCGCTACAAAACTTTACGGTGTCGTTTATCTTTTTTGTTTTTTGGTGTTCATTAATAAATGTATGATGTACGCCTACGACGCTGCACCTTGGTCCGATCATTCCATAAACTAGCGTAACTGTTGCTGGAGGCTCTGGACCGCAGACCGTCGCTGGAGGCTCTGGACCGCCGACCGTCGCCTGGATGGCTCTGGACCGCCGACCGTCGCTGGAGGCTCTGGACCGCAGACCGTCGCTGAGACTTCGGGCCATGGATCATCAACAGGAGGCTTCGGGCCATGGATCGTCGCTGGAGGCTTCGTGCCATGGATCGTCACTGGAGGCTTCGGGCCATCGGATCGTCACTGAGGCTTCGGCATGGATCATCACTGGAGGCTTCATGCCATGGATCATCACTGGAGGCTTCGGGCCATGAATTACCACTGGAGGCTTCGGGCCATGAATCACCACTGGAGCTTCGGGCCATGTTCATCACTGGATATACTGTACCGTGGAGTCTGGGTTTTCTGCACACTATAAATTGTATTATGTAAATGTTATGAATTGAAGTGTGGGTTTACAGCTCCAATCCCAGATGTGTTGGTCATTACTGAACATGGTTAAGAAAGAGTGTTCTGCAACACTGATGTTACTTTCTGGTTATAACCTTTTTCGGCAAGACAGATCTTCCAGAAGGTGGTGAGGGCAATCTTTACCAAGGAACACCTTCAGCTGCTAGATTGGTCTCCACCAGTCTGGTTCCCAAAACATTTATTGCTGGTTTTAACGCATTTAAAGCTTTCAAATAGCTCTTGTTGACTGTTGCTGGGTGTTTGATCCCAACATCAAGCACCGGTCCTGTACCTTACATGCCCTAAGCTTCTCTCCTGGCACCTATACTCTAAATCAGAATTTGTAATGTAAGTGACCTAAACAGTGTCTTTTAAACAATGAAACTTAACCAATCCTACAACACCCAGAAAAGGCCGACTCTCCTTAGATATTATCCCCACAAATAATCCTGAAAGGTATCAACACGTCCAGTGGGTTTTCTTGTAATGACCTTATTGATCATGTTTTAACAACCATGTGTTCGTAATGGCTGCTCAGTTTAAAATGACGCTGGCCTGATTTGTCATAGACGCTTGCCTGAAAACTTTAATGAGCAAAGCCTTCCTTCATGTCCCGGTCTCTGTATATTGTATAGAATCTGCTTTATCCCTCTGTCGACGTTGCTTGACTCTTTCTTTTTAAAACATTTTATTTTCAGTGGTTATTGTTAATAACACTCCCCTATAAAGAAATCGGGCTATTAAAGCAGGTTCAGCCCCTGGTTTGACTGTGATTGGGTTAGAGTTATCCACCTTAACTCGACACACAAAACTCAGTGCTGACTGGGCTCAAACACAAGATTTTACAATAACTATTGGGGTCAAATTTGTCTKRACTTTTGTGGATTGGGGTGATATTGGGGAAGATCCCAGAGCTGAGGATAATGTTGAAAAGTTGAAGAATATAATATATTTTCATTTAGTATACCATCAACACCACAGTGTCACGTTTGTCGGATAGAGGGGACCAAGGCGCAGCGTTGTGAGCGTACATTTGAGTTTATTCAATGTCGCCAAAAAACAAGAAAATAACAAACGAACGTTAAGCTACGTAGTGCTCGCAGGCCACTACACATAAACAACTACCCACAAATACAGGTGGGAAAAGGCAACCTAAGTATGGTTCTCAATCAGAGACAACGATAGACAGCTGCTTCTGATTGAGAACCACATCCGACCAAACACACAGAAATACAAATCATAGTAAAAAGAACATAGAATGCCCAACCAAATCACACCCTGACCAAACCAAAATAGAGACATAAAAAGCTCTCTATGGTCAGGGCGTGACACACAGGGTTTTTTGGGTTGGAGGCTTTTGTATTTTGTCCTGTAGCTCCACAAATGTAATTTGAGAATCCAGTGCATTCTGATAGTCTTTAATAGCTGATTCTAAGTTTAGCAAATTATCATGGAAATGTGTTTGCTCTTGGTTTTTTGTTATATGGCCGAAAAGGTTGAAGTGGTTCATCCAAATGTCTCCATTTTAGATAGATAGCTCTTCATGTTGTTTTTTGTTTAGTGTGGTCCAATTTTCAGAAGTGATTTGATTCTATGGATTCTTCAGTCACATTGAGTTGTTTTCTGACATGTTCTTTATCTTTCCTTAGTGTATTTCTGTACTGTTTCAGTGTTTCCCCATACGGAAGGCATAGGTTTTGGTTGTCTGGGTGGATAGGTTTCTCAATTTCTTTCTTATGTTTTTGCATTCTTCATCAAACCATTTCTAATTGTTGTTAGTTTTCTTAGGTTTTCTGTTAGAATTGTTTTAATTTTATATGTTAGCTGATAGGTCAAATATACTGTTCAGGCTTCCTACTGCTAAGTTTACACCTTCACTATTGCAAGGAGACATTTTGCCCAGCTGGGATTGGATTTGTTGTAGCCAATAGTTTTTTGGTAGGTTTCTACACTACCCTTCTTCCATATATAGCATTTCGTAATAGCATGCAGTTTGTTTGACTTCGATACCTCATGTTCATGTTGAMTGCGATTTTTCTGTGGACTAATAGGGGTTGGTTAAGTTGGCTGCACTAACAGCTGATTATAATAATCAACTAAATCATCAAGCTGTGGATAATTTGAATCAGCTGTAGGCAAAAACCAGAAACGTGCAGCCTAATGCTGAGTTAGTGTCTGGTCTCAGGGAGAGAGTCATCTTTCTGACTCCTCTGTTTGTCTTTTTTGTTTGGAAGATTGTGAGGTCGACCTTAGGCGTTAGATTGCCATTTCAGCTATGAGTATAACTATCCTTCTCTTCTCTCCTCCCTCTCTCTTCTCCTCTCTTCTCTCTCTCCTTCTCCTCCTTTCATAACAGTGCAGAGCACGGCCTTAAACGTGAACCTGTGGGATAAATTCAGTGAGCTGTCCACTAAGTTGGTATCATCAAGATAAACGTAATTTTAAAAAACAATGCTCTTCATCAGGCAATTAGTGTTAAGTGCCTTACTCAAGGGCACAACAACAGATTTTCACTAACCAACTCAAGGATTGGAAGCCAGTGACCTTTGGGTTACTGGACAACACTTTTAACACATAGGCTCCTGCCACCCGAATGGTGGAGTTTTTGTCAAGCCCACCTGGGCCCCCCAGGCTTCACCACCTCACCATGGGTTGACGCACATACTCTGATCAAGGGCTATCTGGAACATATGGTGAGAAAGCACACACATTGGGAACAGACATACAGACACACACTAGGACATGCAATACATGTATTATAACACCAAAACCTCTACAGAAAGTTGAACAACAATGGAAAAAATTATTTGTGCTCTGCCAACCTCAGTGGCTGTGGTTAGTGTCGCGTCCCGAGATTAGAAGTTGGGAATCCCCGGCAATGTCATTAAAAAGTCTCAGTGCAACAATCCTGCCATTTACAGTGGCTTGCAAAAGTATTCAAGCCCCTGGCATTTTCCTATTTGTTGCCTTACAACCTGGAATTAATACTTTTTTGGGGGTTTTGTATCATTTGATTTACACAACAATGCCTACACTTGGAAGGATGCTAGATATTTTTTTATTGTGAAACAAACAGAAATAAGACAAAAAAGGAACGCTTGAGCGTGCATAACTATCACCCTGCCCCCCCCCCCGCCAAAGTCAATACTTTGTAGAACCTTCTTTGCAGCAATTACAGCTGTCAAGTCCTCTTAAGGTAGTCCTCTATAAGCTTATGGCAACATCTAAGCCACTGCGAGTTTTTGCGCCAGTCTTCAAGGCAAAACTGCTCAGCTCCTTCAAGTTGGATGGATTCTGCTGTGTATCAGCAAATCTTTTAAGTCATACACAGATTCTCATTGATTGTGGTCTGGGCTTTGATTAGGTCATTCTAAGACATTGTACATTTTTCTCCTTAAAACCACTCGAGTGTTGCTTTAGCATATGCTTTAGGGTCATGTCCTGCTGGAAGGTGTAACCTCCATCCGCATTCGCAAATCTCTGGAACGGACTGGAAACGACGTTTCCCTGCAAGAATTTCCCCTGTATTTAGCGCCATTCATCATTCCTTCAATTCTGACCATTCCCAGTCTTCGCAAATGAAAAACATCCTCACACCATGCTTTCACTGTGGGGATGGTATCCTCGGGTAATAGAGAGGTTTGGGTTTTGCGCGCAGACATAAGCGTTTTCCATTCATGCCAAAAGCTAAATTTTGTCTCATTTGACCAGAGTACCTTCTTCCCATATGTTTGGCGAACGACCAAACGATTTGCTTATTTTTTTCTTTAAGCATTGGTTTTTCTGGCCACTCTTCCGTGAAGCCCAGCTCTGTGGAGTGTACGCTTAAGTGGTCCTATGGAAGATACTCCAATCCCCGCTGTGGAGGCTTTGCAGCTCATTCAGGGGTTATCTTGGTCTCTTTGTTGGCCTCTCTGATTAATGCCTCCTTGCCTGGTTTGTGAGTTTTGGGCCAGCCCTCTCTTGGCAGGTTTGTTGTGGTGCCATAATTCTTTCCATTTTTTAATATGGATTTAATGGTGCTCAGGGGATTTCAAAGTTTATGATATTTTCTTATAACCCAACGCCGTGATTTGTACTTCTCTAACAACTTTGTCACATGACCAGTTTGGAGAGCTCCTTGGTCTTCATGGTGCCCGTTTTGCTTGGGCTGCCCTTTGCTAGTGGTGTTGCAGACTCTGGGGCCTTTCAGAAAGGTGTATATAATACTGAGTACTTCATGTGACCAACTTAGACAGGTGGACTTTATTTGACTAAATGTAACTTCTGAAAGGGAATTGGTTTGCACCGATCTTATTTAGGGGCTTTGTAGCAAAGGGGGTGAATACATATGCACGCACCACTTTTCGCATTTTTTTATTTGTAGAATTTTTTTTAAAAACAAGTAATTTTTTTCGTTTTTTCACCAATTTGGATGATTTGTGTATGGTCTATTTTACATGAAATCCAATTAAAAATATTTTTAAATGACAGGTTGTAATGCAAAAAATAGAATAACGCCAAGGGGGATGAAATACTTTTGCAAGCGCAGTACATTTATATCTTCCGTCATTTATTTGAAGATGAATATTTAGGGTCTTACATATGACCAGAATCTCATTGAACACATAACACATGACCCTCTTTCTTTATCCCTCCCTTCTCCTCCTGAGCGGACGAGTGATCACTCTGAAGATGGAGATTCCCAGGCTCCATGCCCTCTCATCCAGGAGATGCTGGAAAACTCAGAGGGCTGGAGGGCCCAGGGGGCCAGCAGGTGCCGCTAAAGCAGAGGAAGGGCCCCACCAGGCAGCTGGAGCCCCAGCCTGTCCCCAGCTCAGCCAACAGCAGCCCCCCCGCACCCTCCCCTTAGACAGGGGTCCCCACCACCCCACCAGGCAGGGACAGCCAGAAGGCATGACTAGACTCCCACACTGTGACAAACCAGGCCCGAGTGGAGTGGAGTTAAGAATAGGGCCAGGCTGGGCCCAACCAGGAGGACTTTGACACTTTGAGGGAAATGCCGCCTCATGGACAGACAGCCGTCTCCCACTCCTCCTATTAGACCCAGACCGGGCACCAAAACGGGCCAGAACCGTAGCCCCATACTTGAACTGAAAGCAATGGGGTGTCACCATCCTCTACCTGGATGGCACTATACCCACACCCCCACCACAACCATAGACATGCTTCAGAACCAGCACCAGGGATTGGGCGCCTGCAACACAAGGAGTTTTAATCTGAGTGCTCCTGGTTTACTCTCCTCAGTGATGACTCTCTGTTCTTCTCTCTCCCCCTCAAGAATTGGACAGGAATTCAGGCTCAGTGGCCCGTCAGGACTGGGGTAAAGGGGTCCCTACAAGACGACGTCTTTCTGGGCGGGCAACTAGAACAGACAGACTGCTGAACTGGACGCAGTCATACCTAATGTTGTCAGGGACAGTTTAACAACTTTTGAGACAGATTTTTTTTCTTACAAAAGTATGGAAAAAGTAATGATTGCAATTTTGACATTGTCCAAGTGGAATGATGCATAAAAGAAAGTTGCCATCTTTTTCTCCAGTATTTTTCTCACTGTTCTAAGAGCTTAGATGTTATTTGTGATTCCCCCCACCTCCCCAGGTTAGTGTTTTGTTCTCTTCGTTTCAACCCAGGAATATCAGCACACTAAGTAGTCACAGTGGAATGTGTGTTTTTTCTATTCAAATCAAAGATAAGTAGAACAAAAATGATGACACGATTTCAGATGCAATTCACTTTAATGGCACTAGACCTCTTGCACTGCTACGTTCACAGTTGGATTCAAATTTGATACACAAAATTGGACCAGGTTGGGTTGGCTCTCTCTGTTTTGTTTCCATTTCAGCAATTTTTGTTTTTTCATGGGAGAAAGGAAACGTAAGTGGTTCTATGCATCTAGAGTCCAAGTTGTCGTGGAGTTATAAGATGACCGTAAGAAAGTAGGGCAGCAATGAATAATGTACATCCTTTGTTTTAAAGTACATGGAGTCTAGCCAATTTTCACTTTGTCAAAGCATTTTAATGTTTAGAGAGCAGCAGTAAATAAACAATGACGCAATAAGTCTTCTGATCCCCTTCTCCCCCCTTTTCCCACTTGGTCCCTCCCTCATTCCACGTCTGTATAAGTGGTATGTATTACCCAACAGCCACTGGCCTCTGTTATATGCATTCACCTATCTTTACAACACCACTGCCTCTGTACTGTAGCAACATTGTCAATATCTTAAATGCCCCGCCCTCCCATTACCACCACATCAGTCCAAACTGTCCACGTTAACCAAGAATGCTCACATTGTAGGCACATTGTCAGTAGGATGTATCTATCTATGGTCCGTGTAAACTCTGTGACGGCTATATGCGTACGCTCACGAATACCACTGCCCTCTTGTATGTATAAACATGTTCCCCATCTCTCTACTCCCCCCACAACATAACAAACTGCCTCTGTTATGTAGACATGTTCCCCCATCTCTCTACTCCCCCCCCCCCCACACAACGCACAGCACTGCCTCTTGTAGTTTTGTTTTCACAGTATCAGAAACCTCATCTATCACAGCAACGCAACTGCCTCTGTTTGCCACTATCAGTATTTATCTGTCTGTCATTCATGACTCTCACTGACACATCCCCGGTACCTAGATATTCCGTAAGCCTGACCAGATCAGTTGTGCCTGTCTTGCCATGGCATGACAATGGCAAGGCAACACAAACTGATCTGGGATCAGGCTAGCTATGCCCCATCTCTAACCACTGTTTAACACACAATAGTGTAGCTTGTCACATCTCTTTTCCCCAACACCATGCCTAGCTGTCAGTAGGAGTGGATCTGTCCTTCACACGTCGAACGCTGCTATTGGCAGCCTCTTCTGCAGCCAGTATGACAACGCAGCAACTTGTTTTTTTTCCCCTGCACTCTCACTTGTAATGCAATCAGATGTCACAGCATTTGGGGATAACATAAATAACTGTTTGATTAGCAGCTTGGCAAGAGAATAATTTAATAAAGAACCATGTCTGTGTGTGTTTTTAAAATGTTTTTCTTAACTGGTGGTTGGTGGCACTGTTAGACTGAAAGTAAGATTGTGGGTTGGGACTTTAGAATCAGCATTTCGGTGACCAGGGACTATAGGCAGGTCACGTTCAATAACAAATAAAAGGATTCAGACCCTTAAAGGGTTATAATACAGTTATTTTTTAGGTTCCTTATTGGACTTCTCAATTTGTGATATGTGTGTATTTGTTAGATACTTACTGTTCGATATTACTGCAACTGTCGGAGCTAGAATGCCAATTCATTTTGTTTACATTCGCCACAATAAACTGCT
>NC_036860.1:10662635-10685144 GCF_002910315.2 Salvelinus sp. IW2-2015
CAGTGGGGGACTATTTTATACCCCTGGAGTGTCTGCAGAGAATGTCTTCATCGCATTCCCAAGCCACAAACAAACATTTGCAATCTCGGTAACGCATCACAGGTAGGCAAGCGAGGCATATTCAAGCCTGTTCTTTACAGCATGACCCCCGAGTATTTGCAACCATTTAAAAGGTAGATACCTTTGTAAACTGCCATTTATCGTTATTTTGAAAATTATTGGTTGTGTCCGTTGCAGGTGGCAGCCCTAGTGGTGCCTAAGCGCTATTTAGTGCAGACCATTGAAGAAAGCTATCGACACAGTAGTGGAGCTGACGAACCTGCCTACTAAAGTGCGGAAACCAACAGAAGTTGCGAGAATTTTCAGAATATTGTATACCGCCAGATTGAAGAGAGCAAAATGGTGTGACGTTAACTAGCCCCCAAACACATATCGCTGAACTGATTAAATTGTAAGGTATTGTCGACGCTTTTATTAATTATTCATCGCTGCCTTAATTTCTTTCTGGCAGTGATGGGTAGTGTGGAGTACAAGTGCATTATCTCATCAGGCAATAAGGACTTGAATACTTACTTTGGGAACATTGCCAGGCAGTCCTATATATTGAAGAAAAGGCTAGACTTATAGGTTAAACACAAAATAGACACATTGTTTTTCATTAATATCTCTTACACTGACAATACTACCCTCCATTGCCCTAGAAGCTTTATTTGTATGTCACGAGGATTTGTTCAGTTAACTGCCCCTGGGAAGATGGTTGCGAAAGGTAAAGGCCCTGCTAGCACCCTACAGTTCCATCTGGAAACACAACGCTATAGCCTTCTGTGGGCCAACAGAACATGGAATTTGAACTTGCAGAACTTTTGTTACAATGGGTGTTTTGACCATTGTGCTTGATTTTAAAAAGCCTACTCATTTCTACAATCATGTAATGTTGGAACGTCAAAACAGCTATATCTAAATATGTATTATTTATTGTAAACAAGGTTATTTTTTTAAAAGTTGGCCTAGTTTATTGAATTATGATAATGCTATTTGAAAAAATAGTGTTGCTCTTTATCAAATGTTAAGGTTAATAAACATTTGTGAACTTTTGTATACATGTTGCTATGACAAAAAACATCTTATTCATTTCACAACAGCATAATTAAGCATATATTTTTTACGTAGTAATTACACACTGATTACACTATCACTCGTATTACATATGTCACAACGATTCTTGATAGGATAGCTATGATGCTGCTAAAGTTGTCTCGCGCACCTACATGCTGGTCATAAAAAAGCTAGCTAGCTGATGGATGCAAACAATGTTCTTCCACATAGAAAAACGACATAATATGTAGCTAAGTTTGGTTGGCTAACTATATGGCTAGTTTCATCATCTAAAATACATTTCTAATAAAACAGTTCTTATTTGATTAATGGTGGTCGGACCATCTATGTGAAGCTAGACACAATAAGGATTAGCACAATAGTGGACTTTGAGGTTAGCAAAGATAACCTCCCTCGTAGAGACCTCCTTCACATTTCTCAAGTCAATTGTGAATAATAACTCTTCAAATGTTTCCAGTGTCACGTCATGCAGAATCTGCATACCAACCATTGATTCAATCAGTTTCATGAGGATATGCATTTAATTTTCTGAGTTGTAGGCTACAGTTTCGTAGTAGCCTATGGTTGTTTTTTAAATATGTACAATGAGTGAATTTTAGAGCAGATGGTGTTAACAAACTGTAGCATAGCCTACCTGTTTAGTTTCAATAAATCACAATATTTTGCTTAGCAGCACAATCTTTCTCAATTTCATGAGAAATTAGGTTTTCTTAGTTTTGTCGTCACAAGTAACGTTATACTACGCTATTATATTTGGTTCTGTTATGTAGAAAACTATCATTATGTGATCATGCAGAAATAGATTCAGATTTTATCTAACTTTATTAAATGAGCACCATTCGCCACAGTAGSCTAGCCTGTTCTCTATGAATGGAGAGGAGACTGTGTGGAGTTGGGGGTCCTGCACATGTGCAGAAGCTTCAGGACCTTTAGCTGTTGGGAGGAAAGATCCGTGTTTTACATTGCCTGTTTTTATTTCACATCATTCTTTCAATAATCTCACCAGTAAAATCATAACTAACCAACACTAACACTTTGATGAAATCAATTCACTTTAAGCTGTCACTGTAGGATCAATATTGGTTTGTTCTTTACCTCTAGAACACAAGTTGAAACTTCAGGAGGAGGAACCCAAGTGGTGGACCTGGTTTCAAGGACAGACAAGTCATTTCTACATTTGCGGCTTAATGAGGAAATAATGAAAATAATGAAAATCTTTGTTCCGTTGTTCTAGTTTTAGATGCACATTAGGATAACATTATGTGAACTGTAATGCTAATTAACTGTCTTGTGTGTGTGTGTGTGTGTGTGTGTGCTCGCGCACGTTAGGCTACGTTATGTGAGCTAGCTTCAAGCTAGCTATTCGCCCATCTCGCCCCGTTGCAATGGACCGTTTTCTGATCAAGAGAAGAGTGTTGATAGACATTGAAAATCCAGACCCAGACCCTGTCTCMGAGGGGGCCAAAGAAGAATAGGGAGATAAGAAAGATGAGTCGGAGAGAGAAACCTGTGAGCCACGACGCGAGGGAGCACCAGAGCAGTTCGTAGCTGCTAGATGCTCCCTCTGATTTAAACCAGTTAGTTACCTGTTGAAGAACCAAGGCGATGTCTTCGGTGTTATCCAGCCACAAATGTTGGACAGCAGGATCGCTACTTCAATCGTAGATGGTATGAGGATTACAAATGGCTGGAATATTCTATTTCAAATGGAATATTCTTATTCAAAGGACCGTGCTTTCTGCTTTGCATGACGCCACTTTCAACGTCCAGGAAACCATGGCGGAGAGAAGGCGGCATTTACCCACGATGGCTACCAGAACTGGAAGAAAGTGACCAGTTGTTCAAGACACTCAATGCTAGTGTTAAGCATAATATGCAATGATAGCGTGGAATGAGTGGACTATTCAGAAAGAGTTTGGCCTCACAATATGCAATGCTCTAAGTGATGGACATTCGAAAATAGTCCGAGAGAACTGAGAGTATATAGAGCAGTTGGAAATTGTCATGTTTTGTCTTTGATCAATCATGTCTTGTCCCTGTGCTTCCCTCTGCTGGTCTTTATTAGGTTCTTTCCCTCTTTCTCTCCTCTCTCTCTCCTCCTCCTCTCTCCCTCTCCGCTCTCTCTCTCTATCGTTCCGTTTCCTGCTCCCAGCTGTTTCTCATTCTCCTAACGACCTCATTTACTCTTTCACACCTGTCCCCTATTTTGCCCTCTGATTAGAGTCCCATTTCTCCCTCTGTTTTCCGCTTCTGTCCTTGTCGGATTCTGTTTGATGTTTGCTGTTCCTGTGTCCTTGTTCCGCCCTGTCGTGGTTTGCCTTCTTCAGATGCTGCGTGTGAGCAGGTGTCTATGTCAGCTACGGCCTGTGCCTCCTGAAGCGACCTGCAGTCTGTGTCGGTCCTGTCGTTCCTCTCTACTGACGAGAGGATTTCAGTTTCCTGTTTTGGATTTACCTTTTGATATATCCAGGAGAATCATTGTTTTGTTTGATACTGGAATAAAGACTCTGTTTCTATTACGTCGCTTTTGGGTCCTCATTCACCTGCATAACAGAAGAATCCGACCAAGAATGACCCAGCGACTACGGATTTCGCAACACTGCCGTCGAGATCCAGGGAGCAATGCTCGCAGACACGAGCAGGAATTGTCTGCTGTCTCGTCATGCCGTTGAGACCCTGTCGCTCAGGTCTCTCGATCTCTCAGGACAGTTTCAGAGTCTTCGTTCGCGTGCACCAGCTACTTCCTGGTCTTCCGAGTCTCCCGGAACCTAGGGTTAATAACCCACCATGTACTCTGGGCCAGCCCACTGAGTGTCGCTCCTTTCTCACCCAGTGTGATATTGTGTTCTCTGTCCAGCCCCACACATACTCAAGAGAGAGGCTCGGATCGCTTTACGTCATATTCACTCCTTATGGTCGGGCTCGGGAGTGGGCACAGCTATCTGGAGGCAAGGGCTGAGTGTTCTAACGTTTATCAGAACTTTAAAGAGGAGATGATACGGGTTTTTGATCGGTTCAGTTTTTTGGAAGGAGGCTTCCAGGGCCTGGCTTCCCTGTCAAGTGATCGATCCATAACGGATTACTCTATAGAGTTTCGCACTCTTTGCTGCATCCAGTGACTGGAACGAGCGGCGTTGCTCGCTCGTTTTTCTGGAGGGACTCCACGCTGAGGTTAAGGATGAGATTCTCTCCCGGGAGGTTCCTTCCAGCGTGGACTCTTTGATTGCACTCGCTCCATCCGCATAGAACGACGGGTAGATCTTCGTCACCGAGCTCTGGAAGAGAGCTCCCGTTAACGTGTGTTTCCCCTCTCCGCATCTCAACCATCTCCTCCCACCGGCTCAGAGGACTGAGCCCATGCAGCTGGGAGGTATTCGCCATCTCGACTAAGGGAAGGGACGGAGAATCACCAACCGCCTTTGCCTCTATTGCGGTTCTGCTGGACATTATGTCATGTCATGTCAGTAAAAGCCAGAGCTCATCAGTAAAGCGGAGGCTACTGTGTGAGCGCTACTACTCAGGTCTCTCCATCAGATCCGTACTACCTTGTCGGTCCATCTACGCTGGACCGGTTCGGCTGCTTCCTGCAGTGCCTTGATATAGGACTCTGGGGCTGAGGGTTGTTTTATGGACGAAGCATGGGCTCGGAAACATGACAATCCTCTCAGACAGTTAGGGAAGCCCACGCCCAATGTTCGCCTAGATGGTTAGTTCTCTCCCCCAGTATCAGAGTGAGACACTACCTTTTAACCCTCACAGTATCTGTAACCACCAGTGAGACCATTTCCTTTTTGATTTTTCGTTCACCTTTTACACCTGTTGTTTTGGGTCATCCCTGGCTAGTATGTCATAATCCTTCTATTAATTGGTCTAGTAATCTTATCCTATCCTGGAACGTTTCTGTCATGTGAAGTGTTTAATGTCTGCTATCCCTCCGTGTCTTCTGTCCCCTCTACTCAGGAGGAACCTGGTGATTTGACAGGAGTGCCGGAGGAATATCATGATTCTGCGCACGGTCTTCAGTCGGTCCAGAGCCAGCTCCCTTCCTCCTCACCGGTCGTATGATTGTTGTATTGATCTCCTTCCGGGGACCACTCCCCCTCGGGTAAGACTATACTCTCTGTCGGCTCCCGGAACGTAAGGCTCTCGAGATTATCTGTCTGTTTCTCTCGACGCCGGGTACCGTGGTGCCTTCTTCCTCTCCCGCCGGAGCGGGTTTTTCTTTGTTAAGAAGAAGGACGGTACTCTGCGCCCCTGCGTGGATTATCGAGGGCTGAATGACATAACGGTTAAGAATCGTTATCCGCTTCCCCTTATGTCGTCAGCCTTCGAGATTTTGCAGGAGCCAGGTTCTTTACTAAGTTGGACCTTCGTAACGCTTACCATCCGTACGCATCAGAGAGGGGACGAGTGGGAAACGGCGTTTAAACACTCCGTTAGGCATTTTGAATACCGGATTCTGCCGTTCGTCTCGCTAATGCTCCAGCTGTCTTTCAGGCATTAGTTAATGATGTACTGAGAGACATGCTGAACATTTTTGTTTTCGTTTACCTTGACGATATCCTGATTTTTTCACGTCACTCGAGATTCATGTTCAGCACGTTCGACGTGTACTCCAGCGCCTTTTAGAGAATGTCTCTACGTGAAGGCTGAGAAGTGCGCCTTTCATGTCTCCTCTGTCACATTTCTCGGTCTGTTATTTCCGCTGAAGCATTCAGATGATCCCGCTAAGGTCCAGGCTGTCAGCGATTGGCCCGTTCCTAAGTCACGTGTCGAGTTGCAGCGCTTTCTCGGTTCGCTAATTTCTATCGCGTTTCATTCGTAATTTCGGTCAAGTGGCTGCCCCTCTCACAGCTCTGACTTCTGTCAAGACTTGCTTTAAGTGGTCCGGTCCGCCCAGGAGCTTTTGATCTCCTCAAGAAGCGTTTTACATCCCCCCTATCCTTGTTACTCCTGACGTCACTAAACAATTCATTGTCGAGTTGACGCTTCAGAGGTGGCGTGGAGCCCATTTCCTGTCTCAGCGCTTCCAGTCTGACGATAAGGTCCATCCTTGCGCTTACTTTTCTCATCGCCTGTCGCCATCGGAACGCAACTATGATGTGGGTAACCGCGAACTGCTCGCCATCCGCTTAGCCATAGGCGAATGGCGACAGTGGTTGGAGGGGGCGACCGTCCCTTTTGTCGTTGGACTGACCAAAGAACCTGATACATCCGTTCTGCCAAACGACTTAATGCACGTCAAGCTCGTTGGGCGTTTGTTTCGCTCGTTTCGAGTTCGTGATTTCCTATCGTCCGGGAAATAAGAACACCAAGCCTGATGCCTTATCCCGTCTCTTTAGTTCTTCTGTGGCTTCTACCGACCCCGAGGGGATTCTCCCTGAAGGCGTGTTGTCGGGTTGACTGTCTGGGATGAGAGACAGGTAAGCAAGCACTCACTACACTGCGTCGCCGCGCGCTTGTCCTAGTAACCTTCTTGTTCGTTCCTGTCTCTTACTCGTCTGGCTGTTCTTCAGTGGCTCACTCTGCCAAGTTAGCTGGCCACCCCGGCGTTCGGGTACGCTTGCTTCTATTCGCCAGCGGTTTGGTGGCCTACTCAGGAGCGGGACACGCGCCGTTTCGTGCTGCTTGTTCGGACTGCGCGCAGACTAAGTTCAGTAACTCTCCTCCTGCCGGTCGTCTCAGACCGCTTCCCATTCCTTCTCGACCATGGTCTCACATCGCCTTAGACTTATTACCGTCTGCCTTCGTCTGCGGGGAAGACTGTGATTCTTACGGTTATCGATAGGTTCTCTAAGGCGGCACAATTCATTCCCCTCGCTAAGCTTTCCTTCCGCTAAGGAGACGGCACAAATCATCATTGAGAATGTGTTCAGAATTCATGGCCTCCCGTTAGACGCCGTTCAGACAGAGGTCCGCAATTCACGTCACAGTTTTGGAGGGATTCTGTCGTTTGATGGTGCTTCCGTCAGTCTCTCTTCCGGGTTTCATCCCCAGTCTAACGGTCAAGCAGAAAGGCCAATCAGTCGATTGGTCGCATATTACGCAGCCTTTCGTTTCGAAACCCTGCGTCTTGGCAGAACAGCTCCCCTGGGCTGAGTACGCTCACAACTCGCTTCCTTCTCTGCTACCGGCTTCCCCGTTTCAGAGTAGTCTTGGGTACCAGCCTCCTCTGTTCTCGTCCCAGCTCGCTGAGTCCAGCGTTCCCTCCGCTCAGGCTTTTGTCCAACTTGTGAGCGCACCTGGAGGAGGTCAGGTCTGCACTTTGCCGTTACAGGGCGCAGACTGTGAGAGCCGCAATAAACGTAGGATAAGATCCTAGGTATTGTCGCGTCAGAGAGTGTGGCTTTCCACTCGTAACCTTCCCCTTACGACAGCTTCTCTGCAAGTTGACTCCGCGGTTCATTGGTCCGTTCCGTGTCTCTCAGGTCGTCAATCCTCGCTGTGCGACTGCTTCTTCCGCGACATCTTCGTCGCGTCCACCCTGTCTTCCATGTCTCTTGTGTCAAGCCTTTCTTCGCGCCCCCGTTCGTCTTTCCCTCCCCCCCCCGCCTTGTCGAGGGCGCTCCTATTTACAAGGTACGAAGATCATGGACATGCGTCTCGGGGACGTGGTCACCATACTTAGTGGATTGGGAGGGTTACGGTCCTGAGGAGAGGAGTTGGGTTCCATCTCGGGACGTGCTGGACCGTCGTTGATTGATGATTTCCTTCGTTGCCGCAGGTGTCCTCCTCGAGTGCGCCAGGAGCGCTCGGTGAGTGGGGGTACTGTCATGTTTGTGCTTTGATCATCATGTCTTGTCCCTGTGCTTCCCTCTGCTGGTCTTATTAGGTTCTTTCCCTCTTTCTCTCTCTCTCTCTCCTCCTCCCTCTCTCCCTCTCCCGCTCTCTCTCTCTATCGTTCCGTTCCTGCTCCCAGCTGTTTCTCATTCTCCTAACGACCTCATTTACTCTTTCACACCTGCCCCCTATTTTGCCCTCTGATTAGAGTCCCTATTTCTCCCTCTGTTTTCCGCTTCTGTCCTTGTCGATTCTTGTTTGATGTTTGTGTTCCTGTGTCCTTGTTCCGCCCTGTCGTGTTTTTGCCTTCTTCAGATGCTGCGTGTGAGCAGTGTCTATGTCAGCTACGGCCTGTGCCTTCCTGAAGCGACCTGCAGTCTGTGGTCGCGTCTCCTGTTCGTTCCTCTCTACTGACGAGAGGATTTCAGTTTTCCTGTTTTGGATTTACCTTTGATATATCCAGGAGAATCATTGTTTGTTTGATACTGGAATAAAGACTCTGTTTCTATTACGTCGCTTTGGGTCCTCATTCACCTGCATAACAGAAATAAAAAAAAGAACAGGGCGATACAGTTAGGAGCACACTGGAGTTCCTGTCCATGCTTAACCTTACAGAGACTACTTCGTGGACATCTAAAACTTTGACGCATTTCTGTCACATTGTCAGTAACCTCTGCGTCATGTGAGCGCAGTTTTTCCTGCATGCTGCGTGTAAAAACCTACCTGAGAAACAGAATGGCAAACACTCGACTCAGCAACCTTGCCTGCCTGTCCATACACGCAGAAATAACTCATTTGTAATGAACCACAACAACAGACGCATGTTCTCTATAAAGCAACACTTGGTGAGTAACTGATTAATTTATTATAAATATGCCATAGCATATTTATTATGTGGTATAAGTTGGGTAATTTTGTATATTGTGCGCCTGTCGTAGCCTCATCTATTATTATGAATTTGCAACTGAAATGCCGTTTATTTATTGACAGAGGCGCCTGTCGGTGGTGTGGATCTGGATGGAACAAGAAGTCGGATGCATATTGTCGCCATCGGCCTACAAGTATTTTTTTCAATAGAAATGTAATCACTAAGATTGTGATGATAGCCAGTTCGTTTTACAAGTGTGTGACACAGTTAACAGGCATAGATAGGCTAAATGCATTGCACTCGGATATTATTCATTTCATTTCTGACGTTGTGATAAGCCATTTCATCCGAAACATTATTACCAATGCACAGTTGTCTGATTATGCATATTAAATAAAATGCACTTCTTGTTGTTGTCGCATTTTGATGTATTTTGTTGTTATTGTTATTGCTGAAAGACTTCAGTGCATGGGCCAGCCTGTGTTGCATGGGCGCTGTCCGGTGCTGATGAAAGACGTTTTTGCAGGTGAAAGACGGTTTTGTTCATTGCCTTGTGGTCACTTGTATTAGGCTTATAGCTATTTTGTTGAATATTCTTTGGCTAAATCAATTAAAAACTACATAATATCAATGTGCTGTGTGTCATATCTGCTTTATTGAAAAAAAACGAGAACTTCCTTATAACTCTGAAGTCATGAAAATCGACTATCTTCTTAGCACCCCTGCGTATTGGCAAAGCCCCCCCCCCCCCCCCCCCCCACCCTCAGCCTCCGGAGAGAAAAAATCCTTGCGCCGTGTCTGCTTGCAAGAACCGACTAACTTAGATCGAAAACCACGAAATGTATTTATTATGTGGGTAAATGTCTTAAGTTTGGGTWTTATTTCGACTTCGACGATTTTGTTATCAGACTTTTTTATAAAGTAATTTTTTTTTGCTGTTAAAAGCCTAGCTCACATATAGCTTATTCTCTCGAATAGCCTATATCTCAATATAATAACCTACATTATCGTGGTTAAACTACAATTCAACGCTGGGATTTGGTCGTCCAGAAGAAGGACCAGGCATGGAATTCCTTTGGCTGCATGTGCTAGAGTCTGAAGAGTTAAAGTCCCCGCCTCCGTTAGGATAATCGGGGAAATTCTCCATACAGCTTTCCCTTTCCCAACTCCACATAAAACTCATTAACAGARCCAAAATGTTCAAACTCAACAGGAAAACTAAGAGCGAAGCAAACGACTATTTACAATGTATACAATGCAGAGTTGGACGTGTATTTTTCTTATTATTTGCAATATGCAGAGCGTGTGTCATGGCTGTGACTGGATACGACACCACTACGGTCACTTGAGCGCAGAATACCTTTCMCTGCTGGACCAGATGGTGAGTTATCAGCACACTGTAAGAGGAGACTGAATGCATGTATTAAGGACAGCAAAAACAACCAACCAAGCAAAATAGTCATATGTTTCATGTTTAGCCTCTGTGTTAGAAGACTGTAATCTATATTTGAATAGCCATATTAAAAGGGCGCTAGACTATAATGACAGAGCGATCACGAGAGGCTRTATACATTAGGCCTATACTGTCCTTGCAGTAWAAGCTATACTTTTAGACGCGTGACTTAAAATACWATATTGGTTGTRTTCCAGGGAGGAGATATCACAGAGCAGGATGCCCCTGTCTTTTTCCCMRMATCACTTTACAGACMCATAGATGAYGCYGAGGTAAAAACTMGAATTTTGACTTTTCATGTTCTGATATGCTTTAGTATAGCGGTCGTGACCCAAAGTTATATTGATGGCATAATTGAAGACTATACTGTTTCTAATCTTCTTTTTACATGTTCATGTGTAGTTTGAGGACCAAGTCAGATTCCGGAACGAGACCATCTATCAAATCACAAAACTGTTTGATGGGAATATGAAGGCTGTCACTTGGGACAAGAAAAAGCTGGACAATTTCCTCAACATTCTCAATTCGGCGCATATTTTGAGAACCTTAAAGTTGTTCCGTGTTGTGTAAGTAACGGGTCTATTTAAAGTATAATCCCTGTTTCGGTCAGGGCTCTCCAACCCTGTTCATGGAGAACCTCCCTTCTGTAGGTTTTCGCTCCAACCCCAGAGTAACTAACCTGATTCAGTTATCAACCAGCTAATTAATCGGCTGTGCTAGATGAGGATTGTAGTGAAAACCTAAAGGACCGTATCTCTCCAGGAACAGGGTTGGAGAGCCCTGTTTAAGCTGTAGACTTCTAACTGTACAAGTGAGAAAATCTATTGGCTATTATGTTCAGTGGAAGCTAATGTTTTAATCTTGTCCAACAGGTATCACCTGCCAAGATACCTGAGAGGAGACTGAAACGTTACTTCAAGAATTTGAATAGGATGGTCTGAGAAAAATGGTGAGTTTGTTTCGGATGGCAACGTGCTTAAATAATCTAATCAAATGAATATAACTAGGCTAAGCAGGAGCAGTTTTTGAAACATTTTTGGTTCTAGGGCCATATGTATTAAGCATCTCAGAGAAGTGCTGATCTAGTATCAGTCTCCTCTGCCTTATTTATAGTGATCTAAAAGACAATACTGATCGTTTAATCACACTCCTTACTCTGACATGCTTCATACATTATTTATTAATTATATTACATATGCCCCAGCCCTTTGTTGTTCAAGACAAATGATCATTATATGACTAGAAAGTCACAACCACTAATATGTACAGTTTTTCAGAACTACAGTGCACTGGCATGGGAGCTCATCAGGAAAGAGACGAAACATCATCTGGAAAGATTGGATATTTTTCAGGCAAAGATTCACTGATCATCCRGACTCATCTCAGAAGCTACGCCCTTACCAGTTTATAAAGCAYGAATACAATCATGTGGGACCCTGTCAGTCTATTTATTATATTTAAATGCATCATTTATTGTTTTGAATTTTTATACATTTCCCTTTTGTACCTGTGTTGAACAAAACTGTATTACCTGTCTACTTAAAAACCTGTTGAAAAATTAATATTGAAAACGTGTCTATTTGAATTTTACTGTGTCTCTTTCTGCTTTTTCAGTGTCTCACACTTATTCTCAGTGGTGGAAAAAGTACCCAATTGTAATACTTGGGTAAAAGTAAAGATACCTTAATAGAAAATRACTCAAGTAAAAGTWAAAKTCASCMAGTAAAATTCTACTTGAGTAAAAGTATTTGGTTATACTTAAGTATCAAAAGTAAATGTTATTGCAAAAATATACTTAAGTATCAAAGKAAAATTATAAAGTATTTCCAATTCCTTATATTAAGCAATCCAGACGTCACCATKTTCTTGTTTTCTTAACCAGAGATAGTAGGGATGACCAGGGATGTACTGTTGATAAGTGCATGAATTGGACAATTGTCCTGTCCTAATAAGCATTMAAAATGTTAYGAGTACTTTTGGTTGTCAMGGAAAATGTATGGAGTAAAAAKAACAATATTTTCTTAATGTAATGAAGTAAAAGTAAATGTAGTCAAAAATATAAATAGTAGAGTWAAGTACAGATACCGCAAAAATGTCTTAAGTAGTTCTTTAATGTATTTTTACTTAAGTAMTTTACACCACTGCTTATTCTACATGTTTKACCTGTTTAATACTTAGAAATGCGCCTGTTGTAGACAGACMGGGTGTCTGAGGATTGCTCTCACAAGGTCGACTCAGCGGGAGGGAAAATATTGTCTGAAYACCCAGACTGTGGTTGCCAGGTGTTGTCCTCCTCCGCATCCGGTCTCTGARAGCAAACGCTTTGCTGAGAAAGGAGACACTTGGTTATCTTTGTGTAACCCGAAGCGATAGTATAAATATTCCTGAGGTATTGAGAAAGGAGACACTTGGTTATCTTTGTGTAACCCGAAGCGATAGTATAAATATTCCTGAGGGGGAAATACCTCGTTAGTGCTTCTGACTAACTTCCACATGAAGCGCTGTTTGTCTGTAATCTCTCCGCTGGCGTGAATAAACATACATTCATTTAAGCTTGACTTTGGGGTCCTTAGTGGTAATTTCCACGACTTGTGAATGAAATCTATTTTGTATACATTTTCCAAATTTCGTTCTTGTCTAAAACCAATGACAGTGGATTTATCTAACCATCTGAGGGATGCAGATTAAACTTGTTGCTGATCGTCAGTCACATGATAATTCTACTTTAAGTTTATACACCACATGACCAAAAGTATGTGGACACCTGCTCATCGAACATCTCATTCCCCCCTTTGCTGCTATAGTAGCCTCCACTCTTATGGGAATGCTTTCCACTAGATGTTACTTGGAACATTGCTGCGGGGAGTTGCTTCTATTCAGCCAAAAGAGCATTAGTGAGGTCGGGCACTGATGTTGAGCGATTAGGCCTGGATCGCAGTCGGTGTTCCATTTCATCCCGAAGGTGTTCAATGGGGTTGATATCAGGGCTCGGTGCAAGCCAGTCAAGTTCTTCCACACCAATCTCGACAAACCATTTCTGTATGGACCTTGCTTGGTGTACTGGGGCATTATCAGGCTGAAACAGGAATGGCCTTCCCTAAACTGTTGCCTCAAAGTTGGAAGCACAGAATTGTCTAGAATGTCATTGTATGCTGTAGTGTTAACATTTCCCTTCATTGGAGCTAGGGGCCTAGCCCGAACCATGAAAAACAGCCCCAGACCACTATGCCTCCTCCACCAAACTTTACAGTTGGCACTATGCATTCGGGCAGGTAGCGTTCTTCTGGCATCCGCCAAACTCAGATTTGTCCATCGGACTGCCAGATAGTGAAGCACGATTCATCACTACAGAAATCGTGTTTCCACTGCTCCAGAGTCCAATTGCAGCGAGCTTGACACCACTCCAGCCAACGCTTGGCATTGCGCATGATGATCTTAGGCTTGTGTGCGGCTGCTCGGCCATGGAAACCCATTTCATGAAGCTCTCGAAGAACAGTTCTTGTGCTGACATTGCTTCCAGAGGCAGTTTGGAACTCAGTAGTGAGTGTTGCAACCAAGGAGAGACGATTTTTACGTACTACGCTCTTCAGCACTCAGTGGTCCAGTTCTGTTGCTTTTGTGAGCCTATCTCATATGTGCTTGACTTTGCGCCATTTTGGCCTTCGATCTCTTCTCTTCACATAGTTGACTTATTTTTTATGTGCTGTATTTTGTACTTATGTGTTTGTTACGTAATTTTTTCTTGTTTGGTTTTGGTTGTCTGTCAACATCTCACCTGGGGGGAGCGGGCTGAATTGGGGGGGGGGGGGGGGGGGGGGGGTCGGTGTTCTGGTGTGAAGGAGTAGAAAGGATAATTCGGGGGCAATCAGGAACTTCTAAGCTCACACTTCGTGCACACATTATGGGGGTATGTTTTATTTTCTATAAGTCTGTCCTATATGGTATTTGAAACACCTGTATTGTTTCTATTACATTTCGGGGGTGGAAAAAATAAGAAAAGTGACATGGAAAGAGAAAATCATTGGGAGTTTAAAATGACAAATAAAAGCAACATGTACTTAAATGACTAAATAGTTTAGTAGAAAAATATATGCCTAGAGGTCAGTCTCAGCGTCTCTTTCCAGACGCGATTGGAATTCCTGGATAGAATATTGAGATATTGTAGCATATATATATCCAATTTATAATGGTGTGAGGTTATTTGACATAACATCTATAATGGTGTGGTATGTGTGTTTACATGATTTGTTATGATACTTAATATGTATCTAAATGGTTTTAAGTATGTTTTGTGTTTATTTGAAAAAGATAATATAAATATGATCATCCAATGACTTGGCACATGAACTGTTAATGAATGCATCTTGTCTGACCATATCATGTTTTTCAATACCTAGGGTGGTCGTTTTCTTTCCGGTTCAGCGGCTGCCTTTAGCAGAGTAACGTTGAAACATGAATTCAATCATCCTTTGTTTATTACGAAAATCCCTCATTATCAACAGATAGGTTACATCTGTAACATTTGCAGAAGCCAAATAATTTTCTTCAATGGAATGATTTTATAGCACTACGATTTACATCCATTTATTTTTCCCAACAGAGAGAGATGGTTTTGACTGCATAAGTCATTTTAGGTCAAGTGAGAAAGATATTTGGTAAACCTCTTCAGCCTCTGTCATGGAATAAAAGTCACCTRGATTACWKTAGAAATATAATTTWCCGACAGACAACAAATGTATCTGAATGGCTGAGTATGATTTTTTGCCTGCAAATTGAAATATCTTCGCTTATATWAAATGCAGAATTCTCATGCAGATAAGAACTCTACCATTGGACACCTTTTCATGGAGACACTACGTCGTTCTACAAAACCTTACTTCAGCAAAATGARGCAACATCTAAAGAAAAATACTAAAATAACACAGAAGCCTATATTGAATGGTTTAATTTGAATCACTTTTTCCGTCTTCCATTTACTCATTTCAATTTACTGTGGGGGTTTCGTCGTTTCAGGACAACAGCTTTTGTACTTGGGAGGATGTTCGAAATGAAATCGTGTGGAAATTGAAGGATCTACAGATTCTACTCGAKTCTATGCACCACACATGAGCAGATGTAATATTTTTCTTTCATAACACGACTGACTGTAGGCTACCAAAATAAACCTGCTGACCCATTTAAACGATATGTAATTCATTGACTGGACAAAGAAAGTGAAATTCTTCTGACGTTTAAAATAATAATTCATTTGTTGATAGGCATACAATCTTGTTCAATCAATTCCACGATCAGTTCATTGTTACAAAGTGAAATAAGATAAATGCTAAATATAAAAACGGCATAATCAGAAACCTACATCTCCAATTAACGTCGTCATCATCACATCACCATCATCATCATCATCATCATCATCATTATCTGAGTATATATATCAATGTGACTTTCCTACTCGTTCACATTAGGCCAAACTCACACATCATCGTCATCATTTTCGTCGTCTTGGTAAGCGCCTAATAAAGGCTARTCTGGGGCAAATACTMTTTTATCAACCAGAAATGAACAAACTGTATGAAGATCCCTTTGGAATTTACCGAATCAATGTAATAAGAATGAATTGCAAATTAAAGCCAATATCACCGAACTTTACTCTCGATTTTACTCTCGATCCTTCACTCATGCTGCCAAACATACCCTTGTAAAACTGACCATCCTACCAATCTCGAAATGGTCGATGGCATTACAAAATAGCCTCCAATACCCTACTCAATGAATTGGATGCAGTCTATCACAGTGCCATCCGTTTTGTCACAAAGCCCCATATACTACCCACCAACTGCGACCTGTATAACTCTCGTTGGCTGGCCCTCGCTTCATACTCGTCGCCAAACCCAACTGACTCCAGCGTCATCTACAAGAGCCTGCTAGGTAAAGTCCCCCTTATCTCGGCTAGCTGGTCACCATAGCAGCACCCACCTGTAGCACGCGCTCCAGCAGGTATATCTCTCTGGTCACCCCAAAAACCAACTCTTCCTTTGGCCGCCTCTCCTTCCAGTTCTTCTGCTGCCAATGACTGAACGAACTACAAACTCTGAACTGGAAACACTTATCTCCCTCACTAGCTTTAAGCACCAGCTGTCAGAGCAGCCCATAGATTACTGCACCTGCGACATAGCCCCATCTAAATTTAGCCCAAAAATACTCTCTTTCCCTACTGTATTTATTTATTTTGCCTTTGCACCCCATTATTTCTATCTCTACTTTGCACATTCTTCCACTGCAAAATTCTACCATTCCAGTGTTTACTTGCTATATTTGTAAATTACTTCGCCACCATGGCACATTTTTTTTTGTGCCTTCACCTCCCTTATCCTCACCTCACTTGCTCACATTGTATATAGACTTATTCTTCTACTGTATGAATTGACTGTATGTTGTTTTTACTCCATGTGTAACCTGTTTTTGTTGTATGTGTCGAACTGCTTGTGCTTTATCTTGGCCAGTCGCAAATTGGATGCAGTCTATCACAGTGCCATCCGTTTGTCACAAAGCCCCATATACTACCCACCACTCCACCTGTATAACTCGCGTTGGCTGGCCCTCGCTTCAAAACTCGTCCGCAAACCCACTGACTCCAGGTCATCTACAAGAGGCCTGCTACGGTAAAGTCCCCCCTTATCTAGCTAGCTGGTCACCATAGCAGCACCCACCTGTAGCACGCGCTCCAGCAGGTATATCTCTCTGGTTCACCCCCAAAAACAACTCTTCCTTTGGCCGCCTCTCCTTCCAGTTCTCTGCTGCCAATGACTGGAACGAACTACAAAAATCTCTGAAACTGGAAACACTTATCTCCCTCACTAGCTTTAAGCACCAGCTGTCAGAGCAGCTCATAGATTACTGCACCATGTACATAGCCCATCTATAAGTTTAGCCCAAAATACTACCTCTTTCCCTACTGTTATTATATTTATTTATTTTTCTCCTTTGCACCCCATTATTCTATCTCTACTTTGCACATTCTTCCACTGCAAATCTACCATTCCAGTGTTTTACTTGCTATATTGTATTTACTTCGCCACCATGGCCTTTTTTTTGACTTCACCTCCCTTATCTCACCTCACTTGCTCACATTGTATATAGACTTATTCTTCTACTGTATTATTGACTGTATGTTTGTTTTACTCCATGTGTAACTCTGTGTTGTTGTATGTGTCGAACTGCCTTGCTTTATCTTGGCCAGGTCGCAATAGTAAATGAGAACTTGTTCTCAACTTGCCTACCTGGTTAAATAAAGGTGAAAAAAAATAAAAAATAAAACATTTTAGAGGCGGTTCAGCTTTAGCCTTCATTCAACACTACCAGTCACTCTGTTAATAAAATGCTTTTTTTATTTCAAAGATGTGTAATATTAACACCGAACAGTCATGCTTCAGATTGAACTACCTGATTAAAGGAAAGTCACAACAGACAATGTGCGAGCAAAATGTGTACGTACAAGCCCTAACCAACAGTGCATTTTTTAAGCAAAAAATAAGTATTAGGTGAACAATAGATACATAAAGAAGTCAAAACAACAGTAAAGAGCGAGGCTATATACAGTAGCAATGCTATATACAGGTACTGGTTAGTCGGGCTAATTGAGGTAGTATGTACATGTAGGTATGGTTAGTGACTATGCATATATGATAAACAGAGAGTAGCAGTAGCGTAAAAGAGGGGTTGGCGGGGCGGGACAATGCAAATAGTCCGGGTAGCCATTTGATTACCTGTTCAGTAGTCTTATGGCTTGGGGGTAAAAGCTATTGAGAAGCCTTTTGGTCCTAGACTTGGCACTCCGGTCCCGCTTGCCATGCGGTAGTAGAGAGAACAGTCTATGACTGGGGTGTCTGGGGTCTTTGACAATTTTTGGGTTCTTCCTCTGACACCGCCTGGTGTAGAGGGTCTGGATGGCAAGCAGTTTAACACCAGTGATGTACTGGGCCTTACGCACTACCCTCTGTAGTGCCTTGCGGTCGGAGACCGAGCAGTTACCATACCAGGCAGTGATGCAACCAGTCAGGATGCTCTCGATGTTGCAGCTGAATAACCTTTTAAGGATCTGAGGACCCATGACAAATCTTTTTAGCGTCCTGAGGGGAATAGGCTTTGTCGTGCCCTCTTCAGCACTGTCTTGGTGTGTTTGGACCATTCTAGTTTGTTGGTGATGTGGACACCAAGGAACTTGAAGCTCTCAACCAGCTCACATACAGCCCCGTCGATGAGAATGGGGTCGTGCTCGGTCCTCCTTTTCCTGTAGTCCACAATCATCTCCTTTGTCTTGATTACGTTGAGAGATAGGTTGTTATTCTGGCACCACCCGGCCAGCTCTCTGACCTCCTCCCTATAGGCTGTCTCGTCATTGTCGGTGATCAGGCCTTCCACTATGTCGTCTGTAAACTTAATGATGGTGTTGGAGTCGTGCCTGGCCACGCAATCGTGGGTGAACAGGGAGTACAGGAGGGGACTGATTACATTGTTGAGGATCAGGGTGGCGGATGTGTTGCTACCTACCCTCACCACCTGGTGGCAGTCCGTCAGGAAGTCCAGGATCCAGTTGCAGAGGGAGGTGTTTAGTCACAGGATCCTTAGCTTAGTGATGAGCTTTGAGGGTACAATGGTGTTGAATGCTAAGCTATAGTCAATGAATAGCATTCTCACATAGGTGTTCCTTTTGTCCAGGTGGGAAAGGGCGGTGTGGAGCGCAATAGAGATTGCATAATCTGTGGATCTGTTTGGGCGGTATGCAAATTGGAGTGGGTCTAGGGTTTCTGGGATAACGGTGTTAATTTGAGCCATGACCAGTCTTTCAGCGACGTGTGGATCTGTTTGGGAGACTCTGGTGCGGGACGTAGACCCCGCTCCACCTCTGGCTTGGCCCACTTTGGTGGCACCTCTAGGGCGAGGAACCTCGCCGCCGACCCCGGACTGGACACCCTCGTTGCAGGCCCCAGGCTGGAGACCCTCGTTGCGGGCCCCGGACTGGGGACCCTCGTTGCGGGCCCCGGACTGGGGACTGGGGGCTGCCTCTCGGGCTTCCTTGCCAGCCGTGTTCCCTCATAACGATGCCGCTCCGCTTTAGCTGCTGCCTTCGCCTTCCTCTCTGCTTCTACCTGCTCCCAGGGCAGGCGATCCTTCCCGGCCAGATCCCCCCACATCCAGAAATCCCTTAGCCATTTAAAATGTCCTTCCAGTGTCCGTCCTCCGTCTGTACCACGCTGCTTGTCCGCTTGTGGTGGATCTGTAACGGTGTCGTCGTCTGAACAGGAAAGAATCGGACCAAAGCGCAGCGTGGAAACGGAACTGACATGGCAAAAAAAAAACACAAACCCAGACACTAAAGACTTATCGTTTTTTCCTCTTCTTCTTTTAATTCTTTTGTTTTTGTGTTTCGTTTTTGTTCTTTATTTTTTTTTCGTCTTATGTAATTTTTTTCTTTCTGTTCTTGTCATTTTTTTTTTGTTTTCTTCTTCTTGTAGTAATGCTTACGTCGTTCGAAAAAAAAATTTATTATTTATTTCGGGTGTGTATTTAACTTATATAAGTCTCTTTGCTGAACATTTTGCTCTGTTTAACGTTTCATATTTGTTAGCTACAACTTATCATATATTTATTTGTTTGTTCTCTGCCGTTTGGAAGATACGCTTTTAAGAAAATCTATTTAATATTTCTCTGGAAATCACCAAGTATCTGTTTGTTGTCTTCCATATCATAAACCCATTCCTTCTGTCTTCTTTATGCTTTGTTCCTTATTCTATGAAATTGTTTATTAAGAGTAATTGTTCATACACGTTGCTCTATAAATTATAAGGTTTTGTCATGGCCTTTAGTCGTGCAATGTAACGTTGTATTCTTACCCTGCATATATAATGCACTTCTTTTTTCCAACAAAACTCTTTCTTCTGTTGATTATACCCAAAAATATCGTCTATCAAGACTGTCATCTCCTTATGAGTTTTTTAAGTTAGGCTTCCAATATCTAGTTTTTAGCTCATCTTTGACTTTTTTTTATTTCCTATTTTATATAGCTACGGTGGAGAAGAAAACATGGTTTATTTTAGACCAAAAAATTGTGTGATCCTAACTAGACTAATATATAGAATAGAACATAAGAGTCTACTATTAATTATATTTGATCAACGAACATTCTCTTCTTCTTGGTTTCTATTTTAACATTAATATATCTTCTCAACATTTTTTTAATCAGAAAAAAATTACCTAAAATCCTTAACTTTCGATGTCTATATATTCCACCAAGACCTATCCACACTATCCTTACCTTGTAGCTGTGGTGAAAAGGTGTCTGCTTACTCTGAATTAAATTAATCTAATATATCTAACTTATTTGGTTTCCCATCTCAGAGACTATTAATGTCAAGCCATTCCTTTATTGTAGATACTCCATACATTGCGTCGAGCCAAAAGCATACTATTAAACCTTAGAATTCAACAAAACATAGAAAAAAGTACATCCATGGTAAGCACCCCTACCCCAAATTCCAAACCTGACCATAACCATATAGTAAGATCTTATTATAAACTTCTCTATTCAAGTTAGGGCGTCGATCAATCGTCATATTATTTATATATAGATGACAATGTCTGTTCTCTCGCAATTAGTTTATCATATCGAATTCAAGAGTTAATATAATCGGTTCGTTAACATTGTGTGTCGAAGTGTTGTTACACTTAAATTATAATCAAAAGAAAAATGTTCTCTATTGAAATAGTGATGTATCTGCCTGACCTCTGTGCTGGCCGGAGCATGCACGACCCGAGGCAGCACCGATCGGTGCAGATGGACGCAGTTCATGCACCAGTCCGCTATTTGTGTGCCTCACAAATCTGATCTCAAGGTGATTCTCATTTTATTAGCTCTACATTTATTTTGATTTTATTATAGCCACATTTTATGTAACTCAAATGCTTTCACTCGCTGGTACCAAACAACTTTTATTTAAAGTTACTTCTCATTTCAATAGCAGGTTTCATTTTTTTACATTTGAATGACTTTATTTCAGAGTGGACAATTTCCACTCCCTGTCTAAAAGATAAGGTCATTGAGCGCATGTTTCCAGAGCATGTTTACAAGAAACCATGCGCTAAGGCTTCGTTAAGGTATATAAACTCGCTTTAGGAATCATGCACTTGCAGACAGATGATAAAATGTAGTCATTTGTTTTTACCTAGATATCTTTACCATAACACAATCTCCATATCAACACTTAGAAATCACCAATGACGTTTAAATATCTCTTACCCCGTTATTCACAATATGTATTTCTTCATGTGCGACTTGATATGACGAATGAAAAATCATAAATTGACCACACACACACACACACACATCACACACAACACACTACACACACACCCAACAACCACACACAGAGATCAAATCCATAATAGCATTTTGATTTTATATCGTATTCTAACAGCCTCAATTTCTTATTCAAATTAACCTTTTAGAATTTACCGTCAGGGTTATAATAATATAGTCGCTAGGGTTTATGGAATTTTTCCTACATGGGATCATAGTATGGTGTCATATCAATATCAGTAACCTTTTCCACTACTAATAGTAATAACTATTATTCCTTGGATTTTGCCCTTGAATCCTTTCTTTTGTCAAAAGTCAAAGTGTATGTCCCTTCCACTTCTCTCTCGTCGATCATCAAAACTCAAATCAAATGTTAGTAATATAGCCCTTCGTACATTCAGGCTGATATCTCGAAATGCATGTACAGAACCACGCCTAACCCCAACAGCAAGCAATGCAGGTGTAGAAGCAACGACTAGGAAAATGGATATATCTCCTAGAAAGGCCAACAACCTGGATAATACTAGAGAGGAGACCAGGCTATCAGGGGTTGCCAGGTTCTGCGTGCGCGGTGGAGATATTAACAGAAGAGCAGCAATGGCACAAAAGTCGAACAACACTCATTACTTGTTTTTCTGCCCCTCAGAGAGTATAAACATTTCTCTCAGACCACTACGACCAGCGCTCTCTAATTGTGTTAAAAATCTGAGTGATTAGATTGTGTACTGCGACTGATCCTGTGACCGATCTACAATTAGCACCACTCCTTGGACACAGGGAGCTTCGGTGCTTGGCTCCCGGTGTCACCCTTCCTGTCGAGACCACTAGAGGGCCACAAACCGCTGGCAAAACTGACAAGAACCCGCCCAAGTATCTAAGCTATGCTAGCAGCCACCCCTTTTGAACATAGGATGCAAATCCACCATGCATAAGCCTGCA
>NC_036860.1:10685169-10711529 GCF_002910315.2 Salvelinus sp. IW2-2015
GAATCAAGATGAAGATATCGGGACTGTTCATTTTTTGATCATTACACTTAGCTGTGATATACAAGAAACTGGCTTATTGATACATAGTGAGTATTGCCTGTGTTCTGCCGACGGCACAGCTGACTCACGATCGCGCGGTGCAGATGAGAGCAGTGTGCACCGTTCGCTATTTTTGGTGTGAGTGATTTGCTCTCCGAGTATATTCATTACTTATTTTTGGCGGGCCTCACAAAACTTTTTTATTATATTTAGTCCAGTTTATGACTTGCCTTAAGTGTACCATGCTTTCAAGCTCGGGCTCGTACTACAACGTTTTAATGTATATGGGTTCAACTATCTCCGACTCGATTCAGCCGTGTGTTTGACATTGGATTGCTCTGTATATTCGTGTGGACGGATTTCAAGTTTCTGATGTATCTGAAAGCACAGTATTCAGAGTCGTGGTGTGTCCAGAGCATGTTTCCAACGACCAACAGGTCAGAGTGAATCAGTTTATTTCTCATAGTCTTCTTATTGGCGCTGTGGATATCTCGAAGTGGACATGTAAGAACCCAGCCTAACCCCAACGCAAGCAATGCGGGTAGAAGCAACGACGGTGGTAGAAATGGAGTATGATCCCTAGAAGGCCAGACAACCTAGGAAATTACGTAGAGAGGAAGACCGGCTATGAGGTGGTGGCAGGTCCTTCTTTGGCGGTGCTGCGGTGGAGATTATAACTAGAACATGGCCAGTGTCAATGTTCAATGACCCGCTCCTATGGCAAAATATAAATCACAGTAGTTGTCGAGGTGCACAGGTCAGCACCTCAGGGTGACAGTAAATGTCGTTGGGCTCGCGTCTGCTGATCTCTAGATAGTTGAAACAGCAGTTGGGACAAGGTAGCATTGTCGCGTGACGGTCAGGGGTTTACCATAGCCGCAGAGCAGAACAGTTGAAATGGGCGCAGGAACATGGATTCATCTTCCAGGTGTCTTGAGCATGTCTGGGTCAGGTCCTCAGTGAGCGGAAAGAGAAAGACATGAAAAAAGAAGAAAGACGAAAAAGAAAGAAAGGAATTAGAAGAGAGAATACTCTTCATCTCATACAGGACACGGATAGACAGGAGAATCTCAGATTATAACAGACTTGACCTGCCCGACACTACTACAGCGCATACATACTGGAGAGACTGAACGCCAGACGGGTCAGTTAGACCTGTGGGCCCATCGATGGATACCCCCGGACGGGCCAAAGCGGATATAAGGCGCAGTGTGAACAACTTCTGTATGCATAACTAGCATATCTTTTAAGTAGCCATAAACCTTGTATATGTTTTTTTTCATTGTCAATTGACTCAGCATTGGAAGTTTATCCATGTGGTTTTTACACCCTAATGCGTAAACCCTGTTTTCTTGTGAACAACCAGGGGCGTGAGGCGTGGTCTGCTAGGTGGTTGGGCTACTAGCTATGAGCCGAATTTTAATTTCTTCGGCTTGGGGACTTGTCTTCTTTGTGCCTACATTGGATGAAAGTGTGCAGGTAAACTGGCCTGCGTACCTCAGGGCAGAACTTTGGAATTGACTTATGGTCGCACTCTGGATAGAGAACGACCTCTTAACAGTTTCTAAAATTGTTTGATTATGTTAGTATCTGAAGTGGTTATACAGGACTATTTTAGGTCAATTGTTGTGTGCCGATTGGATTTCTAGTGGCAGGCCGTTTTTTATAGATATTCTTGCGTTCCTTAGGTTCCACTAGATTGGTCAACGTCTTTTAGAATTGGTTGATGGTTTTCTTTAGAGGATTTTGAAGTGCCTGGTATTTTCTGTGTCACTCAGGTGGCATCTATTTTGGTGCGCGGACGTGAAACATGCTTTCCTTTGTTTCGTCCGGTCATTGAACCACCCAGTTCTCCCGTCGTTAGAATCTTGATGAGATTTTTAGTGAAAGCTTAATTAAAGTTGTAGTCAAAAGTTGTTTGCAAAATGTTTTGGGACAAGTTACAGGTGAACTATGAGATATTTTGTAGTCCATGTCGCGTGAGGTTGGACCGGTGTTTTTCATGGTCAGAACCGCAGCCAATGATCGAGGATTTTTTGGTATTTAGACGACGGACGGTTAATCTAACAACAAAGGACCATTTGGTGGGTTTATGGGGAACCTATTGGGTCGATAAGAAAGTGCCAACAGAACGAAGCTTCTGCCTGTTCATGGTAGGCATATGATTGTATGATTGTAATGGAGACTGCGGGAGCAGGTTTCGAATCCCTCGACCTTCTAGCAGAAGTCAGCCGCTACGACTGTGCCGCTAAACGCATTCCGCGAGGCAGGCAGAGTCGATTTTCCGTGGCTTATAAACCCAGGGATGTTGGCATTACTTCCTCCCTCCTTTCCGAAAGACGCGCGTGAGCGACTCACGGCTTTAGCTTGTACTTGACGGTATATGTACTGGCACTCGCGCTCACGGCCAATGCCCAACTGTCCGTTGTGAAATGCGCACGGATTAAGGCCCTCGATCTTATGTCTGATCTACCAGTGTATAGAAAACACCAAGCAGGAGCAGGTGTGAGACTCACTGCTGCGCGAGGGTGCCTCGCCGCGGCTTGAGCTGAGATCTCGCTGGTGACCGCTCACCGCCCGCTTCTCGGGGGTCGGGAGAGTCGTTCAGCATCTTGTAGAACCAGGATCCGTAGAAAGTATCCACTGTGATCCTTTTTTTGAGTTGTGTGTTGTCCGCTACTGGCTGCCCTGGTGCGTGGTGTGATTTATTTTGTTCTGTTCTTGACTCTTGTTGTGTGGTTGATGTGCAGTGTTGTTTGGCTCAGTGGACCTGCGCTGTATGGAAATGAGCTCGCACGTGTTTGCTTAACGCCGTGTAAAGTCGTCAGATAACCCGTAAAGATGTGTGACGAACTAGTGCGTACAAGAGAGATGTGGTTGCTAACTCTAAGCGAATATTCATCCCCAACTATAACGTACTCTGTGGTGAAATCGCGCCAATAGGTACAGGCTTTCGTCAAATGATCTCTCAAGAAAGGACTCTTCATATCGAGCAGATAGGTGATAAGAGTAACGATAGTCATAATGCTGAGAATGATAAAGAACAAACCTCTCAGCACCACCGACGTATAAATACGCGCGCAAAAGTTAAGACAATAGATTATCAACAGTGCGCAACTCGCCTCGGAAAATCAACAAGAGGACACCAAAGTCTGTTAATAACTCTCAGACAATGGTTGGGTGCTCTTCTCGGTGCTAACTTACAACACTGAGCAAAGTGGAACTGAGCGGAACTCTCATCATTCTGATTACGTTTCTCACTCACTTATCTCGACCGGAACGAATCAACACATCAGGTGTGGGCTACTTTTGTTCGACGATATAATAATGTGCGCAAGGAAAAAACAGATAAGTGCAATGAGGGCATAATATATCTGATTCTCTATAACCTCTGACAGTCGTACTTGGGTCGCCTCAAGATTCTAGACTGTCTCGTGCATAGAGATACTTGTGTGAATGACGAGTAGGTCTCTATCAATGCCCTTCTTCTCACTACAATAATAGCATACTAAAATACTCACAGCTTTTACTCAACTCGTAGAGATCGCTATATAGCCTAACTGGAAACATTCTATCGGACAGCGCGTCGTAAGTTTTTACGTGTTTAATGCGGATATAAGAGTTGTATTTTATCATAAACAAGAGATTCACCTTATATACGAATATATTTGACAGATACTGGTGCGCTGATCATTTTGAAGATATACGCGCCGCTCATTCCTAGAACGATAAACTTCAGTCTGCATTTATTTGTTTACATTTGCACTGTTACGTGGCCTATCTTCCGATGATGACGCCGATTCAGCTCGTGCCGCTCTCTTCATATATTGGATGCGAATAGTTCGCCAATAGCTCTTATCTCCACACATTTTAATAGCTACATAAAGCTAGTACTTAGATACTCGTTCGTCCAAAGTAGTCTGTATTTCTCAATTTGGGATCTGATGCACTCCGACATAGCCTGTTTCCCAGTAGTGTGTTGGCGCTATGTGTCTTTTCTCATGCCCACAGAGCCTCGAAGTATGGTCAACTTTTTTGTGAACTCATGGTGGAGTGGATAGTATCTGACACTTAAGAGGCCGCACTCTCTGTTCGCGCAATCAATACGTCCATTACATAAGTACATATAGTGTGTAATATGGCTTGATGTCCTCTGCCGTGTGTTGTAGTCTCATGACCTTCAGCTATGTTCTGTTATTGCTTCGAGACTGGATGCATGAGTTTCAACAGTTGTTTAATAGTAGATGTCCGAAGTTTTTTCATAATCTAATTTCTTATCAATTATATACATGCCTCTGGTTTTTGGTAGTTTGCTAAGCGGCACACAGTTGGCGTCCCGATGTGTGTCTGTCAGCATTGTAGAGCGTGGTTTTTAGTATGATTGGAGATACGCTGATTCTAGTGTGACAGATTCTATATTCTTTACGTTAGCACAGATTCCTGAGGAAGCACATGTGTGATGGTGAGACGGTGTGCTCTCTGGTCAGACAACGATGCCTTTAGGTGTGTGGAGCGCATTATTATGTGCTTTAGCCATTCATGTTATATTCGGTTCAGCCCGAGCGGTGATCACTTGCATGGCCTAGCAGTAGTGGAGTAAGTGTTGTCGGGGGGGGCCTCATATTATATATCGCAATCGCGGAGAACTCTCTCTACGCTTCAGGTGGGACATAATACTCGGTGTGTTGGTCATTATCCTTTGTCTTGTACAAAGATATTGTTTGACTTGTTGATTTGAATCATAGTGCTTGGCAGACAGTGCTGATTCCAATATAAGCTATTGAGCCTTCATTCATGGCGTATTACAGTGACTCAAAAACTATGTATTTTCTCATAAATTCAGGTCATTTGATCGACCATACCACATTGCGGCCTAGCTAGTAATTTTATATCAAAAGACTGATCACATACATAGTAGCAATATTCCAGTCTTGATAAGCAGACCTGTTATATGTAGCTATTAGTTATTATCCCTCGCTTCATACATTGCATGATATGATTTTATGCGCGTGATCATGGTCTCTTGACGCTCGCTTTAAGGATTCTGTTGTGAGCAGGCGCAAAGTAATCATGTGTTCATTATCTTTGTATTCGGGCTATGAGTTTTCATATTTCTATAGTAAAAAATCCTGCAGTTTACTATTTGGCGCGTCTATGATTCTTCACTAGTTTTGTGATTCTCTATAATAATAACTAATTCATATGTAAGATTATTTGCTGACATGAAGTCTCTATCGCTCAAGGTTACCTTCAGCATCGTCGCATTAGATGACTCATACATGTAGATTTGAGCTCAGCAGTGGCTCAATCAGTGTGACGATAGCCAGCATCTAGAGTCCCTAACGATGGTAAATGGACATACTCTAGGGTCGTCTATTTCATCAGTCTGCGTCTGCTTAATGCTAAGGACCCTGTCTCTCAGTAGTTATTTGCTTACTCACAGCTGACAAAATGTCATGTGGTCGGTCAGTTGTTTCTCATCCATAGTAGGTATTGACCAATCTTGTGTCCGCGAGTGCAAAATTATCAGGATTGTATTTTGTCGTAGTTATTTGTAGCAGGGTCTGCAGAACTCGACATATGCCCTACTTTAGTCGGATCTAAATGATTTGGTGCTCACTAGGAGATTACGCCAGAAATGACTACTTGACCAAATGTTTCATCTCTCTCTAGTTCGCATGAAGTGTGTCATTATGAATGCTCGGCTTAGATCGTGTAGGTGAGATGCGCACAAGATCTGCGCATTGAGTATAATATAGTGAAGTGCTCTATGTCTTCGCTCCGCTCCTGATAATGTGTGGTGTGCTCATTATTGTGATGTCCCAATCACCTGGTGTTCTTTGTGTATGAACTTCGTGTATCAAACGCCCACACTGAGAAACGACTTTTCGGTATTACGCTTTTACTTTAACTTCGCATTCTACATTTTTATAATTGTCGGACCGAGCAATGTCGGGACGTCTCGGCCTTTTCTCATCCAGATACTCTCGCATGATGAGAAACATATGTGTGTACAATGCTTGAAGTATTCGTGTACTGTATCTCCAATCTTTTCTAGTAATGTGTAGTTGACATTACATTTGTTGACTAAATAAAAGTATCACGCTGGAAGAATTTCTCCATCGAGTTCACGTCAGTATCTATTGACAGGGTAGACAGGAGTGGAGCTGTGCTTGTATCACTCTGGACAGCTTGTGGTTCCTATCTAATATTTTGTCTATTTTCTCTCGGCCTCTGGCGGTCTGATATTCTCTGATTTCTGGAGATCTTTCAGTTATCTATGTTTGCTCTCAAGTATGACCTACCTGTCTCTGCACTTCTGAGCGCACAAGCTCGTGCCACTAGAGGGACGTTAGGACAATCTCTAGTCTAGCTCTCTCGTGGTCATGCATGTGATTTCATGGGACTTGGTTTTGAATTTGGCACCCCCCAAAAAGATATAAACAGGAAGTGGAACTTCTCAGGTTTTTGCCTGCCATGTGAGTTCTGTTATACTCACAGACATAATTCAAACAGTTTTAGAAACTTCAGTGTTTTCTATCCAATACTACTAATAATATGCATATATTAGCAACTGGGACTGAGGAGCAGGCCGTTTAAAATGGGCACCTCTGTGCACCTTACATCCAAGCTACTCAATACTGCCCCTTCAGCCATAAGAAGTTAAGAAATTAGAGGGATGCGTAAGTGTGATCCCTCATGTTGTAGCCTAAGCTATATTTGGGGAGCAGACAATAATTGGCACATGTCTTTAATTTGTGATTTAATCTAAATTATATTTGTATAACATTTTCAGAACTTTTCTTAAAACAGAACTAATTCACTGACCACCATTTTATATTGTCTCCAGGTCGGGTGTGGTGTTGGGGCACCCTCTGGAGATGGAGGGCCGATTACTTCAGGCAACGCGTCTCTGAAAACATATTTCGATCACCACAAATCGGATGAATTTTGCTGCAACAACTCACATGTGAAACTTGGAACTTCCAAGCGACGTTTTTGTCGTCGGATGCATTGGCGCAGCACCTGCTGTGGTTGAGTTGACTGAAAAAAAATGCACATCTTGTTTGCCCTTCAGGAACACAGCGCACAGCGGAAGTTTGCTACAAACTGATGCAGTTTTAAAAATTCCTCGAAAGCAGAGTCAAGCGGTGCAATGTCGAGTGAGGAAGAAGCGGTCTGTTGGACAACCACATAATAATCATCAGAGACATGTGACATGTACCTGAGGCTGGCTAATAGATTGATGGATTATATATTTACTAACTGACTGATTTATGTACATGTGAAGGCTATGTATTTATTTATTCTGTTATTTATTTATATTAAATTAAATGAAAAAAAACATGCAGCCATTATCATATTGTTTGTATTTCTTTACATATTCAGTCATCCATTCAGTCTTTCATGCATTATTTAGTTTATAGGCAATATACAGTTCAAAACAACAACATAGTGGTCACTCAACCAGCATTTTGGTAAATTGCTGAGTGATAGTGTTCGAGAAAAGTAACCACTGTCAGAGAGCTATTGATTCAAGTAATGACCCTCCAAGAGATCAAAATTATAATTGTAACTACATTTTGAAGCCATACGGTGTTTGTTTAGATGTAGTTTCAAACAATGTCATAAAAAAGTAAATTTTTGGTTCTGTTGAGGTAAGACAGGTGAACTAAGATCATGAGGCATTTAAAAGTTATATATTCTTCAAGAGATAATAGGTAGCCTGTTTATCATTAATTTAAAAGTCAAAATGGGATTTAGCAATCGCTGAAATTGCCCCTTTAGCTAACCATATCCAAGACGTTTAAAAGTATTATTATTAGGAATTAGGATTTCGTTTTTTTTCTAATAAACCTACGATAACGTTATCACAACACATTGGCACATTGGTTTATTTATAGGAATATCCCTGCTAGTCTCTCGTAAGGAATAAATAGTAAAATGTTAATGTTAGCCTCATTATTCAGATACGGACGTCATAAAATGCTGCTTAATTTCTATTTAATCATCAGTTATTATCAAGAGTTTAATTCAAATGTATTGACATGAATGGGATTAAAGACAGAAGATCCAAATAGAACGAGATCATATTAAATCACCATCTCTCACTCCCTCTCTCTCACAGACACACGTACACACGCACGCAGACACAAACAAACACACAGAGAGAGAGAGAGAGAGAGAGAGACAAACAAACAAGCAAATAAAGAGGTCAATAGCATTCATTGTAAAGTTAAGGGGTTGATATTCTCTCTCTGTCTCTCTCTCTCTCCTTCTCCCTGTCTTTGAAACATTTGAGCTTTCACAAGGCCAGCTATGAGTTACATTTTAAAACCTACCTAGACCAAGTGCCTCCTATGTAAGACCACTCGAAACATGATGAGAGGGAAGTGGAGCACACGAAAAGAGATATCCGGTCTTGCGGTTTACTCGGCAAAACTTTCCCAAATTCATTCATTTTAACTCCTAATTTAGCGAGACACCCTTTCACTTTTTGTACATCCTTTCAACCATCACTATTTAAATGAATCCGCAGATATGGGATCAGAACACAAACCACATTCTGACTGGAGGAAATTTGCAGCATACTGGCAACAGGTGAGTTGCTATCATTTGATAATTGCTTCAGGATTCAATTAATGAATTATTTTCAGGATTATATTCAACTAACAATGATCTTCTGCTGCAGATCATCTAACTACAATAAGAATGGCACTTCAGACTATCACTTGGATGAGCGCCTTCCTCTGCCTTGCGCAAGTTTGCTCCATGCCCATGCCTTGCCAGCTACAAGGACAGCTGGTGCGAAYAACCCACAACCTACTGAGAGACATGGTACATTTTTTTAATTACTTTTGTCTTGAGATGTATTCTCCAACTATGTTTAACTGAATAGCTCAACGTGAATGCTGTGTTTTCTCTTTCTTTCAGGGGGGACATTTTCCTCTGGAGTGTCTGCAGGAGAATGTCTTCATGGCATTCCCAGCCACCGCATTTGCAACCTCCGGCGCATCACAGGTAATAGCAAGCGAGCATATCCAAGTGTTCTTTACAGCATGAAAGAKTATTTGCAACCGTTAGGATTAGAAAGTAGATAACTTTATACTACCATTTATGTTATTTGAAATTATTGTTTTTGTCCGTTTCAGTTGAGCAGCAGTGGTGCTAAGGCTATTTATGAGACATTGAAGAACATCGACACATTGTTTGGAGCTGACGACCTGCCTACTAAGTGGGACCAACAGAAGTTGGAGAATTTTCAGAATATTGTATACCGCCAGATTGAAGAGAGCAAATGTGTGAGTTACTATGCCAACACAGATAACTTAACTTTGTAATAGTTGTATTGTGGCATTTTTATTATTATTCATCGCCTGCCTTTTTCTTTCTGGCAGATGATGGGCAGTGTGGATACAAGTGATTATCTATTCGGGGCAGAAGGACTGAATACGTACTTTGGGAACATTGCAGCAGTCCTAAAAGAAAAGGTAGACTATAGGTTAAACACAAATAGACACATTGTTTTGATAACATCTCTACATACAATATTACCCTCCATTGCCCTAACAGTTTATTTGTATTTTCACAGAATTTCAGTTACTGCGCCTGGGAAGTGGTTCGAAAAGAGCTCCTGTTCACACTACAGTTCATTCTGGAACACAACTCTGATAGCCTTTAGGGGGCCAACAGAACATGTATTTGAACTTTGAACTTGTACTTTTTTACAATTGTGTTTTACAATTGTGCTTGATTTTAAAAGCCTACTATTCTACAATCATATAATGTGCAATGTCAAACAGCAGTATTATTCATGTATTTATTTATTTATCAAGGTTATTTATTGATGTATGCCTATTTATGAATGTAATTGATTTATCTATTTGAAAATATGTTGCTCTTCATCAAATGTTAAGTTAATAAACATTTGTATACTTTTAAATATTGTTAATCTTTTTGCTCATTCTGTAGCCCAGTCAATCGGTGTGTGAACATTCAGATTTGTATTAAACATGCTCAGGACATATGGATGTCAGTACAATTAGTCCTTTAGCCTACTAATCCATTAAGGAAAGACCTAGAAACAAGTCAACTGTATCTTCTCAAAATGTAGTTATTATTCAAAAGCCTTTTGTCAATTAAGTGTGTTTTAGCACTGGACAGTGCGGGCCTGTTTTGTTGTACTTACTCTGCGCTCCAATACGATTTCCGTTCCGACCATGGACATCCTATTACATTATTATAATTCCCAATTCTGTGGTTCCAACCCCCTCTATGAAATTGCTTTCCACAGTCAATAACGTAATCGGAASAATATTAGCCGAATAGAGCCGAATAACAGGTGCAGTGTGAATTCACTAAAGCTAGCCCAGCTCATTTAATCCCCACCATTGTTTCGCTTAGTTGTCATAATTMTTCACCAAATGTACATTATCCCAGGGGCGTTGAAAGACAAAATGTAAGTAACCGAATTTCTGTTCCTCTTACTGCCCCGAATTCCTCTGTTGATCCTACAGCTATTGTCTTTTTAAAAATATTATTATATATATATATTTAACCTTTGTTTAACTAGGCAAGTCAATTTATAACAAATTCTTATTTACAGCTCTGTATTTTCCGCTGACTGCCCCACCACCACAGAACGCACTGAGCTAGGCTGAAACACCTGCATTTTGGAGCTGCCTTACTCAAGAAAGCAAAAAAAAGAGACCATGTTTGTATGCAGCTTTATTAACTCAATAATTACTTATTTTTTATATTGTTTACAAACTGATATGTGACACGTATTAATGCCAAAATAACATGTAAAACAGGCAACAACAAAAAAAGGTTACATTTTTAAAAACTTTTTTTGCTGTTATAGTTAAAACAGATGGGGCTCAAAACAGATGGAGTTCTGCCCCACCTGCACTGATAACCGGTCGCCACTGGGTGGGTCCAATATCAAATGCCCTCGAATAGAGGCTAAATTAGTCTGAGCAAAAGTTCTACATCACCACAAMTAGGATGCATTTCGCTGCCACAAATCACATAGGAAACTGKGAACTTCCAAGCGCCGTTGTGCTGTCGTAGGATGCGTTGGCGCAGCACCTGCTGTGGTTGAGGTGACTGAAAAAATGTATATATATACATTGTATGCTATCCAGGAACACAGCGCATGCGTATGGGAGATCACGCGAGTGGAGGTTCCCGACAACCTGGTGCAGTTCAATACATTTCTCGACAGCAGAGTCAAGACGTGAGGAAGAAGCGGTCTTTTGGAGAACCACATAATCATCATTGGAGACATGTGACATGTTTCTGAGACTGGCTAATGATTGATAGCTTATCTATTTACTGACTGAATKATTTATTTATAAACATGGGTTGACTGATATTTATATGTGAAGGCTATGTATTTATTCCTTTATAATACAATTAAATAATTATTCTCATATCGTTTTTGTTAATTAATTTATATATTCAGTCATTCAATGCATTCATCCTGTCATTCTTTCTTGCATTCATTTGTTTATAGACAAACTTTTTTAAAGGAGCAATCTGCAGYTCAAACAACACCAAAGCGGTCACCGAACCACTATTGTTCTAAATAGCTGAGGAATGGGGTTGGAGAAAAGTAACCACTGTCACAGAGCTATGGATGAAAGGAAGGTCCATCTATGAGATTAAAAGTTGTAGGCTAGTTTTAAGTACAGTTGGAAGCTATATCCTATGTTTTTCTACATAATTATTTTGGGTTCTGATGAGGTAAGACAGTTGTTGAACTAAGCTTATGAGGATTGTAAAATTAATATATTCTTCAAGAATCAATGGGTAGCCTGTGTATCAATTTAAAAAAAAATGGATGTGGTAATCACAGACATTTCCCCTTCAACGTAGCATGTCCAGGATGATGAAACGTCATAGTATTAGGAATTATGATTAAAGTCATTTTCTAATAAACCTACGATTATGTTATCACAACACATTGGCAAATTGGTTCATTCATATAGGCCTGCTAAGTTTCTCCCAACGACRAACTATTCAAATGTTAATGTTAGCCTGATTATTCAGATACAGATCTCATAAAATTATGGTTAATTTCTATTTAATCATCAGTTATTATCAACGGTTTAATTCAACTGTATAGACATGAATGGGATGCAGAAGATGCAAACATAAAGCGATCATATTAAGTTGTGTGGCTCAGCTGGTAGAGCATGGTGCTTCCAATGCCAATGCTGTGGGTTCAACTTCCACGGGGGACCAGTAAAAACATAGTAAAACTGTATGCACTCACCACTGTAAGTCGCTCTGGCTAAGAGCGTCTGCTAAATGACAAAAATGTMATTGACAAAAAATCAAAATGACAAAAATCATCATCTCACAGAGAGAGAGATACTGGTTGACTGATATTATTTTATTTATTCACAATAACATTGAATAAAAAATACATGAATTGTCACGGTCATCGTTGCATGAAGAATAATCGGACCAAAGTGCAGCGTGGTAAGTGTTCATGCTTTTTATTTAAACTGAACACTATAACAAAATAACAAAGAGAATGAACGAAACCGAAACAGTCCTGTCAGGTGCAGAAACACAAAACAGAAAATAACTACCCACAAAGCATAGGTGGGGAAAAGCTACCTAAGTATGGTTCTCAATCAGAGACAACGATAGACAGCTGCCTCTGATTGAGAACCACACCCGGCCAAACACAAAGAAATACAAAACATAGAAAAAGGAACATAGAATGCCCACCCAAATCACACCCTGACCAAACCAAAATAGAGACATAAAAAGCTCTCTACGGTCAGGGCGTGACATGAATCTTGTTTTCATATGCATATACAGTTGAAGTCGGTGTTTACATACACCTTATCCAAATACATTTAAACTCAGTTTTTCACAATTCCTGACATTTAATCAGAGTAAAAATTCCCTGTTTTAGGTCAGTTGGGATCACCACTTTATTTTAAGAATGTGAAATGTCATAATAATAGTAGAGAGAATTATTTATTTTAGCTATTACTTCTTTCATCACATTCCAAGTGGGTCAGAAGTTTACATACACTCAGTTAGTATTTGGTAGCATTGCCTTTAAATTGTTTAACTTGGGTCAAACGTTTTGGGTAGCCTTCCACAAGATTCCCACAATAAGTTTGGTGAATTTTGGCCCATTCATCTTGATAGAGCTGGTGTAACTGAGTCAGTTTTGTAGGCCTCCTTGCTCGCACACACTTTTTCAGTTCTGCCCACAAATCTTCTATTGGATTGAGGTCAGGGCTTTGTGATGGCCACTCCAATACCTAAACTTTGTTGTTCTTAAGCCATTTTGCCACAACTTTGGAAGTATGTTTGGAGTCATTGTCCATTTGGAAGACCCAATTGCGACCAAGCTTTATCTTCCTGACTGACGTCTTGAGATGTTGCTTCAATATATCCACATCATTTTCCTGCCTCATGATGCCATCTATTTTGTGAAGTGCACCAGTCCCTCCTGCAGCAAAGCACTCCCACAAAATGATGCTGCCACCCCCGTGTCTCACGGTTGGGATGGTGTTCTTCGGCTGGCAAGCCTCCCCCTTTTCCTCCAAACATAACGATGGTCATTATGGCCAAACTGTCCTATTTTTGTTTCATCAGAACAGAGGACATTTCTCCAAAAGGTACGATCTTTGTCACCGTGTGCAGTTGCAAACCGTAATCTGGCTTTTTTATAGCAGTTTTGTACCAGTGGCTTTTTCCTTGCCGAGCGGCCTTTCAGGTTATGTCGATATAGGACTCGTTTACTGTGGATATAGATACTTTTGTACCTGTTTCCTCCAGCATCTTCACAAGGTCCTTTGCTGTTTTTCTGGGATTGATTTGCACTTTTCGCACCAAAGTACTTTCATCTCTAGGAGACAGAACGTCTCCTTCCTGAGTGGTATGACGGCTGCGTGGTCCCATGGTGATTATACTTGCGTACTATTGTTTGTACAGATGAGCGTGGTACCTACAGGTATTTGGAAATTGCTCCAAAGGATGAACCAGACTTGTGGAGGTCTACAATTTTTTTCAGAGGTCTTGGCAGATTTCCCCATGATGTMAAGCACAGAGGCACTGAGTTTGAAGGTAGGCCTTGAAATACATCCACAGGTACAACTCCAATTGACTCAAATTATGTCAATTTCCCTATCAGAAGCTTCTAAAGCATGACATAATTTTCTTGAATTTTCCAAGTTGTTTAAAGGCACAGTCAACTTAGTGTATGTAAACTTCTTACCCACTGGAATTGTGATACAGTGAATTATAAGTGAAATAATCTGACTGTAAACAATTGTTGGAAAAATGACTTGTCATGCACAAAGTAGATGTCCTAACTGACCGGCCAAAACTATAGTTTGTTAACAAGAAATTTGTGGAGTGGTTGAAAAACGGGTTTTAATGATTCCAACTTAAGTTTATGTAAACTTCCGACTTCAACTGTATTCATTGAGTCATTCTTTCATGCATTCATTTGTTTATAGTCGTACTTTTTTAGAAGGGGAAACCTGCAAATCAAACAACAACAAAGCCTTACCCCGCCACTGTTTTGGTAAATAGCAAAGGGATGGGGTTGGAGAAAAGTAGCAACTGTCAAATTCATAGAGAGATCAGGATGCAAGTGTCGGACCATCAATGAAATCAAAATGAGACTATAGTTTTAACCACATTTTGAGGATTTAAAGTATTTGCTTACAATTAGCTAAATTATTTACAAACAACGGAGTAAATAAAGCTTAGAATTTGGGTTCTGATGGGGTGCGACAGTTGAACTATGAGGCATTTATAAGTTATGTCTATTCTTCAAGAATCAATAGCTATATATAATTCATTTAAAAGTCCCAAATTGTAAGTATCAACCGCAGATGGTCCCTTTAACGTAGCATGTCCAGGAGGATCGCATATTGTAGTATGTCTATTAGGCCGTTTTAAATATTTGACGTCATTTTCTGACAAACCTACGATAAGGTTATCACAACACATTGGCAAATTGGTTTAATCAGATAAGTAATGACAAGATATTAGCATTTTTATGTTAACGGATTATTCAGATGATAAAGACATATAGAGGTCTATAGCATTCATTGTACACTCTCAAAATTAAGGGTTCAACAAGGGTTCTTTCTCAGAACCTCAAAGTTCTTAGAATAAGCTTACGGTTCTTGGCACTGAAAATGACCCCCAAAAAGTTCTTCCAAGAACCCTATAGGAGGAACCTAACTGCCCAACTGAAACATTTGGATTTGAATTGGAAAGGACAGCAGGTGCAGACGCTTAACTGAAACATGTAAAGATCTCCTCATTTAAGGTAAGGTTTGTCCCTTGTATGATCTAAATTGATTTTGTTTTATGATGACACCATCTATCTTTGAATTTTTGTGCAAATCTTTTTAAAAAAAGAAGAAAATGGACACAATTCAATGGATATCAATCAACAAAGAGGTAAGACTATGTAGGCTATAAGAATATGTTGAAGGCTAGCTGTATTGGGTTCAGATGACTGAACTGCTCACTTTTGGGTTTATGTCTGCAGGTATACAAACGAGGAGGCATACAAGGTAATCACATTGACCATCCTCCCCCCTACCTCTTCAATGAATATCCCAAAGGTATGTTTATGAAAACCATTACCAACGTTTTTTTCCCCCCTCATTCATTTTCATCACAAAAACCAAGTTATGAATTCTGTCGTGTGCACGTTCTGTTAATCATCTGCATATCTACTGTTTTGTGGATTCACGGACTTCACCCTCCCTATACCTCTGATGAATAAAACAGGAAACCTGTTCGATCACCATGCTCTGCAGAATCATTCTGGCTATGGATACGGAGAACATCAACACGTCAGAGGACACACCCATTGGACTTGGGGTCCTGCTGGGAGATTACCTCATATTTAGATTTTTTTATTCTGCTTTGCCTCTAAAATCATAATAAACAAAGAGAACTAAAATATGGTGTAATTGTTGTTATTGTTATGCAAATTATAATTTGTATTAATAATAATAGGGGGGGGGGGGTAGTTAAAAAATTTACCCCAAAATGTTGTTCAAAAGGTTCCTTGAGGATCCATTATAAGGGTTTCTTTGAAGAACCATTTTTATAGGGGTTTCACCAGTTTCAATCTGAAGAACCCCTAAAGGATACTCAAGGAACCTTTTCTTTTTAGATTGTATAGTTCAGGGTCGATATTCTCTCTCTCTCAATGTTTTAGCAATGTTTGGAGCCTTCGCAAAGCCAGGTGACTTACATTGTTTAGACCTAGCCTACTGAGGACAGATTAGGCACATGATGAGAGAGAAGTGGAGGATACGAAAAGGGAAATCCGGTAGTCCTATTGCGGTTTTCACTAGGCCAAACTTTCTCAAATTCATTCATTTTATACACCTAGTGAGACCCCCTTTCACTTTTTGTTCATCCTTTAAATTCTCACAATTTAAGTTAAGCCGCAGATATGGGATCAGAAAACAAATTCAGACTCTGGAGGAAATGTGTACTGTCCTGGCAACAGGTGAGTCAATATATCATTTGATCATTGCTTCAGGTTTCAACGAATGAATCATTTTCAGGATTATATTCAACTAACAATGATACTCTGTTACAGGTCATCTAGCTACCCCAAGAATGGCACTTCAGACTATCACTTGGATGAGCACTTTCCTCTGCCTTGCGCAAGTTTGCTCCATGCCCATGCCYTGCCAGCTACAAGGACAGCTGGTGCGAGTAACCCACAACCTACTGAGAGACATGGTAAATTTTTTAAATTTCTTTTGACTTGAGATGTATTATCCAACTACGTTTATTAACTGAATAGCTCAACCTGACTTCAGTGTTTTCTATTGCTTTCAGGGGGGTAATTTTCCTCTGGAGTGTCTGCAGGAGAATGTCTTCATGGCATTCCCAGCCACTGCTTTCACAACCTCCGGCGCGCCACTGGTAAGTGCATGGGCGCATATCCAAGTGTTCTTTACAGCATGAAATAGTATTCGCAAATGTTAGGATTAGAAAGTAGAAAACCTTAAACTGCCATTGATGTTTTTAGAAATTATTGTTGTTGTCCGTTTCAGTTGAGCAGCAGTGGTGCTAAGGCTATTTATGAGACATTGAAGAACATCGACACATTGTTTGGAGCTGACGACATGCCTACTAAGTGGGACCAACGGAAGTTGGAGAATTTTCAGAATATTGTATACCGCCAGATTGAAGAGAGCAAATGTGTGAGTACCTACCTATGCCAATACAGATAGCTTAACTGTTTAAATGTGGTATGTTGACATTTGAATGAATTTCTTCTCGTGTCAGATGATGGGGAGCGTGGATACATGTGATTATCTAGTCAGGGCAAAGGTGCTGAAGACATATTTTGGGAACATCGCAGCTGTCCTTAAAGAAAAAGTAGGGTACAAGCAAATACACTATAATGGAAATCACTGTTTTGATAATATCTCTATGAATATTAGCCTACATTTCCCAAACAGTTCATTTGTATTTTCACAGAATTTCAGTTACTGTGCCTGGGAAGTGGTTCGAAAAGAGCTCCTGTACACCCTGCAGTTCATTCTGGAACACAACTCTGACAGACTTCTGTGGGCCAACAGAACATGAATTTGAACTTGTCGAACTGATTTACATACTGTACTTGATTTTGATAGCCTACCATTCTACAATTATGTAATGTGCAATGTCAAACTGCAATATAAGGCATTCATGATTTTATCTATCAAGGTTATATATTTATTTACATATTTATTTGAAAATCGTGCATACTGTTGCTGTCAAGTAAATCATAAAAAAAAAAAAATACTTTTAAATATTGCTACTCTGTGTGCTCATTCTGTAGCATCGTGATGCACTGTCTGTCAGTGTGTGAAAGTTCAGATTTGGGTTAAACATGCTCAGGACATTTTTTTACATTTATTTTTATTTAACTAGGCAAGTCAGTTTAGAACAAATTCTTATTTACAATGACGGCTGACCCCGGCCAAACTCTAACCCGGACAACGCTCGGCCAATTGTGCGCCGCCCTATGGGACTCCCAATCAATGGTCAGTAGTGATACAGCCTGGAATCGAACCAGGGTCTGTATTGACACCTCTAGCAATGAGATGCAGTGCCCTAGACTGCTGCGCTATCCGGGAGTGGACGGCTGGCCTATAGCCTAATAATCGATAAAGGAAAGCCCTAAAAACAAGTCAGATGKAACTTCTCAAAATGTAGTTAAGCTATATTAAATGACTGTCTTCAATGRGGATAAGTAAACGGGTTTCAGCAGGGCTCGCCTGTTAGAACACAGTACTTTGAGCTCTTACGAATTCTGTTTCAACCCCCGCCATGAAAATGCATTCCACAATAACGTAATCAGAACAATATTCGCCGAATAGACAGAACAGACGCATAGTGGATTCACAAGCGTTGAGGTAAAGCAGTTTTCCCTACTGTTTCCTTTACCACTTTCAGTTTGAATTTATTTCCTTAGTGCCGTCAAAAAGTGTTCATACCCCTTGACATATTCCATGTTTTGCTGTGTTACAACCTGAATTCAAAATTGATTACATACTATAATTGTTTCCCTCACCTATGACAAAGTGAAAATCAGTTTTTAGATTTTTGTGCAAATTTCTTTAAAAATGAAATACAGAGTGATGCAACTTATTATGTTAAGCATATTTTTACTCCTGAACTTATTTAGTCTTGCCACAACAAAGGGGTTGAATACTTATTGACTCAAATAAAATAAAAATGTATTTGTCACACGTGTTTAGCAGATGATATTGTGGGTGTAGTGAAATGCTTGTGTTTCTAGCTCCAACAGTGCAGTAATATCTAACAGTAATATCTAACAAGTAATATCGAACAACACACAATCTAAAGTAAAGGAATTGAATTAAGAATATATAAATATTTGGATGAGCAATGTCAGACTAAACTAAATAGACTAAAATACAGTAGAATAGGGTAGAATACAGGACATACAAATGAGATGGGTAATGCAAAATATGTAAACATTATTAAAGTGACTAGTGTTCCATTATTAAAGTGGCCAGTGATTTCAAGTCTATGTTTATAGGGCAGCAGCCTCTAATGTGCTAATGATGGCTATTTAACAGTCTGACGGCCTTGAGATTGAAAAACTGCTTCTATCTCTCGGTCCCAGCTTTGATGCACCTGTACTGGCCTTTCTGTAATATCAGGTGCTGTAGGTGTACTGGAGGGCATGTAGTTTAACCCCGGTGATGGGTTGGGCAGACCGCACCACCCTCTGGAGAGCCCTGCGGTTGCAGGCGGTGCAGTTGCCGTATCAGGCGGTGATATAGCACGACAGGATGCTCTCAATTGTGCATCTATTAAAGTTTGTCAGGGTTTTAGGTGCCAAGCCAAATTTCTTCAGCCTCCTGAGGTTGAAGAGGCGATGTTGCACCTTCTTCACCACACTGTCTGTGCGGGTGGACCATTTCAGTTTGTCAGTAATGTGTACGCAGAGGAACTTGAAGCTTTCCACCTTTTCCACTGTGGTCCCGTCGATGTGGATAGGGGGGTGCTCCCTCTGCTGTTTCCTGAAGTACATGATCATCTCCTTTGTTTTGTTGACGTTGGGTGAGAGRTTATTTTCCTGGCACTACACTCCCAGGGCCCTCACCTCCTCCCTGTAGGCTGTCTCGTCATTGTTGGTAATCAGGCCTACTACTGTTGTGTCGTCTTCAAACTTGATGAACGGGTTGGAAACATGTGTGGCCACGCAGTCATGGGTGAACAGGGAGTACAGGAAGGTGCTGAGCACGCATCCTTGTGGAGCCCCAGTGTTGAGGATCAGCAAAGTGGAGGTGTTGTTTCCTACCATCACCCCCTGGGGGCGGCCCGTCAGCAAGTACAGGACCCAGTTGCACAGGATGAGGTTCAACCCAGGGCATCGAGCTTAATGATGAGCTTGGAGGGTACTATGGTGTTGAATGCTGAGCTATAGTGTTGGTCAATTTCTTCAATCAGGTCTATATAATTATCAAACATACATTAGTATTGGAAAGGAAATGCTTTAAAAGGTATAAGGCCTTGGTTTAACCTTCTTCAATAGTCAATGAAAAGCATTCTTACATAGGCATTCCTCTTGTCCAGATGGGAWAGGACAATGTACAGTGTGATGGCGATTGCATCGTCTGTGGATCTATTGGGGTAGTAAGCAAATTGAAGTGGGTCTAGGGTGTCAGGTAAGGTGAAGGTGATATGATCCTTGAATAGTCTCTCAAAGCACTTCATGATGACAGAAGTGAGTGCTACAGGGCAATAGCCATTTAGTTCAGTTACCTTTGCTTTCTTGAGTACAGGAACAATGGTGGGCATCTTGAAGCATGTGGGGACAACAGACTGGGATAGGGAGAGATCGAATATGTCTGTAAACACACCAGCCAGCTGGTCTGTGCATGCTCTGTGGACGCGGCTAGGGATGTCGTCCTGGACGGCAGCCTTGCAAGGGTTAACATGCTTACATGTCTTACTCACGTCGACCACGGAGAAGGAGAGCCCACAGTCCTTGGTAGTGGCCGTGTCGGTGGCACTGTGTTATCCTCAAAGCGGGGGCGAAGGTGTTTAGCTTGTCCGGAAGCAAGAAGTCGCTACGTGGCTGATTTTCCCTTTGTAGTCCGTGATTGCCTGTAGACCCTGCTACATACATCTCGTGTCTGAGCCGTTGAATTGCAACTCCACTTTGTCTCTATTCTGACGTTTTGCCTGTGTGAATGTCTTACGGAGGGAATAACTACACTGTTTGTATTCGGCCATATTCCCAGTCACCTTGCCATGGTTAAATGCGATGGTTCGTGCTTTCAGTTTTGYGCGAATGCTGCCATCTAGCCACGGTTTCTGGTTAGAGTAGGTTTAATTAGTCACAGTGGTACAACATCTCCTATACACTTCCTGATAAACTCAGTCACCGTATCAGTGCATTCGTCTATAYTGTTCTCGGAGGCTACCCGGAACATATCCCAGTCCCGTGAAACAGAGTATTTTACAATCCCCGGTGTCTCTCTGGAAGTAAATCCTCGGCCTGATCTAGTCAACTTTATTATCCAGAGACTGAAYATTAGYGAGTAATATACTCTGAAGCAGTGGGTGGTGTGCTCGCCTCCGGTGGTGTTTTGAAASAGCGTTCGGAATCAGTTCAATTGCCATGGGGGATATGAACAAAGGATCCGATTCGGTAAAGTCATATTCCTGGTCGTAATGCTGGTGAGTTACCGTCGCCCTGATATCCAAAAGTTCTTCCCGGTGGTATGTAATAACACCCCAAAATTCCTGGGCTAATAACGTAAGAAATAACACATAAAAAAATAAGAATACTGCAAAGTTTCCTAAGAGCTAGAAGCACGGCAGACCTATTCGTCGGCGCTATTTTACCAGTAGCAGACATTCTAGCTTTTCATTTTTTATTAATTTGTAAAAAAAATTGAAAAACATAATTCCACTTTGACATTATGGGGTATTGTGTGTAGGCCAGTGACAAAACATCTACATTTTAACAATTCGGGCTRTAACACAGCAAAATGTGGATAAAGTAAAAGAGGTGTGAATACTTTCTGAAGGCACTGTACATGCATGTAGCCTATTGCTGTGGGGTTCATGTCAGGTTACAGCCAGGTKTAGTCTGATCATGTCTAAATGGTGAGGTTTGACTGAGGGCCAGTTGAGCTCAGTGAGAATCAGAGGATTTATGTCTAATGGAGCCAGACGGGTAAACAGAATGACACACCCTGCACCTGAAATAGAAAAATGGAGGTGAATCATATTTTATAGTATATGATTCACTGACTTGAGATTGAAACAGACCTATATCAAAACATCATGGTTAATCCACAGGTGTCGAGATTTTAAGTGTTCTGATTCACCATATACACCTACATTATCATAGGTCTGATTTTTAAGCACCGCTGGCTAAAACAGAAATATCTCATCTGATTCACAGGGGATTATTACTGTGGAAGTTCATGAAGGGGCCATAAATGCTGTGGTAGATCTGTCTGAGAACTACATATCAGTGTGGATGACGGATCACCACCTCAAGCTGAACCTCGGCAAGACGGAGCTGCTCTTCCTCCCGGGGAAGGACTGCCCGTTCCATGATCTCGCCATCACGGTTTTGACAACTCCATGTGTCCTCCTCCCAGAGTGCTAAGAACCTTGGCGTGATCCTGGACAACACGCTGTCGTTCTCAACTAACATCAAGGCGGTGACCCGTTCCTGTAGGTTCATGCTCTACAACATTCGCAGAGTACGACCCTGCCTCACACAGAAGCGGCGCAGGTCCTAATCCAGGCACTTATCATCTCCCGTCTGGACTACTGCAACTCGCTGTTGGCTGGGCTCCCTGCCTGTGCCATTAAACCCCTACAACTCATCCAGAACGCCGCAGCCCGTCTGGTGTTCAACCTTCCAAGTTCTCTCACGTCACCCCGCTCCTCCGCTCTCTCCACTGGCTTCCAGTTGAAGCTCGCATCCGCTACAAGACCATGGTGCTTGCCTACGGAGCTGTGAGGGGAACGGCACCTCCGTACCTTCAGGCTCTGATCAGGCCCTACACCCAAACAAGGCACTGCGTTCATCCACCTCTGGCCTGCTCGCCTCCCTACCTCTGAGGAAGTACAGCTCCCGCTCAGCCCAGTCAAAACTGTTCGCTGCTCTGGCACCCCAATGGTGGAACAAACTCCCCACGACGCCAGGTCAGCGGAGTCAATCACCACCTTCCGGAAACACCTGAAACACCACCTCTTTAAGGAATACCTAGGATAGGATAAAGTAATCCTTCTAACCCCCCCCCCCCCCCCCTTAAAAGAGTTAGATGCACTATTGTAAAGTGGTTGTTCCACTGGATATCATAAGGTGAATGCACCAACTTGTAAGTCGCTCTGGATAAGAGCGTCTGCTAAATGACTTAAATGTAAATGACATCCTAGAATATGACAAGTTGGATGGTCTGACACTCTGAATTAGGGCAGAATGTCAACATTTGGCAGAATATTGCTAATCACTAAAGAAAAGTTATGGTATTAAATGTCAGTTTTGATTAACAATTAACTATTACATTTAAGGAAATAGTCTTACGCTATTGCAGGAGTAACATTTGAATTCATTTTTTAAGTCTAAGTTAGCGCAGCTCATTTGACTCATTAATTCACATGCTAAAAGTTTGGGTTATGTTTGAGGTTAAAAACTTTCACAAGGTCAGGAAATAGCATCTGGGTTTGTAAACCTCAGTCTCTTATAGGGGATTTATTCATCTTCTGAGGTCAAGTACTACTCATTATCCTTGGCCCAAYAATGGTCTTTAAAATCCCGCCAGTCTGCCGCTTCCACCGAATGTGTGTTATTAGTCGGTATTTACCAGAACTCGTGCTACAAAGGGAGGTGTGAGCTGTGAAGTGAGTCACGACTTCAGCCCACACCTGTGAAACCAAGGTAACCCTGGAAGACACCACAGACCTGTGGCTTTAGGCAACTGACCATAAACCACTTCTCCTCTAATCCTCAAATCAAAAAGGTGTTGGCCAATACAGTCCAAAATGTTCACCCTTGATAAAGATGAGCAAAAAAGTCTGTATATAAAAAACAGCAAATAATCTAAATATCAAATTCAAATCAAATGTATTTATAAAGCCCTTCTTACATCAGCTGATATCTCAAAGTGCTGTACAGAAACCCTGCCTAAAACCCCAAACAGCAAGCAATGCAGGTGTAGAAGCACCTGATGAGCTACATTATATTGTATGCAAAAAAAAGGAAACTATATTAGTTTTATACCTCATCAATTGCTCAGAGAAAGAGATTGAGAACACGTTGGAGGATCTTAGATCATTCCTCCAATCAGTATCTTTCCGACCCTTGATTCTCCTTTGTCTGCTCCTATGGACTGCCCTCTTCAATTCAAACCCACAGTTTTGAGGTATAGCGTATGTATGAGTACTTTTGGCATACTCTCCATTTTTGGGCGCCAAATAACTATATTTTTATGCATCTGACCATCTGGAGTTTCATAAATGGCATTGATCACATCATTGTAACGGTGCTATGGTCACACGACATGAAAGATTAAATCTAATTTGCCAGCTGGAAAAAAAGAAGCATATGCAGAAAATGACCTTATTACTACAGTAAAATATGTGGGATCTTTGATGTTTATGGGATATTTTGCTTCCACTGGTCCTGGGCCCTTGTTATGACAATCAAAATAACAATTCTTGCAACAATATCTTTGGACTTGACCATAAACCGTTTAATTAAGAAGCAGTCCATACCGAACAGAAGATACAACATCTGGAATGAATCTGTGTGCAGGAAGGTCTAAAAGCTCCCGCCAAACATGCAATCTCATTAAAAACATGTTCGAAAAGGCTCACTGTGTTTATCCTAGATATTGATAACAGGTTGCCATAGATTTGAACATGCCTCAACAAAAAACAATAGTTGAACTGTTAAACAAAATCTTTTCTCTGAACCAATTGTATTAGTATAAGAAATTATATAAGTAACAATTTTTCTGAGCACACACATTTCTCAGTATTATTACCAGAATGTTGCTCATCTCTATCAAGCGTCGCAATAATTATGAACCTAATTTACGTCTCCTCCCAAACCAATCCATGGTACTGTTCCCTCTCTCTTTCATTGGATCTTCATCATACCAGAGTGGATAAGTTTAAGTCTGATGCTATACTAATAGACTCCTGTAAACCTTAATTAGACAACGATTTAAACTCCAACTTTAACACATTACCTCCATATTGGGGCTGCCAAAATTCGTTGGATGGTTGCCTGGTTACGTCTCCTCATTCGAGTTCCAGACAAGGCTATCTCATCATACCGAGTGTGGATAAGCTAGGAGACGAGTCTAATGCTGACTAATATACAGTTGAAGTCGGGAGTTTACATACACTTAGGTTGGAGTCATTAACCTCTCTTGGGCAAGTGAGACGTAGCGTCCCACCTCTTCAACAGCCAGTGAAACTGCTGGCGCCAAATTCAAATACAGAAATACTCTTTATAAAAAATTCAGAAAACAAAACATATTTTACATAGGTTTAAAGATTAACTTCTGTAATCCCAACCACGGTGTCAGATATTAAAAATGCTTACGGCGAAAGCATACCTTACATCATTTGAGAACATAGCCCACTAGACAAATTCATTACAAACATAGCAGCCAAGTAGAACAGTTACACATGTCGATAAATAGAGATAAAATGTAATCCTTACCTTTTCATATGGTTGCACTCAGCAGACATTCATTTTACTCAATAAATGTTCCTTTTTTCGATAAAGTCTTTCTTATATCCAAAAACCTCCATTTTGTTCACGTGTTTTCTTCAGTAACCACAGGCTCAAAACGCAGTCAAAACAGGAAGACAAAAAAATCCTAATTGTATCGTAAAGTTCAAGAAAATTGTCAAACCGATGTTTATATTCACTCCTCAGGTTGTTTTTAGCCGAAATAATCAATAATATTTCAACCGGACAATACGTTGTCAATTTAAAAGGTAAACAAGAAAGCACTCTCCTCTCACGCATGAAAAAGCTCTGTGACACTTTAGGTCCACTCGTCCACTGCTCTTACTTCTTCATTTTCAGAATACAAGCCTGAAACAATTTCTAAAACTGTTACATCTAGTGGAAGGCATAGAAACTCAATTTGAGTCCTCAAGTCAATGGATACTGTAATGGCATTGAATAGAAAACGACAAAAAAAAAGACGACTTCCTGAATTGATATTCCTCAGGTTTTGCCTGCCAAATCAGTTCTGTTATACTCAAGACACTATTTAACAGTTTTTGGAAACGTTAGATATGCATATCATATCTTCTGTCCCGAAAGCAGCAGTAATTTGGGCATGCATTCATCCAAAATTCCGAATGCTGCCCCTACCCTAGTGAAGTTAAAACTTGTTTTCAACCACTCCACAAACTTCTTGTTAACAAACTATAGTTTTGGCAAGTCCGTTACGACATCTACTTGTGCATGACAAAGTAATTTTCCAACAATGTTTACAGATTATTTACTTTAATTCACTGTATCACAATTCCAGTGGTCAGAAGTTTACATCACTTTAGTTGACCGTGCTTTATAACAGCTTTGACAATTTGTGCGTGCTTGCTGCAGTAGGCTGGTGCAACTCACAAAATAGATGGCATCATGAGGCAGGAAAATCTGATGTGACTTATATTACACAACATCTCCAAGACATCAGTCAGGAATGTTAAAGCTTGGTCGCAAAATGGGTCTTCCACAATGACAATACCCCAAGCATACCTCCAAATATGTGTCAAAAATG
>NC_036860.1:10711554-10739217 GCF_002910315.2 Salvelinus sp. IW2-2015
TATTAATCATCTGCCATATCTACTGTTTTGGGTGATTCACGGATTCACACCTCCTATACCTCTGATGAATTAAAACAGGAAAAACCTGTTCGATCACCTATGCCTCTGGCAGAATCATTCTGCTATGGTATACGGAGAACATCACAGGCGTTCAGAGGACACACCCATTGGACTTGGGGTCCTGCTGGGAGATTACCTCATATTTAGATTTTTTTATTCTGCTTTGCCTCTAAAATCATAATAAACAAAGAGAACTAAAATATGGTGGTAATTGTTGTTATTGTTATGCAAATTATAATTTGTATTAATAATAATAGGGGGGGGGGTAGTTAAAAATTTACCCCAAAATGTTGTTCAAAAGGTTCCTTGAGGATCCATTAAAGGGTTTCTTTGAAGAACCATTTTTATAGGGTTTCACCAGTTTCAATCTGAAGAACCCCTAAAGGATACTCAAGGAACCTTTTCTTTTAGATTGTATAGTTCAGGGTCGATATTCTCTCTCTCTCAATGTTTTTAGCATGTGTTGGAGCCTTCGCAAAGCCAGGTGACTTACTTGTTTAGACCAGCCTACTGAGGACAGATTAGGCACATGATGAGAGAGAAGTGGAGGATAGCGAAAAGGGAAATCGCGGTAGTCCTATTGCGGGTTTTTCAACGTAGGCCAAACTTTCTTCAAATTTCATTCATTTTATACACCTAGTGAGACCCCCTTCACTTTTGTGTCATCCTTTAAATTCTCACAATTTAAGTTAAGCCGCAGATATGGGATCAGAAAACAAATCAGACTCTGGAGGAAATGTGTACTGTCCTGGCAACAGGTGAGTCAATATATCATTTGATCATTGCTTCAGGTTTCAACGAATGAATCATTTTCAGGATTATATTCAACTAACCAATGATACTCTGTTACAGGTCATCTAGCTACCCCAAGAATGGCACTTCAAGACTATCACTTGGATGAGCACTTTCCTCTGCCTTGCGCAAGTTTGCTCCATGCCCATGCCTTGCCAGCTACAAGGACAGCTGGTGCGAGTAACCCACAACCTACTGAGAGACATGGTAAATTTTTAAATTTCTTTTGACTTGAGATGTATTATCCAACTACGTTTATTAACTGAATAGCTCAACCTGACTTCAGTGTTTTCTATTGCTTTCAGGGGGTAATTTCCTTGGAGTGTCTGCAGGAGAATGCTTCATGGCATTCCCAGCCACTGCTTCACAACCTCCGGCGCGCCACTGGTAAGTGCATGGGCGCATATTCCAAGTGTTCTTTACAGCATGAAATAGTATTCGCAAATGTTAGGATTAGAAAGTAGAAAACCTTAAACTGCCATTGATGTTTTTAGAAATTATTGTGTTGTCCGTTTCAGTTGAGCAGCAGTGGTGCTAAGGCTATTTATGAGACATTGAAGAACATCGACACATTGTTTGGAGCTGACGACATGCCTACTGTAAGTGGACCAACGGAAGTTGGAGAATTTTCAGAATATTGTATACCGCCAGATTGAAGAGAGCAAATGTGTGATACCTACCTATGGCCAATACAGATAGCTTAACTGTTTAAATGTGGTATGTTGACATTTGAATGAATTTCTTCTCGTGTCAGATGATGGGGAGCGTGGATACATGTGATTATCTAGTCAGGGCAAAGGTGCTAGAGACATATTTTTGGGAACATCGCAAGCTTGTCCTTAAAGAAAAAGTAGGGTACAAGCAAATACACTATAATGGAAATCACTGTTTTGATAATATCTCTATGAATATTAGCCTACATTTCCCAAACAGTTCATTTGTATTTTCACAGAATTTCAGTTACTGTGCCGTGGCGAAGTGGTTCGAAAAGAGCTCCTGTACACCCTGCAGTTCATTCTGGAACACAAACTCTGACAGACTTGCTGTGGGCCAACAGAACATGAATTGAACTTGTCGAACTGATTTACATACTGTACTTGATTTTGATAGCCTACCATTCTACAATTAGTAATGTGCAATGTCAAACTGCAATATAAGCATTCATGATTTTATCTATCAAGGTTATATATTTATTTACATATTTATTTGAAAATCGTGCATACTGTGTTGCTGTCAAGTAAATCATAAAAAAAAAAAGATACTTTTACAAATATTGCTACTCTGTGTGCTCATTCTGTAGCATCGTGATGCACTGTCTGTCAGTGTGTGAAAGTTCAGATTTTGGGTTAAACATGCTCAGGACATTTTTTTACATTTATTTAACTAGGCAAGTCAGTTGTTAGAACAAATTCTTATTTACATGACGGCTGACACCCGGCCAAACTCTTAACCCGGACAACGCTCGGCCAATTGTGCGCCGCCCTATGGGACTCCCAATCAATGGTCAGTAGTGATACAGCCTGGAATCGAACCAGGGTCTGTATTGACACCTCTAGCAATGAGATGCAGTGCCCTAAGATGCTGCGCTATCCGGGAGTGGACGGCTGGCCTATAGCCAATAATCGATAAAGGAAAGCCCTAAAAACACAGTCAGATGTAACTTCTCAAAATGTAGTAAGCTATATTAAATGGACTGTCTTCAATGAGGATAAGTAAACGGGTTTCAGCAGGGCTCGCCTGTTAGAACACAGTACTTTGAGCTCTTTACGAATTCTGTTTCAACCCCCGCCATGAAAATGCATTCCACAATAACGTAATCAGAACAATTATTCGCCGAATGAGACAGAACAGACGCATAGTGGATTCACAAGCGTTGAGGTAAAGCAGTTTTCCCTACTGTTTCCTTTACCACTTTCAGTTTGAATTTATTTCCTTAGTGCCGTCAAAAAGTTTCATACCCCCTTGACATATTCCATGTTTTGCTTGTTAACAACCTGAATTCAAAATTGATTACATACTATAATTGTTTCCCTCACCTATGACAAAGTGAAAATCAGTTTTTAGATTTTTGTGCAAATTTTCTTTAAAAATGAAATACAGAGTGATGCAACTTATGATGTTAAGCATATTTTTACTCCTGAACTTATTTAGTCTTGCCACAACAAAGGGTTGAATACTTATTGACTCAAATAAAATAAAAATGTATTGTCACACGTGTTTAGCAGATGATATGTGGGTGTAGTGAAATGCTTGTGTTTCTAGCTCCAACAGTGCAGTAATATCTAACAGTAATATCTAACAAGTAATATCGAACAACACACAATCTAAAGTAAAGGAATTGAATTAAGATATATAAATATTTGGATGAGCAATGTCAGATCTAGACAAAACGTGAAGTAGAACTACAAAGTAGCAATAGGAGAATGGTAAATACGACATCGGAGAGTAATGCAAAATATGTAAACATTATTAAAGTGGACTAGTGGTCCATTTTAAATGTGGCCAGTGATTTCAAGTCTATGTTTATAGGGCAGCAGCCTCTAATGTGCTAATGATGGCTATTTAAACAGTCTGACGGCCTTGAGATTGAAAAAACTGCTTCTATCTCTCGTCCCAAGCTTTGATGCACCTGTACTGCCTTTCTGTATAATCAGGTGCTGTAGGTGTACTGGAGGCATGTAGTTAACCCGGTGATGGTTGGGCAGACCGCACCACCCTCTGGAGAGCCCTGCGTTTGCAGGCGGTGCAGTTGCCGTATCAGGCGGTGATATAGTCACGACAGGATGCTCTCAATTGGTGCATTCTATTAAAGTTTTGTCAGGGTTTTTAGGTGCCAAGCCAAATTTCTTCAGCTCCTGACGTTGAAGAGGCGATGTTGCACCTTCTTCACCACACTGTCTGTGCGGGTGGACATTTCAGTTTGTCGTAATTGTACGCAGAGGAACTTGAAGCTTTCACCTTTTCCACTGTGGTCCGTCGATGTGGACTAGGGGGGTGCTCCTCTGCTGTTTCCTGAGTACATGATCATCTCCTTTGTTTTGTTGACGTTGGGTGAGAGGTTATTTTCCTGGCACTTACACTCCCAGGGCCCTCACCTCCTCCCTGTAGGCTGTCTCGTCATTGTTGGTAATCAGGCCTACTACTGTTGTGATCGTCTTCAAACTTGATAACGGGTTGGAAACATGTGTGGCCACGCAGTCATGGGTGAACAAGGGAGTACAGGAAGGTGCTGAGCACGCATCCTTGTTGGAGCCCCGAGTGTTGAGGATCAGCAAAAGTGGAGGTGTTGTTCCTACCATCACCCCTGGGGCGGCCCGTCAGCAAGTACAAGGACCCAGTTGCACAGTGAGGTTCAACCCAGGGCATCGAGCTTAATGATGAGCTTGGAGGGTAACTATGGTGTTGATGCTGAGCTATAGTGTTGGTCAATTTCTTCAAATCAGGTCTATATAATTATCCAAACATAATTAGTATTGGAAGGAAATGCTTAAAAGTATAAGGCCTTGGTTTAACCTTCTTCAATAGTCAATGAAAAGCATTCTTACATAGGCATTCTCTTGTCCAGATGGATAGGACAATGTACAGTGTGATGGCGATTGCATCGTCTGTGGATCTATTGGGGTAGTAAGCAAATTGAAGTGGGTCTTAGGGTGTCAGGTAAGGTGAAGGTGATATGATCCTTGAATAGTCTCTCAAAGCACTTCATGATGACAGAAGTGAGTGCTACAGGCAATAGCCATTTAGTTCAGTTACTTGCTTTCTTGAGTACAGGAACAATGGTGGGCATCTTGAAGCATGTGGGGACAACAGACTGGATAGGAGAATCGAATATGTCTGTAAACACACCAGCCAGCTGGTCTGTGCATGCTCTGTGACGCGGCTAGGGATGTCGTCCTGGACGGCAGCCTTGCAAGGTTAACATGCTTACATGTCTTACTCACGTCGACCACGGAGAAGGAGAGCCCACAGTCCTTGGTAGTGGCGTGTCGGTGGCACTGTGTTATCCTCAAAGCGGGGCGAAGGTGGTTTAGCTTTGTCCGGAAGCAAGAAGTCGGCTACGTGGCTGATTTTCCCTTTGTAGTCACGTGATTGCCTGTAGAACCTGCTACATACATCTCGTGTCTGAGCCCGTTGAATTGCAACTCCACTTTGTCTCTATTCTGACGTTTTGCCTGTGTGAATGTCTTACGGAGGGAATAACTACATGTTTGTATTCGGCCATATTCCCAGTTCACCTTGCCATGGTTAAATGCGATGGTTCGTGCCTTTCAGTTTTGCGCGAATGCTGCCATCTAGCCACGGTTGCTGGTTAGAGTAGGTTAATATTAGTCACAGTGGTACAACATCTCCTATACACTTCCTGATAAACTCAGTCACCGTATCAGTGCATTCGTCTATACTGTTCTCGGAGGCTACCCGGAACATATCCCAGTCCCGTGAAACAGAGTATTTTAACAATCCCCGGTGTCTCTCTGGAAGTAAATCCTCGGCCTGATCTAGTCAACTTTATTATCCAGAGACTGAATATTAGTGAGTAATATACTCTGAAGCAGTGGGGTGGTGTGCTCGCCTCCCGGTGGTGTTTTATAAAGAGCGTTCGGAATCAGTTCAATTGCCATGGGGGATATGACAAAGATCGCGATTCGGTAAAGTCATATTCCTGTCGTTAATGCTGGTGAGTTACCGTCGCCCTGATATCCAAAAGTTCTTCCCGGTGGTATGTAATAACACCAAAAAATTCCTGGGCTAATAACGTAAGAAATAACACATTAAAAAAATAAGAATACTGCAAAGTTTCCTAAGAGCTAGAAGCACGGCAAGACCTATTCGTCGGCGCTATTTACCAGTAGCAGACATTCTAGCTTTTCATTTTTTATTAATTTGTAAAAAAAATTGAAAAACATAATTCACTTTGACATTATGGGGTATTGTGTGTAGGCCAGTTGACAAAACATCTACATTTTAACAATTCGGGCTATAACACAGCAAAATGTGGATAAAGTAAAAGAGTGTGTGAATACTTTCTGAAGGCACTGTACATGCATGGTAGCCTATTGCTGTGGGGTTCATGTCAGGTTACAGCCAGGTTTAGTCTGATCATGTCTAAATTGGTGAGGTTTGACTGAGGGCCAGTTGAGCTTCAGTGAGAATCAGAGGATTTATGTCTAATGGAGCCAGACGGGTAAACAGAATGACACACCCTGCACTGAATAGAAAAATGGAGGTGAATCATATTTTATAGTATAGTGATTCACTGACTTGAGATTGAAACAGACCTATATCCAAAACATCATGGTAATCCACAGGTGTCGAGATTTTAAGTGTTCTGATTCACCATATACACCTACATTATCATAGGTCTGTTTTTAAGCACCGCTGGCTAAAACAGAAATATCTCATCTGATTCACAGGGGATTATTACTGTGGAAGTTCATGAAAGGGGCCATAAATGCTGTGGTAGATCTGTCTGGAACTACATATCAGTGTGGATGACGGATCACCACCTCAAGCTGAACCTCGGCAAGACCGGAGCTGCTCTTCCTCCCGGGGAAGGATGGCCCGTTCCATAATCTCGCCATCACGGTTTGACAACTCCTAGTGTGTCCTCCTCCCAGAGTGCTAAGAAACCTTGGCGTGATCCTGGACAACACGCTGTCGTTCTCAACTAACATCAAGGCGGTGACCCGTTCCTGTAGGTTCATGGCTCTACAAACATTTTCGCAGAGTACGACCCTGCCCTCACCACAGAGAGCGAGCGCAGGTCCTAATCCAGGCACTTATCATCTCCCGGTCTGGACTACTGCAACTCGCTGTTGGCTTGGGCTTCCCTGCCTGTGCCATTAAACCCCTACAACTCATCCGGAACGCCGCAGCCCGTCTGGTGTTCAACCTTCCCAAGTTCTCTCACGTCACCCCGCTCCTCCGCTCTCTCCACTGGCTTCCAGTTGAAGCTCGCATCCGCTACAAGACCATGGTGCTTGCCTACGGAGCTGTGAGGGGAACGGCACCTCCGTACCTTCAGGCTCTGATCAGGCCCTACACCCAAACAAGGCACTGCGTTCATCACCTCTGGCCTGCTCGCCTCCCTACCTCTGAGGAAGTACAGCTCCCGCTCAGCCCAGTCAAAACTGTTTCGCTGCTCTGGCACCCCAATGGTGGAACAAACTCCCCACGACGCCAGGTCAGCGAGTCAATCACCACCTTCCGGAAACACCTGAAACACCACCTCTTTAAGGAATACCTAGGATAGGATAAAGTAATCCTTCTAACCCCCCCCCCCCCCCCCCTTAAAAGAGTTAGATGCACTATTTAAAGTGGTTGTTCCACTGGATATCATAAGGTGAATGCACCAACTTGTAAGTCGCTCTGGATAAGAGCGTCTGCTAAATGACTTAAATGTAAATGTACATCCTAGAATATGACAAGTTGGATGGTCTGACACTCTGAATTAGGGCAGAAGTCACATTTGGCAGAATATTGCTAATCACTAAAGAAAAGTTATGGTATTAAATGTCAGTTTTGATTAACAATTAACTATTACATTTAAGGAAATAGTCTTACGCTATTGCAGGAGTAACATTTGAATTCATTTTTAAGTCTAAGTTAGCGCAGCTCATTTGACTCATTAATTCACATGCTAAAAGTTTGGGTTATGTTGAGGTTAAAAACTTTCACAAGGTCAGGAAATAGCATCTGGGTTTGTAAACCTCAGTCTCTTATAGGGATTTATTCATCTTCTGAGGTCAAGTACTACTCATTATCTTGGCCAATAATGGTCTTTAAAATCCGCCAGTCTGCCGCTTCCAACCGAATGTGTGTTATTAGTCGGTATTTACCAGAACTCGTGCTACAAAGGGAGGTGTGAGCGTGTGAAGTGAGTCACGACTTCAGCCCACACCTGTGAAACAAAGGTAACCCTGGAAGACACCACAGACCTGTGGCTTTAGGCAACTGACCATAAACCACTTCTCCTCTAATCCTAAATCAAAAAAGGTGTTGGCCAATACAGTCCAAAATGTTCACCCTTGATAAAGATGAGCAAAAAAGTCTGTATATAAAAAACAGCAAATAATCTAAATATCCAAATTCAAATCAAATGTATTATAAAGCCCTTCTTACATCAGCTGATATCTCAAAGTGCTGTACAGAAACCCTGCCTAAAACCCCAAAACAGCAAGCAATGCAGGTGTAGAAGCACCTGATGAGCTACATTATATTGTATGCTAAAAAAAAAGGGAAATTATATATATTTTATACTCATACATTGCTCAGAGAAAGAGATATGAGACAGTTGGAGGATCTTAGATCATTCCTCCAATCAGAATCTTTCCAGACCCTTGATCTCCTTTGTCTGCTCCTATGGACTGCCCTCTTCAATTCAAAACCCACATGGTTTGAGGTATAGCGTAGGTATGAGGTTACTTTTCTGCATATGCTTCCATTTTTGGGCGCCAAATAACTATATTTTATGTAATCTGACCATCTGGAGTTTCATAAATGGCATTGACACATTCATTGGAACCGGTGCTATGGTCAACATGACATGAAATGATTCTGTGTGGAGGAAGGGTCTAAGCTCCCTCCCAACATGCAATCTGATAAAAACATGTTCGAAAAAGGCTCACTGTTGTTATCCTAGAGTATTGAAAACAGGGGTGCCAATAATTTGACATCCTCAACAAAAAACAATATTGATACTTGTTAAACAAAATCTGTTCTCTGTAACAATTGTATTAGTTAAAAATTATAATTATTTAACAATTACTAATTGTACGTCTCCTCCCAAACCATCCATGTTGACTCGTCTCTCTCTCTTCATTGGATTCTTCATCATACCAGAGTGTGGATAAGTTTGAAGCTGATGCTAACTAATATAGATCCTGTAAACTTTAATTAGACAACCGATTTAAACTCCAATTTTAACACATACAGTGGGGAGAAACAAGTTTTTGAACACTGCCATTTTGCAGGTTTTCCTACTTACAAAGCATGTAGAGGTCTGTAATTTTTATCATAGGTACACTTCAACTATGAGAGACGGAATCTAAAACAAAAATCCAGAAAATCACATTGTATGATTTTAAGTAATTAATTGCATTATTTGATACATCAGAAAAGCAGAACTTAATATTTGGTACAGAAACTTGTTTGCAATTACAGAGATCATACGTTTCCTGTAGTCTTGACTAGGTTTGCACACACTGCAGCAGGGATTTTGGCCCACTCCTCCCTACAGATCTTCTCCAGATCCTTCAGGTTTCGGGGCTGTCGCTGGGCAAACGACGTTCAAGCTCCCTCCAAAGATTTTCTATTGGGTTCAGGTCTGGAGACTTGCTAGGCCACTCAGGACCTTGAGATGCTTCTTACGGAGCCACTCCTTAGTTGCCATGGCTGTGTGCTTTGTGTCGTTGTCATGCTGAAGACCCAGCCACGACCCATCTTCAATGCTCTTACTGAGGGAAGGAGGTTGTTGGCCAAGATCTCGCGATACATGGCCCCATCCATCCTCCCTCAATACGGTGCAGTGCGTCCTGTCCCCTTTGCAGAAAAGCATCCCCAAAGAATGATCTTTCCACCTTCATGCTTCACGGTTGGGATGGTGTTCTTGGGGTTGTACTCATACTTCTTCTTCCTCCAAACACGGTGAGTGGAGTTAGACCAAAAAGCTCTATTTTTGTCTCATCAGACCACATGACCTTCTCCCATTCCTCCTCTGGATCATCCAGATGTCATTGGCAAACTTCAGAAGGCCTGGACATGCACTGGCTAAGCAGGGGACCGTGCGGTGCGCTGCAGGATTTAATCCATGACGGCGTAGTGTGTTACTAATAGGTTTTCTTTGAGACTGTGGTCCCAGCTTCTCTTCAGGTCATTGACCAGGTCCTGCGTGTAGTTCTGGCTGATCCCTCACCTTCCTCATGATCATTGATGCCCCACGAGGTGAAATCTTGCATGGAGCCCCAGACCGAGGGTGATTGACCGTCATCTGAACTTCTTCCATTTTTCTAATAATTGCGCCAACAGTTGTTTCCTTCTCACCAAGCTGCTTGCCTATTGTCCTGTTAGCCCATCCCAGCCTTGTGCAGGTCTACAATTTTATCCCTGATGTCCTTACACAGCTCTCTGGTCTTGGCCATGTGAGAGGTTGGAATCTGTTGATTGAGTGTGTGGACAGGTGTCTTTTATACAGGTAACGATTCAACAGGTGCAGTTAATACAGGTAATGAGTGGAGAACAGGAGGGCTTCTTAAAGAAAAACACAGGTCTGTGAGAGCCGGAATTCTTACTGGTTGTAGGTGATCAAATACTTATGTCATGCAATAAAATGCAAATTAATTATTTAAAAATCATACAATGTGATTTTCTGGATTTTTGTTTTAGATTCCGTCTCTCACAGTTGAAGTGTACCTATGATAAAAATTACAGACCTCTACATGGTTTGTAAGTAGGAAAACCTGCAAAATCGGCAGTGTATCAAATACTTGTTCTCCCCACTGTACCTCCCATATTGGGCTGCCAAACTTGGTGGATGGTTGCCTGGTTACGTCTCCTCATTCGGATTCCAGGACAAGGCATACTGCTCATCATACCGGAGTGTGGATAAGCTAGGAGACGAGTCTAATGCTGACTAATATACAGTTGAAGTCGGGAGTTTACATACACTTAGGTTGGAGTCATTAACCTCTCTTGGGCAAGTGAGACGGTAGCGTCCCACCTCTTCAACAGCCAGTGAAACTGCTGGGCGCCAAATTCAAATACAGAAATACTCTTTATAAAAATTCAGAAAACAAAACATATTTTACATAGGTTTAAAGATTAACTTCTTGTGAATCCAACCACGGTGTCAGATATTAAAAATGCTTTACGGCGAAAGCATACCTTACGATTATTTGAGAACATAGCCCACTAGACAAATCATTACAAACAGTAGCCAGCCAAGTAGAACAGTTACACATGTCAGATATAGAGATAAAATGAATCCCTTACCTTTTTCATATGGTTGCACTCAGCAGACATTCATTTACTCAATAAATGTTCCTTTTGTTCGATAAAGTCTCTTTATATCCAAAAACCTCCATTTTGTTCACGTGTTTTCTTCAGTAATCCACAGGCTCAAACGCAGTCAAAACAGGAAGACAAAAAAATCCTAATTGTATCTGTAAAGTTCATAGAAACATGTCAAACGATGTTTATATTCACTCCTCAGGTTGTTTTTAGCCGAAATAATCAATAATATTTCAACCGGACAATAACGTTGTCAATTTAAAAGGTAAACAAGAAAGGCACTCTCTGGGTCTCACGCATGAAAAAGCTCTGTGACACTTTAGGGTCCACTCATTCCAACTGCTCTTACTTCTTCATTTTTCAGAATACAAGCCTGAAACAATTTCTAACGACTGTTGACATCTAGTGGAAGGCATAGAAACTTCAATTTGAGTCCTAAGTCAATGGATACTGTAATGGCATTGAATAGAAAACGACACAAAAAAAAGACGACTTCCTGAATGGATTTTCCTCAGGTTTTTGCCTGCAAAATCAGTTCTGTTATACTCAAAGACACTATTTTAACAGTTTTGGAAACGTTAGAGTGTTTTCCATCCAAATCTACCAGTTATATGCATATCATATCTTCTGGGCCCGAGAAGCAGGCAGTTTAATTTGGGCATGCATTTCATCCAAAATTCCGAATGCTGCCCCCTACCCTAGTGAAGTTAAAACTTGTTGTTCAACCACTCCACAAACTTCTTGTTAACAAACTATAGTTTTGGCAAGTCGGTTACGACATCTACTTTGTGCATGACACAAGTAATTTTTCCAACAATTGTTTACAGATTATTCACTTTATAATCACGGTATCCACAATTCCAGGGCAGAAGTTTATTTACATACATAAGTTGACTGGCAACTTTAAACACTTGGAAAAATCCAGAAAATTATTCATGCTTAGGCAAGCTTCTGATGTTACTTAATTTGAGTTCCCAATTGGAGTATGTACCATTGAGTTTATTCACAGGCCTACTCGTTCAAACTCAGTGCCTTTTGCTTGACATCATGGGAAAATTAAAAGATATCAGCAAGACCTCAGAAAAAATTGTTGACGTCACATAGTCTGGGCAGTTCATCCTGGGAGCAATTTCCAAACGCCTGTATGCGATAACACGTTCTCATCTATACAAATAAATAGGTACGCAAGTATAACACCCATGAGAGCAACACAGCCGCCATACCGCTCATGAAGGAGACGCATTCTGTCTCCTAGAGATGAAACCGTACTTAGTGCGAAAAGTGCAAATCAATCCCAGAACAACAGCAAAGGACCTTGTGAAGATGCTGGATGAAACAAGTACAAAGTTCCTATATCGACAGAACTAAAGGCTGCTCAGCAAAGGAAGAAGCCACTGCTCAAAACCGCCATAAAAAAGCCAGACTGGTTTTGTAACTGCACATGGGACAAAGATCGTACTTTTTTTGGAGAAATGTCCTCTGGTCTGATGAACCAAAAATAGAACTGCGTTTTGGCCATAATGACGCATCGTTATGTTGGAGGAAAAGGGTGAGGCTTGCAAAACACAAGAACACCACATCCCAAACCATAAAAAAACGTAGGCAGGGGGCAGCATTGTTGTTGGTGCTTTGCTGCAGTAGGGACTGGTGCACTTCACAAAATAGATGGCATCATGAGGCAGGAAATGATGAGAATATATTGAAGCAACATCTCAAGACATCATCAGACGTAAAGCTTGGTCGCCAAATGGCTTCCAAATGGGACAATGACCCCAAGCATACTCCAAAGTTGTGGCAAAATGGCTTAAGGACAACAATTCAAGGTAGTGAGTGGCATCACAAAAGCCCTGACCTCAATCCTATAGAAATTTTGGGCAGAACTAAAAAAGTGTGTGTGAGCAAGGAGGCCTACAAACCTGACTCAGTACACCAGCTCTGTCAGGAGCAATGGCAAAATCACCCAACATATTGTGGGAAGCTTGTGGAAGGCTACCCAAAACGTTTGACCCAAGTTAAACAATGTAAAGAAATGCTACCAAATCAATTGAGTATGCTAAGCTCTGGACCCACTGGAATGTGATGAACGAAATACTAAAACTGAAAAAATAATTCTCTGTACTATTATTCTGACATTTCACATTCTTAAAATAAAGTGGTGATCCTAACTGACCTAACACAGGGAATTTTTACTAGGATTAAATGTCAGGAATTGTGAAAAACTKAGTTGAAATGTATTTGGCTAAGGTGTATGAAAACTTCCGACATCAACTGTACATGACTGTACATTTCACAAGAACAAATTGAAATGTTCTATACTTTAATGTGTTTGGCTGTCAATCACTAAAACTTGCTAATCTGGAGGGAAAACGCACTACTATTGAAGGTGGCACTGACTGCACTTTGTTGAAATTCAAGAAATAACATTACAACTTAAAATGAATCATCATACATTATCATAAAATGACTGACCCACCACAGTGACTCACAGTAAAATAGTCTGCCATGCACTCATACACTTCYATTGGCGCAGAGGCAGACTAGAATAGGGAGTTCGGTATCCATGGCTGCAGCTGTTTAGATTAGAAAACGAAAACAAAGAAAGAAAGAAAAAAAAAAAATAGACGAGAGAAGAAACTCCCTTTGAGACGTGATATGATCTCGTGGCATGACAGAAATAGTGCTGGTGAGACTGGCAGCGGTTTGAGGAAGCTATGTCCCCTGGGGACACACACAATCGCGCGCGCGAGCCAACTCTCAGTGCCTGTTGGCGGATTGTGACTCCTTTACTGCCTCATTGCTTAATCATCTAATTGGACGATGTRTGATACATTTTACCACAAAATATAAACACACTGACTGGCTATCAGTTCCACTGTCTACCGAGAGTTATCACTTGTATTTTTCGTGGCTGTCTACATACCCCCACAGACCGATGCTGGCACTAAGACCGCACTCAATGAGCTGTATACCGCCATAAGCAAATGGGAAAATGCTCATCCAGATGTGGTACTCCTAGTGGCCGGGGACTGTAATGCAGGGAACCTTAAATCAATTTTGCCAAATTTCCACCAGCATGTTAAATGTGCAACCAGAGGGGAAAAAATCTAGACCACCTTTACTCCACACACAGAGACAGGTACAAAGCTCTCCCTTGCCCTCCATTTGGCAAATCTGACCATAATTCTAACCTTCTGTTTCCTGCTTACAAGCAAAAATTAAAGCAGGAAGCACCAGGGATTCGGTCAATAAAAAAGTGGTCAGATGAAGCAGATAGTAAGCTACAGGACTGTTTTGCTAGCACAGACTGGAATATGTTCCAGGATTCTTCCGATGGCATTGAGGAGTACACCACATCAGTAACTGGCTTCATCAATAAATGCATCGATGACATCGTCCCCAGTGACCGTACGTACATACCCCAACCAGAAGCCATGGATTACAGGCATCACCCGCACTGAGCTAAAGGGCAGAGCTGCCGCTTTCAAGGAGGGGGACTCTAACCCGGAAGCTTTAAAGAAATCCCGCTATGCCCTCCGATRAACCATCAAACAGGCAACGCGTCAATACAGGACTAAGATCGAATCGTACTACACCGGCTCAGATGCTCGTCGGATGTGGCAGAGSATGCWAACTATTACAGACTACAAAGGGAAGCACAGCCAAGAGCTGCCCAGTGACACGAGCCTACCAGACGAGCTAAATAACTTCTATGCTCGCTTCGAGGCAAGTAACACTGAAACATGCATGAGAGCATCAGCTCTTCTGGACGACTGTGTGATCACGCTCYCCGCAGCCGATGTGAGTAAGACCTTTAAACAGGTCAACATTCACAAGGCCGCAGGGCCAGATGGATTACCAGGATGTGCMCYCCGAGCATGCGCTGACCAACTGGCAAATGTCTTCACTGACATTTTCAACYTCTCCCTGTCGGAATCTGTAATACCAACATGTTTCAAGCAGACCACCATATTCCCTGTGCCCAAGAACACTAAGGTAACCTGCCTAAATGACGACCGACCTGTAGCACTCACRTCTGTAGACATGAAGTGCTTTSAAAGGCTGGTCATGGCTCACACCAACATCAATATTTGCATACCACCCTAACAGATTCACAGATGATGCAATCTCTATTTCACTCCACACTGCCCTTTCTCACCTGGACAAAAGGAACACCTATGTGAGAATGCTATTTATTGACTACAGCTCAGCATTCAACACCATAGTGCATTCAACACCATAGTGCCCTCAAAGCTCATCACTAAGCTAAGGACCCTGGGACTAAACACCTCCCTCTGCAACTGACTTCCTGATGTGCCGCCCTCAGGTAGTAAGGGTAGGTAACAACACATCCGCCATGCTGATCCTCAACACATGGGCCCCTCAGGGGTGCATGCTCAGTCCCCTCCTGTACTCCCTGTTCACTCATGACTGCATGGCCAGGCACGACTCCAACACCATCATTAAGTTTGCCGATGACACAACAATGGTAGGCCTGATCACCAACAACAACGAGACAGCTTATAGGGAGGAGGTCAGAGACCTGGCCGTGTGGTGCCATGACAACAACCCTCTCCCTCAACGTGATCAAGACAAAGGAGATGATTGTAGACTACAGGAAAAGGAGGACTGAGCACGCCCCTATTCACGTCGACGGGGGTGTAGTGGATCAGGYTGAGAGCTTCAAGTTCYTTGATGTCCACATCACCAACAAACTAACATGGTCCAAGCACACCAAGACAGTCGTGATGAGGGCACGACAAAACCTATTCCCCCTCAGGAGACTGAAAAGATTTGGCATGGGTCCTCAGATCCTCAAAAGGTTCTACAGCTGCACCATCGAGAGCATCCTGACAGGTTACATCACTGCCTGGTATGGATGGCCCAGTACATCACTGGGGCCAAGCTTCCTGCCATCCAGGACCTCTATACCAGGTGGTRTCAGAGGATGGCCCTAAAAAATTGTCAAAGACTTCAGCCACCCTAGTCATAGACTGTTCTCTCTGCTACCGCATGGCAAGCGGTAACGGAGCGCCAAGTCTAGGTCCAAGAGGCTTCTAAACAGCTTCTAACCCCAAGCTATAAGACTCCTGAACGTCTAATCAAATGGTTACCCAGACTATTTGCATGCCYCCCTCTCCTCTTTTACACTGATGCTACTCTGTTATTATCTATGCATWGCCACTTTAATAACTCTACCTACATGTACATATTACATMAATTACCTCGACTAACCGGTGCCCCCGCACATTGATTCGGTACCGGTACCCCCTGTATGTAGCCTCRCTATTGTTATTTTACTGCTGCTCTTAAATTCGTTTTTTTAAGGTATTTTTTACACTGCATTGTTGGTTAGGGCTTGTAGGCAAGCATTTCACTGTAAGGTCTACACCTGCTGTATTCAGCACATGTAACAAATGTAATTTGTCTCCCCTTGTTTTCTCTCTAAAAGACACCAACACCTAAACATAATAAGGAACGAACAACTTGTGCTTTTAATAAAATATTGAAWTGTCAAAAGTTCCAAAACATTTACAGAATTTCAAAAGCATGTTATATGCAGTAGTAGTACATAAAGATATACMGTTTACAAAAGGTATTTTCCACAAAACAATACATACTTTTTAAAGAATGTACCTGAAAAATTGTAACGGGAAATGCCAAGTTTTTCTTTGACACCAACTTAAACACAGTGAGTGCAGGTGAACACAGGTAAACTGTCTCCAGGTACATGTCACATGTTGACACTGAGGTCCCACGGTATATCCTCATTTTCCTCCTGGCCATCGGGGTCAAATTGGCTCCAGGGAATGTCATTCACCTGACAAAGAAATAAAAAGGACATTGATTGCAGATATGAGATTTTATTTAGATTTCATTAATGCTTGCGGTCAACAACACTGAGTTATGCAGAATACACAATTACATATAATCAGTTACAGTAAGTCATAAAGTATACTACTAAAGTTATTACTACGTAAAGTTAACACCAGTGACTGTCCAGTAAAGTTGCCAATAATTTAAACTGCACTGGCAATTTTTATAAATACTACAATGGCCAAAATACATACAAACTAAGCATCCCGTGTGGGTAGAAAACAATTAAAAGAATACAATGGTAATCTAATGTGTGGAATAATTGCTGTAAGAGAACAGTGTGGTACCTTTATGAGTCCTTCCAGATCCTCATCTTGTAGGACATCATCTCGCTCCACCCTGCATTCAACTACAACTTTCCCATTACCTGGAAGATATACATTTTTTGGTGATTACATTTTGTATTCCCTTATGGCAGAGGATATCCCTGCCCATGCCTCTACACCTGGAAAACATTAAAAYATGCCGAGCTGATATCTTCAAAATGATTCCAATGATTAGTTCACTTAAGAGTTCAGGGCCTCGTTTCCCAGAGCCKTCGTAGCGTTAAGATCATTGTTAGAACCATCTTACGATGTATATTTAGTGGCCAATCTGTTTCCCAGAGCCTTTGTTAATAAAGATCTATAACAACCTTTGCACATCTACAGATCACTCGTAGAAGAATAGACAAAGTGCATCGTTAGATGTTTTTTGCCCTTCCGCGTCACTTTATTCACAGAAGATCTCTGCTAAACATAGAATCAAGATGTTAAGGCTGGATATCTGTCAGACTGTGACCACCAATAACTTCAGAATGAAGTTAACTACAAATACAAAGTTGCCAAAGTATTTGCAATTGTTACAAACAAGTGAAAGAAAAAACGACGCTTGAAATGAAAACCGAGATGACTGCATTAAAAGATAAATAGGCTTCATGGGCCTATATATTGAAATCATAGAGTTTTATTTTGCCACTAGGCTACGTATTGAAAATGTTGCCTCAATATGCGTCATGAACGACAAGATGTGCGCAATGATGTGCCCAATCAACCGTATGGGAATACACTCAAGTGGTGGCGGGAGCTTGGACTGTCGTTTCCGCGTCTCCCCAATTTAAATGAAGCTTTACTCACCCAGAACCAGCAGCAAAACCTTCTCGAAAGCGTCAACCGCTGCTTTGTCCCTGGCCCATCTCTGGAGCTTTCCTCTTTTTAGCAGGACAACGTCTGGACCTATGGCCCAAAACCATAGAGAGGAGTTTTAGTGAAAGAAATGCAGATCGTTTTCTAGCATGTGTTGACAGACTAGAGCTTTCACTTTCGCTGCACAAGAAGAACTAGTTATTTCATTACAAAGACACAAATCGTATCCTTTGCCCTCAATGTGGATCAGGAATGCTCTGTTCTGAGAATAACACAGACGTTTTGGAAAGGCAATTAGAGATCAACACCTTTAAGTCAACAAGCCCTGAGTTGGGCAAAAGTATGCGTAAATTCTTGTCTATATTCTGTCAATATATTCTGTTTATTTTAAGGCCCTGTCACCACCATTTCACCTGGTCAAATTCCTGTACTTCACAAATAAAAGGTGATTCTCATTCTGAAACACAACTTTCTCATAGAAACTGTGGCGGTTCTGCGGAATCTCACCGGTGCCCTCTACGGTCTCTTCAGTCACTCCGACGCCTCGGCAGCTAAGGCCATGCTGTGGGAAGGTGACATCCATGATGCAGCCGTACTTCAGGGTAATCTCCTGAGGGTCACCAGTTGTGGTGGACAACATGCCGGCATCGTCACAGTTGGAGATGTCCTTCAGCTGTCCAGAGAAAGGAAGGATTCTTTACATATTGTTGCTGTCTGATGAAAACCTTGTAACTACATTTTTGGCAATTATTATTATTATATATATATATTTTTTTTTTTTTTACATTTATTGAAAGCAGTAACTCCCCTCAATGTACTTTTGACTCAAGGACCAAGAAAATATAACTTCTGAAGTTTCATAATTGTATGTTCTTTAATAGGAAAATATATAAATTTTTTCAAATTTTCTGAAAAGTTTGTTTTGGATATATGAGCTTTTCATCATACAAGGACTGTAAACGACATGGTCCATATTCTATACAGCAGAAATGGATTGACGTCAAAAGTTGGGCCCGAAGAAGATGTGTTACTTTAAAGTCTAACAACCTATCATCTGCTTGTGCTGTCAATCTTTTAAATGTCTTCATACATCCTTTAGGTCATTGGTCACACAAAGCTAACTAGCTAGCGATTTCACAATGGCTAAACCCACCAAAACAAACAAATATTGTATCTGTTGAATCATACTGTAACATAGTACTGGAACATAAAGAGACACATCTGGGGACACATCTGKGGGCACATCTTGCTACTCCTTACTGTAACAATGTGGGTGCTCCATCCATTAAAACCCAGGTAGTGATTGGCCAAGTCCTGACACTTGCTATGGCTCAGTGGCTTAGAGTTGTGAAAGAAGTTTGGGTACCGCTTTGTGCTCAGCTTTACCTGGAGAACAGACAGAGAATGTACAATCAGTTCTAAATGTCAATCATTACAATGGTTATGACTTCATGGTGAACAGTGTTTAGGGCAGAAAGTGAAGCAGAGCAGACCACCAGCAAGAGGCTGGTCTACAAGTCATCATGGAGTGGTGAGACATTGCCATCTACTGGTCAAGGTCTGGTATTAGTTATTGGTCAAGTGTTACTGTGAAGGTTCACAACAGCTGTGAGAAAAAGACTACTCTTGGGGCCTTGAAGTTGTTTTAACCTTGCTGTGTTCCGGTCGAATTGGATAGATTTACAAGTTCTCTCTGAAAAATGTAGTTCATTTAATCTGATTGTCATAAGGTTCCATGACTTTGTCCACACAGGGCATCTGAACACACCAAATAGATTTTTATGATGTTCATTAAATTTTGGGTGTTTCATTTAACTTTGTACACCTGTGGTGTTTCTGGTCAAAAATGACCGGTCATTAGAAAATAATGGGTGAGACTACAATTAGTGTATAAAATTGGAGTTCAGAGACATGTCCATTCATCAGATGGACACACTTGCTCTCCCAGACCCCCACATGTATGAGCACACACACACACACCTCACTCCCCTTCTTGGTTTCCATGGCAACCCCCACCGGAACCTTTCCCCAATAGAATCTTTCCCCCACGGGAACTACACCTGTTGGCATTCTCACAAACAATCGCATTGTTTAAATAATATATAGAACTTTTCTCGCAGTTCTGGTATATAAAGCTTTTTTGAGGCCTTGCTCACAATTCATTCTGTGGCAGCACAATGACCAAACAATATACTGTATGTGAGGCTCTTGATCATATCATATCTTTGATCATGACAGTGGTGAGGAGGAGAGAGTCCTTGTTAAACTTTGACAAAAAGTAGTCTGTGATAAATAGCACAACATGTTTCATCTGAGTACTTGTTATAGTCAAAATAATCCATACATTATGCTTTTTTTACTCAAAAACTGGTTGTATGAGCTCAGGTCAATGAGGCCTTCAGGCCATAAATAGCAAATAGAAGTTCAAAACTTGTAATGTTCACAAGAACTTAAGTTGATAAAAAGATATAACACAACATTAGGTGATTTATAAATCCATAACAATACATATATTATCTTCAGCTATAATGGGGAAGTCTTTTGGACCGGGAAGACAGAATTAATTAACATGAAACGAACACAACAGAATGGGAAAAAGTGATTGATTAAAAATATCTTATGAAATAATACAATCAATTTGGAGAGTATTTTGATCTCTTTGGAATTGCTGTTTGTAAATAGATATGAGAACTTCGAGCACTAAATTATACAATAGAGTACCACCGTATGAGTCATAATACCCATAAAACCTAGCGGTCAACAAGGAATGGATCCAGATGTTTTTCCACCATTCATTTTTCCCATAGGTGATTTTAGAAACACTTCTAATAAGGGCTGTGTTTCATGTAGACTTACCCTGGCGAGACGATTTGATAACCATGTAAATCTCTAGGACAGGGTGACTTTTATCAATATATTTGCCTGTATTTAACCCCCAAAAATGAAATGCAAATTAGCAGCTAATGTGGCTATCATAAAGAACCACAAATGATCTGGACGAGACTGATGAAACAAGGCAAAGGTAAGAATCTCTGAATTAACTATCTAATGTTAGCTAAATGTAGTAATGAATAAAGTTTTTGTGCAAGTTTGAAATTGACACAATTCCTGTTAGCATAGGTGTCAGCTAGAGATGATGTGCAGGAGCTTGCAGGGATTTGTAGTTTTGCATGTCTACTTTGACGCTAATTAGCATTTTCGAATCTGAGAGTAAATAGCGCCTAATATATTGATAAGTCACCTTGTCCGAGAGAGATTTACATGGTTATCAAAACCTCACACCAGGGTAAGCCTACAAGAAACAAAGCCCTTATTTTAAGTGTTTCTAAAATCACCCATGGGAAAATTAATGGTAGAAAATCCATTGGAACAATTTTCCTGTTTGACCGCTAGGTTTTATGGGTATTATGACACCTCCACCGTGGGGCTCTATAGTCTACAACATTTGCGTAAGTTTCTCTCTCTGAATGTTCCCTTACCTTCAAAGGAGAGCTCTGGAAAAAGCCTCTTCCATGTGTGGCTCTCTGTGCTTTAGATGCCTGGGCTGCGGAGAAGTACTTGACTAGGGCATAGAACCCTGGCTCGACCCCGGCAGCATTGGGACACACCTTTACCAGATACAGCGGTCCAAATTTACAGAATATGTTCCAGATGGATTCCTTTAAAATAATACAGTACATAATTTCAATTCATGGCAGTGAACATCACGTATTAGCCTACTTTACAGAGGCTGGCGGGTAGGAGCGCTGGGCAAGTAACCGAAAGGTTGCTGGATCGAATCCCCGAGCTGACAAGGTAGAAATCTGTCGTTCTGCCCCTGAACAAAGCAGTTAACCGACTGATCCCCGGGCGCCGATGACCTGATGTCGATTAAGACACCCCCGCACCTCTCTGATTCAGGGGGGTTGGGTTAAATACGGAAGACATTTCAGTTGTACAACTGACTATGTATACCCCTTCCCCTTTCTACCTTGCTCTCCTATCAAATATTTCGTATCAAAGTTGCATTAGTGTTCTACAAGTAAAATGTAGATGTGTCCAAAACAAAGTCTTATAAAAGGCCTATACTATTAGATTGCTTTCATAAAAACTCACTATTTTTTCTGGCGATTCTCAAACGTCATTAATTATACTAGATAATTAGTGTATTAATCACATAGCTAACAACTGTATAATTCATCAACGACACTTACGTAAATAAACGCGTCTGAGAATGTGGATTGAATATTCCAGACAAACAGTGTTTTGTTATTTTCAATGGGTACCCTGAACTCTATTACGTCCACCTCGACCTCCATTGCAGTAGTGAATTCTGGCTAGAGAAACATTATTACTGTAGGCTACTACTCTGCTCCGCCAACAGTGTTGCACGAAATGGTTTCAATGTTGCAGGTTGGTATTATTGTCCTCCTAGTAAGGTATTTTCTGGAGGATAGTATGAATCAATTTATCGCAGAAACTTTGATATGACGTTTACGTTGACTTCCGCACAAGAGCCTCTGAATTCCCCGCGCTGAAAACGTCATTCGTTACGCAGTAGAGTTTCTTCTTCTTCTATGGTATTATGGAGGTCCACAAACACACGTTAGAGATGCATGCCGCCACTTACTGTATGGGGTGAAAACTTGGGAACTTTAATGCAGTAAAAGAATGGCTGAAAAAAACATACTCATATCATTCCCACACGTTTTTACTAAAACAAACATCAACGTACTACTTTCAGTCAGTTTCAAATGTCTACTCAGATCCCCAAACACAAGCTCTGGGGCTTGAGAGGGAGGAGTATCTTCCGACAGTATTCCCTGCAATGTTTCAGCCGTGAAGTTCTGAAGATCCAATAACCTTTTTGCCTCTTTCACAATGATATCCAGTTTCTTCTATGTTTTATTAGTTTGTCCTGTACAATTAATCACCTGCACAATGAATGCAAAAAAATCCACCTCCTTCACCATTAGTATTTCAGCATCTTTTATCTGATGATCGACATCAACAGGCTGCTTGCTTGTCATCCACTGCCAAAGCTTCATCATCGCTACTCTCTCCTTCAACAATTTCCCTGTCTCCACATAGGAGACCTGCTTGACAGCCCTGAGCATCACTACTTTGACCTCATTCACCCTAACACGGCACTCAGGGAACTCTGGAAAATGCTTCCCATCACAATTGCAGCATTGTGCATCCTCCGACTCTTCAACACTTACAGTGGGGAGAACAAGTATTTGATACACTGCCGATTTTGCAGGTTTTCCTACTTACAAAGCATGTAGAGGTCTGTCATTTTTATCATAGGTACACTTCAACTGTGAGAGACGGAATCTAAAACAAAAATCCAGAAAATCACATTGTATGATTTTTAAGTAATTAATTTGCATTTTATTGCATGACATAAGTATTTGATCACCTACCAACCAGTAAGAATTCCGGCTCTCACAGACCTGTTAGTTTTTCTTTAAGAAGCCCTCCTGTTCTCCACTCATTACCTGTATTAACTGCACCTGTTTGAACTCGTTACCTGTATAAAAGACACCTGTCCACACACTCAATCAAACAGACTCCAACCTCTCCACAATGGCCAAGACCAGAGAGCTGTGTAAGGACATCAGGGATAAATTGTAGACCTGTACAAGGCTGGGATGGGCTACAGGACAATAGVCAAGCAGCTTGGTGAGAAGGCAACAACTGTTGGCACAATTATTCGAAAATGGAAGAAGTTCAAGATGACGGTCAATCACCCTCGGTCTGGGGCTCCATGCAAGATCTCACCTCGTGGGGCATCAATGATCATGAGGAAKGTGAGGGATCAGCCCAGAACTACACGGCAGGACCTGGTCAATGACCTGAAGAGAGCTGGGACCACAGTCTCAAAGAAAACCATTAGTAACACACTACGCCGTCATGGATTAAAATCCTGCAGCGCACGCAAGGTCCCCCTGCTCAAGCTAGCGCATGTCCAGGCCCGTCTGAAGTTTGCCAATGACCATCTGGATGATCCAGAGGAGGAATGGGAGAAGGTCATGTGGTCTGATGAGACAAAAATAGAGCTTTTTGCTCTAAACTCCACTCGCCGTGTTTGGAGGAATAGAAGGATGAGTACAACCCCAAGAACACCATCCCAACCGTGAAGCATGGAGGTGGAAACATCATTCTTTGGGGATGCTTTTCTGCAAAGGGGACAGGACGACTGCACCGTATTGAGGGGAGGATGGATGGGGCCATGTATCGCGAGATCTTGACCAACAACCTCCTTCCCTCAGTAAGAGCATTGAAGATGGGTCGTGGCTGGGTCTTCCAGCATGACAACGACCCGAAACACACAGCCAGGGCAACTAAGGAGTGGCTCCGTAAGAAGCATCTCAAGGTCCTGGAGTGGCCTAGCCAGTCTCCAGACCTGAACCCAATAGAAAATCTTTGGAGGGAGCCGAAAGTCCGTATTGCCCAGCGACAGCCCCGAAACCTGAAGGATCTGGAGAAGGTCTGTATGGAGGAGTGGGCCAAAATCCCTGCTGCAGTGTGTGCAAACCTGGTCAAGAACTACAGGAAACGTATGATCTCTGTAATTGCAAACTAAGGTTTCTGTACCAAATATTCAGTTCTGCTTTTCTGATGTATCAAATACTTATGTCATGCAATAAAATGCAAATTAATTACTTAAAAATCATACAATGTGATTTTCTGGATTTTTGTTTTAGATTCCTTCTCTCACAGTTGAAGTGTACCTATGATAAAAATTACAGACCTCTACATGCTTTGTAAGTAGGAAAACCTGCAAAATTGTCAGTGTATCAAATACTTGTTCTCCCCACTGTATATTCCATCTGCAAATACTTGACACGTGGCCAAACTTTTACATGCATGACATTGCAGTGACTTTTGTACATACACTCGCACTGCATATCTCATATATCACAGCTTTACGTGGGTCAGGAGAGACTCTTCATCAAACAGACAGGTTTTCCTCCTTCTTTCCATTCACAACAAAGGTTAAGCGACGTGCCCCAACTATTCCCGGCATGTTGTCCCTATACCATGAAGCCTCGATATCCAGCGAGATGACACCTTTCTTCGGTGCCCTACCCTGAAAATCACAACTCTCCACTTCGTACATTGACAGTTTGTAGAGCCACAGAGATTTCTCCTGCTCTTTCGATGCCCATGAAATCACCATCATACTGCTCCTGGTCACTCTGACTGACTCCACCTTCCTCAATTTGTCCTTCACCATCTTCGTAATCGCAAAGGTCTCCCAAATTAACATCCTTATTCATGAATGGTACACCAACCAGAAACTGCTGTTCATTTCCAGCTTTAGCTCTTTTAGCTCAATTCTTTTTAATTACCGTGGTTCAGTCATTCTTACCAACTTTACTCGCGCCAACAGAATCAAACACTGTGTCAGCTTCCGCCGTTGCACGACTTGCCACCACCGGGCCAGATTCAAGTTTGTCCATCCACCTTCCATATTCCTCTTCTCCGGAAACCATCATCCTTCTCGTCCTCTCGTTGTATCTATCTAGCGTCTCCATTCCATCCAATATTGTCCTCACTTGGCAAAACCAACAAGATAGTCCGACCACCGAACAGTTGAGATGGCTGTAAATGTCAATGACAAACAACAGTTTACTAATTGAAGAATTTGAGAAAGCTCTGACTTTACTCCTACAGTAGATTTTCTGTTAACAACACGACCAATGAGCTCGAGCACGGGGCAGTGCTTACAGTTCTGTAACCAATGAAATTGCAAGTGCTGGGACACACCTTCATCTGGTTAAAGTTGGTTGAGGCCACCAAAGGGTTTGAAGTCACCCATGATTGAAGACCTGAGAAAAGTAAAATAATCAAATCGTTTTACCTCACCATTGAAGTCCCTTCACTATAACCATTTTCAGAGAGGTTGGTAGGATAATTGTCTTTTGGCAATCAAGGTAAAATGTTCCTGAGGTAAAAAATGGAATATTACCATCACATTCTATTTCCCGTCCCCTGGCTTTACAATTGGACTTGCTTGTGCTTTGCAGGGGAGCCTCACAAATCTGTGGTACACCACTGGTCATGGCATTGTCATTAATGATGAATGATAAGTTATAACACAGCTACAAGTACTGAAGGTAAGTCCATAGATTGAGATATGGTGGGAGTTGATGTGGGGTGGCGTGGTGCTTTTGTAAATCTAAGATGCTGGTACGTCTAAGACTCTCAACTCACATTCATATAACATTAAAATGTTCATTATACTTCATGGATGGAACTTGTTAGTCATGATGTACCGATGCTATCCCTCTGACATCATCAGCGCCGCAAAATCCATTGCCAAAACCTGAAAGCGAGCTTCACGTCCACTGTGTGTCACGAATGTTGAATATAATTCAATTTGAACTTACTCTGACGATTGTCCATGGGGTTGGTTTATATATAGCGTGGAATTTGAGACAAAATATCTGAAGGAACATATCAATAAACAGGTCAGCTGCATACCCTCTTCCTCTGTCAAAAATAAAAGTCTGGAACAAGTTATGGCGCACTTGCAGGACTTTTGTTTTGACATGAGGTGTTTGACATGTTACATGCTGACCACACCGCTCGCGTCGCGTGCGCGAGCATTGCAAAATAAATGTACACTTACCTGTTATTCAATTGTTGCACCCACACTGCTCACGCTCGCCAACGAGCATCTGCGTTGCCAAGCCCTAAAATAGAAGTAAATTCTATTTGTGACGTTGAACACGGTGCAAGTCCTGCCTCTCCCATCTCCTCATTGGTTTATAGAAGCAGATACCCACGTGCAATCGCCTCATTGGTTATACCCACGTGGGTGATTGAAAGATGAACTGAGGTCGGTCGGTCGTCGTGGCAATACTATGAAAGTTAGATGCCAATCGCCATATAAAGTCCAAAGAAGAAAAAGCCTGGAAGGAGGAGAGATGACTGGAAACAATTTGGTTGACTGTTTTATGTGTGGATTAATTGTCAGAGTAGAGGTCCTTGTGAATTTTAGGTAAAATAACAACTCAACATTTATATCCCAAATTAGCTAGRAACAGCAAGCTAGCTAAATGGGACAAATTAGCTAGCAACTGCAAGCTAGCTAGCTAAATTGCCATAAATGTTTAATGCTTTTCGACCTATCCCCAAATTAAGATAATTGGTTCAGAGTTTGTCTTGATATTTCAACCTGCGTGTCGTGATCGCGTTTGGTGTGGGAGGGACAAAATCAATTTGCGCACGATGGCGCACGCGCGCGTCCAGTCTGGGCATGGTGTTAGGCACCTGCAGCAGACCCACGTTTGGAAAGTCTGTTTACTAATATGTTCCTTCGGGTATCTTTTCTCAAATTCCGAGGTATATAACAACCAACCCTATGGACAATCAGTAGACAAAGTTCAAATTGAGTTTTATTCAACATTCGCAACAGACAGTGGATATTCATGTTTTTGGCAATACAAATGTACTTAACTATGGGCTGGATTCAATCCGTATCGCTGAAGAACCGCGTAACATTTTTAACCTGTTTGGGGTGCAGCCCGACACCGGTACACTTATGACAACATCCAGCTCAAGTGCAGGGCCCGAAATTCAAAAGCTATTTTTAAAAAATATTTAACTTTCACACATTAACAAGTCCAAGACACCAGATGAAAGATAAACTTCTTGTGAATCAAACCAACATGTCCGATTTTTAAAATGTTTTACAGGGAAGACAAAATATGTAAATCTATTAGCTAACCACGTTAGCAAATGACACCACTTTTCTAACTCCATCAGTTTCTTACTCCATCAGGTGCTATCACAAATTCGACCAAATAAAGATATA
>NC_036860.1:10739227-10817140 GCF_002910315.2 Salvelinus sp. IW2-2015
TTGTATAGCATATTTTTTTTCGAAAAATGTGCATATTTCAGGTATAAATCATATTTTACATTTCAGCTACACTCAGAAAGTGCACCGAAAGCAGCCATAATATTTACAGACACCAACGTCAAATAGCTAATTACTCATCATAAAACATTTCCGAAAAATATATAGTTTGCAGCAATTGAAAGATAGGCAACTTGTGATTCCAAACAATATTTCCGATTTATAAAATGTTTTACAGCGAAAACAAAATGTATCGCTATATTAGCGTAGCCACAATAGAGAGACACATTTGGGCGCCCACGACCCGTTCACATGCACGACAGATATATGAAATAGCATCATAAAATGAGTCTTACTTTGGCTGATCTTTCATCAGAAGGTTGAAGAAGGTGTCCTCTGTCCAGATGAGTCGTTGTTTCGATTCAGAATGGCAAATTTCCCTCTTCAATTAGCATTGGCACGAGCCGAGTGGCATAAATTTCTCCAACGTAAACACAGTCAGAGGACGGAACACGGCAAAACTCCCGAATAAAGTTTCAATAATCTGATTAAACTATATTGAAAAAACATACATTACGATGATATGGTCACATGTATCAAAAAAAAWTAGAGCCGGAGATGTTAGCCGTTCGTTACGAAGGCAAAACAGAAGTCAATCCCACTTCCTTCAGAGTACCGGAAGTGGACGCTCACGTCAAAGAAATAGTTTTTTTTCCACCACAGGACAAGATGAGCACAAAAATTTCTTCTCTGACATCCTCTTTACACCAATAGGAAGGCGTATAGAGTGTCAGCAGACTCCTAAGTGTCAAGAYMATGTATAGGCATCAAGTTGAAAAGAGCATCGATTTCTGACATTTCACTTCCTGGTCAGGAAAAGTGCTGCAGAAGGACTTCTGTTTCACTCAGAGAAATAATTCCAACTCTTTTAGAAACTAGAAAGTGTTTTCTATCCAAAAAGAATAATAATATTCWTATTGTACGAGCAAGATTTGAGTAGGAGGCCGTTTGAAATGGGCACGATTTCACTGGCTACTCAACACTTTGCCTTGCAGCCATAAGAAGTTTTAAGGTAATTTCCGATTGAGCCGACATATGCAGTGTTTGCAGTGAATGCAGTCTCCGCGAACGCAGGAACATTGCCTTTACATTTCAATGGAGCGTCTGCGATAAGGTTTGAATCCAGCCCTAAGTTGTCCAAGGGACACCGTAGGAATGTTGGGGCTAGGAACTTGAAAAAAATGTTGATTTGAAAGATAATAATTAGTAGCCAAGAGATCATGTGCTGCAGAGAACAACAGCTTTATTGAAAAAAACGAATCACTATTAGTTTCAAACAATATGATTAAGGAATGAAAATACTTAAAGGAAATTACTCTAAAATATATTATCCAAAAGCTTGGAGCTCTACAAGTTCCCATTTCACCCCTAAATATTAATGTATGCATAAACAGTAGCACCACCATGAATCATATATCTAAATAAGGCATTTAATAACCTTTTCTATAAATGTACTAATCAATGGTAGCTCAGAGTAATAGATTCAATACAGAAAGTGCTGTTGTTGAATTCAGAGAACAAAATGCAAATGCCTGTGAACCCCTGGAGTCAGGCTCTACCAGATCCAAAATAAATCTACTCTAGACTAAAAAGCATGTTTAATGGAGAATCTCAATTGAAAATGCTCTTCAGTGCAGGGCAAGGCCTAATCTGTATCTGGGAAACCGGACCCTGGAGACAGGCTCTTGCTGGCTGCCTCTCCAGCCCACGTCTACAGAGTGCAGTTGGCCTCCAGTGACTTCCTGCACTTGGCGACGGTCAGGTAGGTCTCGACCTCGGGGGGAAAAAAAGAAGAATGGGTTATAGTTGACACATTTTAATGTGAGTGTTCTAGGTCACTAGACCTTTCTCGGGAACAGTCTTGATCAATGAACAATAACAGTAATAATATATGGGTTAAAGACCCAAAGATACTGTTGGAATCAGCTAAACTTTGATCAGTGAGATAGTAAATGAATGATAGGAAATGAAAGAAACTGGGTCATGTCAGAAGTGAATGGTTCTCTGAAGAAAAACCAATGGACATCTGTGGATTAGATGAGGGGTTGAGGTCAGGAGGGGAGGACAGATTCTCTAAAGGCAGTAATAAAGGTTTGTTATCCTGTTACCCTCTTTATTAGCTTCCTGTGGACCAATAAACTGTAAGGCTTGAAGAAGGAGGAGTGTTTTAAGTAGGATGTATATGACTGTGGAGTGAGAAATGTTTTGCTTGATTACAGCTGTGGTAAGAACCTCTGGGAAGAATTAAACTTGGTTAAAGCTTCTCTAGTGTCCGTGAGTTATTTACTSTGAAAAAAAATAACCTAACAATACTTTGCAATAGTGGACACAGAAAAACAACACACTGTAGAAAATACAGGAAGGCACATGAAATTGAAGGCAACATGGTTTCGCACCTTGTGCATGTCCTTCTTGAAGCAGGCCAACAACTCGTAGTTCCTCCTGACGTTTCCGTCGCCCCCCAGGTTCTGGTAGTAGTTCCCGTAGGGGGGCAGCTGCTGAGAGTCATTGTCATCCAGGCTCAGCACGCCATCCTGGCTCCCCTGTGGGAGACAGAGAGAGATGCATGGTGGGGTGGATGTGTGCATATCAATATTCGTTTATTGGGCCTTTCCGAAAGCACACATAGCAAAGGACACATGCATAAATGTCCTTGAATGGGCCGACATTCAGTTATTGAATGTGGTGTCACTGATATAGTCACTATTAGTGATGATAGATGAGGTCAGTTACCCCATCACAGTGTAACAGAAAGATCTGCTGAGAAGAGGCATACGTGGTCCTACACTATGCTTTCTAACTAGGAAAGCATAGAGGTCTTTCCCTTTCATGTCACTGTAAACCCCAATGTGCTGTCATTACTCCAAACCTTTTAGGAAACCTGTTGCACTTAATATACAGAATCTGACTGCAGTTACTTAAAGTGATTTTATAGTCATTACTCAAACCTATAGAGTCACCCTGTGAAGTGTCTGTGAAGTTACCCATGACTGTATATGTTAGTGACAGAGACATGGTTGTTGTCATTCATTTTCAGTCCTGTGGCCTTCAAGTGAATTCCTAGGCAAATATTATCATTATAATTCAACTCTTTATAACAATACATTACTTATCTCATAAGACCTTATTTTGAGGTGTAGCTTTACCCTAATACAGTGGCCTGAAACTCATAGTTTACAGGCCACATCAGGCCTGCAAGTCGGGTTTGCAAAATTCTGGTAACTTATTCATCTTTGTGAAAATGTTGAAAAATGTATGTTATATATCTTTGTGTAGCATAAGATGAATCAATCACTCCATGTTCTGTACATGCAAAAACACAGATTGTTAAAAACAATTCCAAAAATATCTACCTGCAGTAGAACATGCTGGGTAAAAAGTTAATTTGTTATAACTTTAAAAAATTGCATTGATGTGACTTCTCATTTAGTTTTGAGCCAGTACCACAAAAACATTTTAAGCAATAAGGACTTTTCATTGACTTTGAGTTCAACTTACTAGAAGTATTTGAGTTAAAAATGCCTTGGGGTTTACAGTGCACAAAGTGTGACACCACAAATGGTCATTGTTCTCCCTCCTTTCTTTACCGTGATGAGCAGGTTGATGCCCACTTTGAGGTCGCTGAGCTTCTCAGAGATCTGGTTGGAGTTTCTGACTATGAGGCTGTTGGAGATGGTCAAGGTCTGGCTAGGGTACTCCCAGGATTCAATCAGACGGTAAGAGATGTGGAGCAGCTTCAGGACCTGTGTGTGAAGATGCAGAGAAACCACAGATTATTGGAAAATGAAGTTGTATTGTACAGCTTGAGATGCCCTATTTACATGATTGAGTGAAATACTTTTGGAGCTGGTTTCCTGTACAGAAAAGCACAAAACTGAGAATGTAGACGTAGACAAACCACCGATTAGAGAGTGATGGTTTTACTTGCAATGATTGTGATATGTGGTTGTTTTACCTACCTTAGTTGAAGGCACTGAGGTATAGCAACCCCGGCCAAACCCTAACCAAGGACAATTGTGTGCCGCCCTATGGGACTAACAATCACAGCCGTTTGTAATACAGTCTGGAATCGAACCAGGGTCTGCAGTGACGCCTCTGGCACTGAGATGTAGTGCCTTAGACTGCTGCGCCACTCGAGAGCCATGCATGATGCTGCCTCTGCTTGTCATTGTAAATGAGAATTTGTTCTTAACTGACTTGCCTAGTTAAATAAAGGTTAAAAACAATTAAAATAAAAAAATATATAAATTAGAGTTTATATAATTGGTGGTCTGCTTGCCCAATAACTAATGACTAAGTTCTATTGATTGTTCAAATTGAGATGCCCTGTTATTTATTTTGGAATCATGCATCATGGAGGAGTTCATATTTAAGGTGAATAGCAGAGTGGAACGGTCACGATTTTACACTTGATATGGTTTTAAAGGGCATAACATGCGTAATTGTCTCAGCCAGGTTACTTACTGAACTCTTCTGAGTCTCGTGCTTGTCGATTGGGCTCACGATGGAGTCGGAGTTACAGAAGTCCAGCAGGAATATCTTGTTCAGCTGTCTGCGTTCATCAGGCAACAGGGTAACTTCCTGCACAAAATCACAAAGAAGGGAGGGAGATTTTTTAGCCACAAGGGTTGTGTGAAGAGGATACTGTCTACAAGAAGAAGAACAATCATTGATACACTATTTGATATGTCAAAAGAAGATTCAAAAGCTGTCTTACAAAGTCATTGAACATTTTCTGAGCCATTAGGTGGAGATGTTGCACCCGGTTGACCGCGATGTTGAAGAGCCGTTGGTTTTCCATCGCTGCCCCTTGACTCAGAAAACAACTGACCAGTAAGACTGGCAACAGCAGAAACACTAAAAGAGAGATTAAATAAAACAAGAAATGTATAAAACGAGTAAGTCGAATTATGTTGAGATACATTAGTAAGATATTTTCAGCCTTTGTACACCAATAGCCTAGCGGTTAAGAGCGTTGGGTCAGTAACTGAAAGGTTACTGGTTTCAATCCCTGAGCTGACTAGGTGAAAAATCTGATGTGCCCTTGAGCAAGGCACTTAACCCCAATTGCTCATGTAAGTCGCTCTGGATAAGAGTGACTCAAATGTAAATGTTATGGATCACATAGTTAGGTTGTTAAAGCAAGTGGTTCTGTGTCAAAAGATTATAACCTCATAGCAGTAGAATACTTGTTCACTTTTCTCTGCCCTGTTGACCCCTGCCTCAGTGATTAAATGTGTAAGTTACATTGTACTAAATGGTACACTGACTTTCGACGGAAAAAAATAAATAGACAGAAAAAGCAGGCTTACCTTGTCCCATTTTTACTCTTAATTGCCAAGGATGGTTACTTAACTTGAAAGTGCGGTGGTCGGTTGAGTATGTTGCCGTTTGTTTGGGACCACTGTTTTTATAGATGAGGAATCCATGTTTTAATGTATCAACGGGAGAAAACACGAGATTTTCATCCATTTACCATCTTTCACTGATAGGACCTGTTTTTGTATGTGATTGTGGAACAATCACTATAATGCGTCAAAATCAATCATACATTTTCCCATGAGTTTGGGAAGAGGGGAGGTGTCCTAAAAAACAACTTACTTGATGACTGAACGAATTAGGGTCAAAACACATACAACACAAACCTCTGTTGTCTAGGACATAGTGAACGGACACAAGTTACACACACACAACACTGGTTATTCTGCCATTCCGCTGGGGTTCTGTAGATAACAGGCAGTATGACAAGAAATGTATTATATTGCTTCTTTATTAGCACCAATATTTCATTGTTTAATGTCAAATTGAATGCCCTATGGCATTAACACTTAGTCAAAGTCCTCAAAGTAGACACACAGAGAAGGACTCGAGACGCACATGTTAGAATGTATCGTTTTTTTGTTTCAATTCAGACAGGGTCTTGTTACCATTGACACACACAACATAAAGAGTCACTTGATCAATACCAGTCTGTGAAACACCCAATCCTTTTTCTTTTCGTGTGAGAGCCTTTGTTATACCTGACGAATCGAAACACTGTCAATAAGCCTAGTAAAAGTATCTATTGGAGCAAGTGTCTAGGCCCTACTTCATTCGTTGATTGATTGATTGATTGATTGATTTCGGGGGGGGAAAATCTATATGCTGTTAAAGAAGTACACATCTCAGAGGATAACACATGAATGCTTTCAGCCTAGCAGCATGTGTGCTCGACGACACAATGTTACCAGCCCAAAGCCTACACTCTGTTTGTGCCGCACCACCTTGCTGTATTGTTTACGATACACATGTAGGTGTAAGGTGTCACGACACCTATAAAGGTTACCTGGTCAATAGTCATGACAGTAATGAGATCATGTCAGTGTGGCGTACGGGGGGAGTAGACTGTTCCGGTGTGAACATGTTCAACCTAAGTTGTAGGTCCATATTCAGCGTTCAGGACACGGAGACGTGCTGAATGTCAGGCTAGGCCCAGCGCTGTYCTAATCCTTTCCTGGCGAAAACAGAAATCGATCTGCTAACCCGCATCACGTTAGAAGGGCGGCAGCAAGTGCATTTACTGACCTCGTTACCTTGTTGAATATGTGGTAGCTGGCTTTCAAAAGGGCACTATTACAATGGTTCGTTTCGGCCACACTCTCTGATTGGATGTAGGGATGACTTGTTTTGAGAGTACAGCAGATCAAAAATACTGTATGTACAGCAGGTGGTCGATAAAGATTTTGTTCCATCGACCAACATCTCATCATCTGGGCCCATTGTAGGATACGTATTGTCTGTAGCAAAATGTCAGAAATCACTCAAACAGTTCAGTTGTTGTTTATGTTTAGTCATATACTGCGTCAGTGGTTCCTAAACTTATCTTTCCTTGTTACCCTTATTGACCCTTGTGGAAAATCCAAATGAATTTCACATGTGAAGTGTTTCAAAAACACATGTTTTCATGGGATCACGTGACCTCATGTGAAGTTAATGGGATACCACGTGACAACATGTAAAGCAACAGGTGATAACATGAAACTGCACATGTGAGGACATGTTGTCACATGTGAAGTGTTCCAAAAACACGTTATTTATTTTCCACATGTGAAATCAAGTGTTCTTTCTGCGTGGGGAGTCTCACCAACTCTCTCCGTATGCTATCTTACTCAATCGACTGTATGGCCTCGCACCCATTTATGTTTTAGCATGTTTCAACCGATCTGGATTAGCCAATTTACAAATGAACTGAAAATTATCCTTGAACATTATTATCACGCTACAGACGAAAGATCCTCTACATTACAGAACATTTCCTGCGTAGGTATTGGGCGACACTGTTTTGAGCAATACACACATGAATAATGTAAGTCTATAACACAACATGTAGGGAGGTATTACACTCTACAGCTGCATCGGGGCTCCCTTGGCTTAACTTGCCAAATCCTTTGAACACGTGTGTCATGACTGAGTGTGTGAGGTTCATGTTAAATGAGTGTGTGCCCCTTTAAGAGCGCACACGATTTATGGGAGAGGTAACTTGGAGGAAGACAGAGACCATCAAATGTAAGAGTATAGGACAGAATGTAAATAAACGAGCCCAGGGTTTACTAAGAACAGCTACACAGAGTGGAGTATGTCTACGTACAGCTGCATGTGCTTATGGGGTTGCCACATATAACCGTTGTGATGGGGTTGCAACTCACTCCAACTCTGCCTGGGCCTCTGTGCCACATCACACTGACCTTATAGGTAGGAAGTGTAATGGCGTACTATAATACCTCTCCGGTGAAATGAAATTACGTTGAACCAACGTGGACAAGACGTTGTTTTGGCGTCTGTGCCCAGTGGGTTGTCTTGTTACACTTACCTAGATATAGTGCTTGGATTTACATCAAGGGGATAGACGTGAGCTACCTCTACACTGTTTTAAGGAATGAAACTGCAGCTAGGTGCCAGTGGGTGATTATATCACTCAGTTCAGCCTCAGCTGCTCAATTCCAATGAAATGGCAAATGGCATCTCCCCAAGGCGAGGTACACGACCCTCCACCACTCTGTGTCAAACAAGCCTGTGAGACCCAGACGCAATCAAAGATGATATGCACATCCAAAACTTGAACCTGAAACCCTGACAATGACTTGGAGCGGAAAAGTCCATGGCCCCCATAGCAAACACCAATGCTTCCCCACCCTCCCATCCCCTGGCAAAGAGTGACCGTCCCTGGCCCCTGGAGTCTCGCAGTGTTTGGTCCCAGGCCAAGATGTCTTCATGCCTTCTATGCTATTCAGTCCCCTGTGCCAGAGACTATAGCAGGAGCTACATGAAGGAATAGCAAAAGCAATGGTCAACATTTGAGATTTGTCCTAATGGAAAATTGTGCAACATTTTCCCTTTCTTTAGATCTTGCCGTTCACAGATTGTATCTTCCTCCCTTGACCATTCATGTGGACATTTTGTCAAATCCATTGCGCAGAATACTGTTTTAACTTGCAGTGGCTCAATATATTGTTATTTCTACAAGGTGTGTTGAGTGTGTGTCAGGAGAGAAGTGTCTCTGAGAGCGTTATCACCAAGTTAACCTGTCAGAGGTGTCTTCAGTTTGACAGGACTTGCAGTTCTATCATTGGCCCCCAGGTGGCAATTGATTCAACTTTATGAGAGGGAGAGAGAAAGAGAGATGATAAGTGCATGGTCAGAGGGGCAAGGTTTTACCTTGCGAATACTCTTATGTAAATCAAATGTCAGCTCCTGATATTGATTCGCAGTTTCTGTTCTTGACATGTTACAGTTGTGCAGTATTTGGATACACGTCAAAAATCTCATTCCAAAATGATGGGCATTAATATGGAGTTGGTCCCCACTTTGCTCCTACAACAGCCTCCACTCTTCTGGAAAGGCTTTCCATTTTTGATGTTGGAACATTGCTTCGGGGACTTGCTTCCATTCAGCCACAAGAGCATTAGTGAGGTTGGGAACTGATGTTGGGCGATTAGGCTTGGCTCGCCGTCGGCATTCCAATTAATCCCAAAGTTTTTCGATGGTGTTGAGGACAGGTGTCTGTACAGGCCAGTCAAGTTCTTTCACACCTATCTCGACAAACCCTTTCTGTAAAGACCTTGCTTTGTGCACAGGGGCATTGTCATGCTGAAACAGGAAAGGGCCTTCCACAAACTGTTGTCACAAAGTTGGAAGCACAGAATCATCTAGAATGTCATTGTAGCGTTAAGATTTCCCTTCATTGAAACTAAGGGGCCTAGCCTGAACCATGAAAAACAGCCCCAGACCATTATTCCTCCTCCACCAAACTTTACAGATGGCACTATGCATTGGGGCAGGTAGTATTCTCCAAACCCAGATTAGTCCGGCGGACTGCCAGATGGTGAAGCATGATTCATCATTCCATAGAACGTGTTTCCACCGCTCCAGAGTCCCAATGGCGGCTAGCTTTGCACCATTCCAGCTAACGCTTGGCAGCTAACACTCATGGTGATTTCAGGCTTGTGTGTGGCTGCTCGGGCATGGAAATCCATTTCATGAAGCTCCCGATGAACAGTTATTGTGCTGACGTTGCTTTCAGAGGCAGTTTGGAACTGGGTAGTGAGTGTTACAACCGAGGACAGATGATATTTATGCGCTATGCGCTTCAGCACTCGGCGGTCCCGTTCTGTGAACTTGTGTGGCCTAATTTTGATTCTTCAAAACCACCAGGACTTCCATCACCACTGTCCGTCTTGAACTTTGATTAAGATCTTTCAGCAGAATAGAATATGAGGATGTGATACTATAGAATCCCCTATCGACATCCAGACACAGAGCTCTGAGGAGCAGCAAGACAAGCAGTGGGTCATTTCAAATGACAAGATCTATATAGACACTCCGGTCAGAGAATGTGCTTACGCTGCTCTGTGCTCACTATCACCCTCGGCATCTTACGAGAGGATACCGTTCAGGGGCGTATTTAAGTGTGGGAAGACTACCAGGCTTCGGTATTTGCTGGCACGTGTCCAATGTCTTCCAGAGTGTTCTGCAGGGTCCTGTAAACGTGCTGTGACACCCAGCGACGTCTCCTGTCCCCATACTCTGTTATCTGATCAATCAACATGTTGTTTATGGTTGGTTGGTTGATGGACAGGGACGTCATCACGACCGGGCTTGCGGGGCATTAGCCCTGAATGATTCTGGGTCAACCCTGAATCTTTTGCGCTGCTGCTGCTGAAAACTAATATATACACTGGATGCGTTGCTTAGTTCATAGAACCATGGTTACGTGAAACTCCCAAAGTCATCCAACCGTTATGATTAAATGTAAAGCAATTGCCGTGTGTGGTCAACTAGATGGTCATTTGTTAGCTAAGTTTGGCTGAGTGCTCATGATCATTCATCGAGCGAACTGAAAGCAATGCAGATCTTCTCTACACACACAATTAGGCCTATATAGCCTACCCGATGAGCTTCCCTAATGTTTTCCTGAACTTTCCAATACTTTTCTGATGCATTTTAGTCACACAGCCTACTGACCACAATCCATTGGATTAATACTAAGTGTTGATTATTTTGCCTTGGGTAGAGCACAGAGCATGGAAGAACCAAATATCAGTGGGAAGTGGGTGCTGGAGGTGCTGCAGATACATTTAAATAAATGTGCCTAATTATATAATTACTCCTGTTTGTACAGAAATAAATGAAATCATTGAAAATACCACACCAGAGAGCATAATTTAGCCACAGATGATCAATAGCTTCTTTAAAAAAAAATATTGCTGTTGATTGTGTTTTGTCACATCATCAGCGCATGTAAGCCTATTGTCGGGAAGCCGGCAACTGGACAGCCCACGGGAAATATCAAAACGGCTGATTGTTGAGTCGTGGCTGTCAATGTGACAGAAGGCAGCAGTTAAAAGGCCTTTCGCAATATTTCAAAACACAATTGCGGGAAAAAAAACTGTGTGGATGAGTGAGTGCCACTGGAAAGTTGGTGGACCACAATTGTAAGATCTGTGTCTCTGTTCTTTTCATTGGCCTATATGCTATTGGTTGCATTTAAGACATGGTCGTTCGTTTTGTTGATCTCAGTATGACAGTGTCAGAGTGGCCTGTCAGTTTGATCATTTGTGTGGTATTTAAAACAATCTTGTAATGTCTCCAGTCATGTAGAATTAATGTAGAATTATTTAGAATTGCATGAAATTATTTTTAGAAAAGGCAATTTTCCTCGAACCCGCAAATACAATGATATGCATGCAAAGGCTGAGCCCCGAATGTTATGAAACTCTGGTGACGCCCCTGTTAGTGGAGCTGGGAGTAAGTCAGTCACGCGGTAGAGTAGGTAGCTAGCTAGCTAATCACCCATGCATTTCCTTAGCAGCTAATGGGGATTGGGAAAGGACAACGGGTGAACAGCAAAGCAGCGGGCGGAGTTCAGTGTCATTCCACGTTAATGAATGGTTATGTTTCCCTCACCACGCCACGGGGCGCGTTTTTTCTAATGCATTCTATGAATAGGAAAGGGGGGCGTGAAAAGGCGGCAGAGACTCTATTACATGTCTCTATAACATGCACCCTCACCCACCCATCTGCCCACCTTCTCCTGAAAGTGCAAAGTGAATGTAAGAGGGCTGTTTCGTGTCCCTTTGTAGATGTGACTCCAATAACTATTTTAGTCAACTACCAAGTATCTCTCTTATTAACATTTGAGACTGTTACTTCCGCTCCTGCTGCTCCTGGTGTCAAAAAATATATATAACATGACAATTTGTGGTTGATGTTGGAATGAGGAAAACGGCGGCTGGTGTTAGTTGTCTATCAACAAACAACACTTTTTTTGCCATCACTTCTGGAAGGGTTTCATCTCCTCCCGGTGGACCATACACACGCAAAGCTGCCACAAATAGGCCTAGGCTATACAGAGATGATTAATGAGATTAACGTAAGTGTGAGTTGTTACTTGTGTTACCTTAAGATAAAACATTTTGCGTGACACTTTTGAAGTAGCTTACATTTTTTTGGTCACATTTGTAACATCTGTCCCCTACACTAGAATAAGTGGTGACTCGAGAAAACCTGGAGAGTAATGGGTTCATATTTGCGCCTTTGTTAAGTCTGGGGATTCTTGGGAGGAACCTTTTTAATGGTTCAATGTAGCAGCGGGTTCCTGGAGGAAACCCGGAGTGGGGCAGTGGCTTAGTAGGGCCACCCTTTAGAATAAATGTCATTACTGTTCATCTGTTCTGTTGTATTGTCATCACATGTTAAGGTTGAGCACTGACAGTTTTGTAGCTTCAATGAGTTCATCTATAGCCTATGCAAATTCCAAAGTTGGAATAGTTACCACTTTATTACTGTATATAATCATCAATGTTAATATTATTAATATTATATTAGAATATGTAATATGCATAAATATTCAAGGGACATTTAAATGTGCACTGTACAAAGTTAATATGATGAACAGGAATGACATTTACACTAACGGGTGACGAAAAATAACTATCTGAAAGCCATGCCTCAAATAAGCCACGCCTCCAATCTGATAGGCTGCCACCTCTACAATAAATTATTAAAAAGGTAAAAAATTGTACCCCTCCCATCACTAAAAGGCTCCGGTTTGAACCTTTAGAGATGGGTTCTTTTAAGACCCTTTAGAAACCTCTAGGAACCTTTTTCAACTGGAAAGCACTAGCTGGTTGACTTCTGACCCTGATTGCCATTGGAGATCTAGGACTGGGCATACCCTCTCACCCCTCCTCACTAATCTCTCTCTCTCTCTCTCTCTCTCTCTCTCTCTCTCTCTCTCTCTCTCTCTCTCTCTACCCTAGTTTTCTTCCCCCTGGTCTGCCCCACCCCACCCCAGTCTTCCGTCAAAACACCCGTCTCCTCTCATGTTGTGACTCTCAGGAAGCCGCTCGGACTCTTGTTCGGAAGAGATTCCACGTGTTGACAGGACAAGCCCTGCCAGTGCTTCTCGTCTCACTATATTCTGCAAAATCCATGCCACTCCAAGGCCATGCTATTTACTTTATGTTCGTATTCTTGTCTTTTGTCATTCCTTATTCATGTCACATGCCCGTTTTATTCTGTACATACCACTAATATATCTTGAAACTAAACCTTGTCCTAAGTGAGCTTAAGGAAAAGCCTCACAGCTCAGTGACTATGAAGGTAAAACATATAGGCTACACAAACAAAACAGTTACACTGAAATAGCTTTCTCTAACCCGTTATAGAGCAGTTATACATGACATATATTGTAATAGAGATGCCGTACATTAAATTATAACATGATAATGGCAACCTTTTTTTGTATTTTGGAACACATTTATGACACTATCAGATAGTAAGTTATATTAGCTGCCAATTGTCATGTGATACCATTTGAGTGAGCCTCTATTTAGCTTATTATGGTCACCACACCCAAGCCCCTTCCCTCTGTTCATCACAAGCATGTAGCTAACATCTGTAGCTAATCTCCTTGACTTCCTGGTCGGTCATAGGGCCAAGCTTGGCATGTGTAACAGGGATCGGTCAGTCAGTGTGAGAAGTGAATGGGTGTAACATTATAGCCGTGGTCCCACTCCTGGTCCTGCAAACTAAAGAGAGACATGTAGAACACACAGATCCTCGCTGTCTTAAGGTCGTTACACACCGATGACCCCTGACTTGTGCCGTATGCTTGGAACTTGGAGAGGAATAGTCTGGCAGACACTTCCAGCCAGAGGCCCTATTCCTATGTTTTACCACTGTTTAATTACAAATCCTGTTTTCTCTTGAGTGTAATTATACATTCATCATTGAACAAAGAAGTTGTTTAGCTATTTACCATACTGTATTCAGGTCTTACCGACAGTAGCATGAGGGAATTTTACAACATTTAGTGCATGATATCCTGTATACTGTAAGTATTTTACATCACAGATAAAGCTACGGTATGGCTGTGAGAACTATCTAATCGATATCTTTGAGGCACGATAATAAGGTGAGAGAGTATTTATGGGCCGCGAACTAAGTCCTAACACTATAGGTTTAAATAGATATCAGACTGCTGGTTATGCACCGTCCCACAGGAAATAGAGAAATGAACAAAATCTACATCTCAGAATTCACAAATGCTTAAGGGATTACATGTATTCTTGTACTCCAGAGGAAAAACGTCACATCTGGGAATTGCTACTGATCATAACTGGGAACAGAGATGTCGTGACTGGTAAAGGTGAGATAACTGAACGCTACTCATGTCTGGCAGACAAGCTGTGACATGCAAGGCTCTCCAGCAGATGGCATATCCAGTATGTGTGTAAACAAAGACATCATAAAGATCCCTCCGAAATATTTTTTGAAGTACAATACAACTGGCAGAGCACCCAGACCCATCTTTCTTTTTTTATTTGAAATGTATTAGAATTGTTAGAAAGTAAAATTGTACAGCATAATATGTACTGCGGTGTATTTGCATGTATAGTCTATCATTACATGAATGAAACGCTCTTCATATCCATAATACAAAGTAATACAATCTCCAAAATCCTCCACAGTTGAGCAGTGAACATACAACGTTTACAGGCCACGCTGACATCACGCATTCAGCCTCAGTAAAAAATGCAATATAACCGTCCTTCTCTACTTTCACACAGTATTAGTTTTGTAAACAATGGTGCATGACATGAAATGTTATTTACATTTCACAATTCCAAGGTCCTCTGCTTGAATGTTCACACAGTGCGTAGAACATCATTTACAGGCAAACCAGTCTCCCTTTGGATGGAACTGCTGTTGTAGGTACCACTTACAAATAGGCACACTTGGTTTAATAAACATGGAAGCTCTTGTACAAAAATATGCAGTTGCTAGCTTAGTATTTGTCCTTAATTCAAATGAAGTAAAAACTGGTTAGAATGATTGAATCCCTGAAATAAATAGAACATGTACTTATGTTATCTAAGTTGTCCTCCACGCATTGTTTCAAGGTGGTTCCATGCATGTGTAATTAATCCACGCGTTTCTCATACAAGTTTCCAAAGAAATCGCAGTGTGCTTGATTGTGCTTATCGGAGTGTATTAGTATCAATTGTAAAATGTGCCTCTCTAGACAGAGATTGTGTAAGATACTGTACACACATTTAGATGAGATTGATATTTAAGTATAATTAAAAAGTCGTTAACATCACATTTTTTTTAATGAATAAACCGCGTTCCTGACAAGGCTTCATTCTCCAGTACAAACAACGTTTCAACGTGCTTTCCTACTGTATTCCCATGATTAAGACATTTCTGTGTTAAGACTTGTATGGTCATTTAGCTGAAGCTTTTAACCAAAGTGACTCAGTTAACACATATAGTGAGTGCCCCTTGTGAAAATCAAAAACAACAACTCTGGTGTTACAAGCCCCATGTTCCAATAAACGGACCAGTACATTTTCAGCATGTGCACCTATTGTGGAAATATGTCGTTATTAATTTCTATTTTATCATACTGCTTAATAGCACAAATAATTGCAGATTAAAAACCGAACACTGTTAGTAGTACTTGTGTTACTACAGAAGGTTACTTGTGTTACTACAATGAGAAACTAAAAAGGAAAGTTATTTTCCTTAAAAATAAAATCAAAGGAAAATATACAGAAAATTAAGAAATTTAACAATAAAAGAGAACTGACCTTATGAAAATTGTACAAATTAATTGTTATTCAGCAGAATTAGTTAACTTCTACGGGATAGGTGTGTGGCGCAGCTTCAGGTCCTGCGCTACAGGCAGTTAGATTTAGGTATGTCATTTTAGGCGAAAATTTAGAAAAAGGGTCCGATCCTTATTGCAAATGCAAATCACTTCTCAATCTGTTTTCTAAACCTGTTTTTTCATTAAAGTGTTTTCTCATTTTCAGATGTTAAAGGCACAGGTCATATTTATTATTAAATATATTTCGGGTAAAAAAATGATAAAATACTTTGTATATACTCTAAATCCCAGTGTTAGTATTTGCTTTAATACCTTAAAATGAACACAAAGTGTTGGCCAAACACGTCAAACCAAACTCCAGACAAATAATAACTTCAAAATACAATTGTATTCAATAAAAAATATATTTTACATTTTTATTTGACGTTCTTGTACTGGTATTTGGAAAATTATAGGGAAGTCATAAAAGTTTATTCATAAATGTTTTAGTGAGTACTAAGTCAGTGACAGATATAACGTTAGCTAGCTACAATCATTAGCTAGCTAATTTAACTATTAACTGTAGCTAGCTAGTTACTTTGTAAAATGACGTAACTTTGACAGAATCTACCTGAGAATGTGTATTTTCGTTAGCTTGATTAAGTTATGCGTGCTAGCTATATTTGCTAGCTAAAAATAATTGTTATTCATGTCTTCGACAACTACTGTGATGATTATTATTTGACCATGCTGGTCATTTATGAACATTTGAACATCTTGGCCATGTTCTGTTATAATCTCCACCCGGCACAGCCAGAAGAGGACTGGCCATCCYTCATAGCCTGGTTCCTCTCTAGGTTTCTTCCTAGGTTTTGGCCTTTTTAGGGAGTTTTTCCTAGCCACCGTGCTTCTACACCTGCATTGCTTGCTGGTTGGGGGTTTAAGGCTGGGTTTCTGTACAGCACTTTGAGATATCAGCTGATGTAAGAAGGGCTATATAAATACATTTGATTTGATTTGATTAAAATGGCACATGTACCAAAAGTCAGATTCCATATGAAAAAACTATAATACTTCTTGAGAATCCTGTATTTGGAGTCTTATTTAAACTTTGAAGATACAGATGAGAATATTGCTTGCCTTTTTCCCCCAAATTAATACTGCAAGTGCAGTAGAATATTTGTATTTATTTAACTAGGCAAGTCAGTTAAGAACAAATTCTTATTTACAATGACAGCCTACTGGGGAACAGTGGTTTAACTGCCTTGTTCAGGGGCAGAATGACAGATTTTTACCTTGTCAGCTCGGGGATTCAATCTAGCAATCTTTCGGTTACTGGCTCAATGCTCTAACCACTAGGCTACCTGCCAACCCAACGAACAGCTGAATAAAAATGGCATAAAAAATACGAAAATTAACCTATTTATTAAATTACTTTCAGGGTACTGAAAGGTATGTTTTGTGTTAAGAGTAAATCCATAGGAGTCAGGTTCCTACTCACTTGTGAGATGGAGTTTAATTCGCTTATTATTATCTTATACATTGCTACCTATCTCTTAGGTTATTTAATTCTCAGTTGATCTCAACTATATATTACAAGGGGTATGCTACCACAACTGGGCTTGCATCCATAAAATGGCCCAAACTTTCAACTCAGGCTATGGTGATTGTCTTGCCAACAATAGCTATGATTTCTCAGTCAATACATTCCAGGTTATCATCAACATCAATTAACATTGACTGCTATATTCGTTATATCATCATCTCTATGCAATCTCTTGGATTCAGTGGGGTGGGCTCAACGTGTCCCTCAAAGACTTAGTTAACTTAGTTAGCAAGAAACTCAGACTCTGACCCAAGCCAAACATACCAAAGTTGGACTTTGGAGATGAAGAAGCGGTCTCATCGTCAAATCGTCAGCGGAGTCAATCACCACCTTCCGGAGACACCTGAAACCCCACCTCTTTAAGGAATACCTAGGATAGGATAAAGTAATCCTTCTAACCCCCCCCCCCCTTAAAAGAGTTAGATGCACTATTGTAAAGTGGTTGTTCCACTGGATATCATAAGGTGAATGCACCAATTTGTAAGTCGCTCTGGATAAGAGCGTCTGCTAAATGACTTAAATGTAAATGTAAATGTAAAGGCAGGAGACCATGATGATGAAGTGTTTATCCCTTGGCTGCACTAGCTATTCAAACATGGAACTCTTTCAGCTGTGAGTTACGGGTTGAGGCCGGGATGACAAAGGGGGCAGAGTGCGAGATGATCTCGTTCTGAAGCTCCACAGGCGGCGGCGTTTTAGTCGTCTCCACAGGCGGTTGTGTCTCTGTCAGTTCTTTTCTCTCCCGATTTACATAAGAATCCATATCTACAACGGTTTCATCCACTCCGAGTGATTGTTGGCTTCCGTACAGTTTGCTCATCCTGATGGCAATCATTCCCTCCTGCTCTGGCGGCGCTTCGTCCTCCTTGGTTAACTCTTTCTTCTCGTGGTACTTGTAGGAAGCAAGTTTCATCGAACTTCTCAGGAGATGCTTACGACAGGCTCTCTGAATAACAACAGCTGCTACCTCCTCCTGCTTTCGCCTCAGGGTGGTGGTGATTGGCTTGTATGACACTTTAAAGGGGTTGTTGGCCATGAACTTCTCCTCCATGCTCTCCTTCATGGCATCCATCCCCCCTGATTCTCCCAGCACCTCTGTGGTCAGCGCCAGCAGGATGTCCAGACAGTGGATCTTATCCCCAGGGACAATGGGAAGGTCCATGGTGATCAGCTTGATTGCATTGGGTTTGGGGATCCTGAGCGGGTCTTTAAGCGTGTCACAGAACTCCGACAAAATGTCGTAGGCGATGAATTGTGACGCGTCAGGGTCGAACTTCTCCCAGGTCTCATAGAACATCTCAAAGTCTTCCTCACACAGCGGGTTGCCGCTCTCCTCTATGGCAACATTGAAGTTCTCAAGGATAATGGCAATGTACATGTTGACCACAAGAAAGAAACACACGATGATGTAGCTGCAGATAAAACAAATTCCCCAACCAAGGCTGCAGTTGCCTCTTACATCTGTGCCTGGATTTTCCATGTCTGGGTCACAGTCCGGGGGTGCACTATTCAGGATGGGTGAGAGGATACTATCCCAACCGGCTGAGGTTGTGAGCATGAACAGACAAATGATACTGTTGCCAAAAGTTTCAAAATTGATCATATCGTCTATTCCGGCCTCCTTCTTGACATACGCAAAGTTGGACATTCCAAAAATGGAGAAGATAAACATGACGAGGAAGAGCAGGAGCCCAATGTTGAAGATAGCTGGAAGTGACATCCTCAGGGCAAACAACAGTGTCCGGATGCCTTTAGCTCCTCGGATAAGTCTCAGAACTCGACCAATCCTGGCCAGTCTTACGACACGGAAAAGGTTAGGTGAGACAAAATACTTCTCTATGAGGTCTGCCAGCAGTAAACCTGGAATGGAAAAAAATTTTTTTTTTAGTTTTCATTCTTAATACTATGCTCTTCAATCATGTTTCATGTCAACAAAAATAAAGAATTCTGTAGCTGCATGACTAATGAATACAGTAATTTCTTCATATTCACCAAGGATGGAGAGAATGACGACGACAAAATCTAAAATATTCCATCCGACGGTAAAATAATATTGCCGCAGTCCGATCAACTTGAGGATACACTCTGCGATGAAGATGAAGATAAACACCAGGTTGATGAAGAAGAGGATTTTATCCTTCTCCTCGCTCTGGTCATCTGTGTCCACCATCATCGTTACCATGCTGAGGCAGATCAGCACAAAAATGAAGATCTCGAAGAATTGTTGGGTGATCAGGTCATAAATAATGCCTGCGAATTTGTTCTTCAGCCGCCAATCAATAGAGACCAAGAGAAGGATAGGACGAAACAGAGTGAATTAGAGGTATGTTAGGTCAATGACATGCACATGAAAATAACAGTATGTCTCTATACTCATAAGGGAGGAACAGAAGCAGACAAGAGCAGATCGTGATAAAGCCTGGCCAATACCTTCTCATTGAGTGGTACCGTATTTAACTTAAAATGTTCTTCTTAAACATTGGTGATGATACACTTGTATTTGAACTAAGAACTGATGTGTAAGGGCTGGTATAGCATCTACAGTAGATGGTATGGAATACACACTCTTTTGTTCTACATCTTTAGGCAATTTGCCAGTAACTCAAGCAGGTGCTTACCTTGGGTCTCGGAATGGGTTTCTGTAGCTTCTCGGAACCAAGCTTTTTCATGGCATTGTAGTACTTATTCTGTTCCTCTGTCATGAAAATATTTCTCCCTMCAAAGTATAGAGACATACAGTTATTTTCATGTGCATGTCATCTGAAATACTTGTCATTTATGTGTGTATAGTATTGTTGTGATAATGTTTTAGAAAGGCTTGCATGCTGTGTTTGCTATTTCGTGATATTATGCTGTAGGAAGGCTACTTATCTTCTTTTTTTGTTGGTTGAAGTTGTCGATAATGACACCAATGAAGAGATTCAGGGTGGAGAAGGACCCAAAGATGACGAACATGACAAAGTAGATGTACATGTAAACATTATCCTCATACATGGGTTGCTCTCCCACCTTGTTGACAGAGAGGATAAAATCGGAAGAAATTAGGTTGTTTTCATACTAATTTCAAAGTGTATAATTATTATTACAGTATTAAGAAGGAATTGTCTTACCATACGTGAATCCACAGCGCCATACATTATATCCAGCCATCCTTTAAATGTTGCCTGAGAGAAAAAAAAAGAGAAACAAATATATTCTGTAAGAAACAGTAGGCTACATGTAACACAGGCCAACACCTGTATTACCACTTTAAACAACTTCAACTATACAACAGTGCTTCTACACCTGCATTGCTTGCTGTTTGGGGTTTTAGGCTAGGTTTCTGTACAGCACTTTGTGACATCAGCTGGTGTAAGAAGGGCTTTATAAATGCATTCGATTGAGTAGTAGGCCATATGATTAGTAAGCAACCTGTTTTGAAACTCACTACTTGCAGGAGGGAAAGGTAGCCTATGGCCACGTTGTCAAAGTTGATCTTTGAGGTCATCCAGCGCACGTCGCTATTATCCTCTATTAGTTGGATGCATTCGGTCTTGTTGTTCACAACTTCGGCAGAGAACAGCTCCTCAGACGTGGTGTTGAAGCAGTAGTAGTACTTCCCAGCAAACAGGTTGACTCCAATGATGCTGAAGATGAGCCAGAAGGTGACGCACACTAGAAGCACGTTGCCGATGGAAGGAATGGCCCCCACCAGAGCGTTCACCACCACCTGTGGAAAGGAAATCATGTGCCCAAATTTGAGAGAACCTGCCAATCAAATCCCTAGTAAAAGCAGAGTTTGTACAGTATGTTAAAAGGGATTCATGTTGAACTGCTGAGACTCATTGGAGTGAAATACTCTTTGCGTTGTTGATCAATTCTCGAAAATGTATCAACAAATGCATTTAATTTCTAAGGCCACAGATCTACATGTTTGAGACTAATCAAATACACCACCTCTCTTATTTCAGTTTTCTCGACTTGTAAAAGACTACTCACTCACCCTCATTCCCTCAAATCTGGACAGGGCGCGGAGGGGCCGCAAAGCCCGTAACTTTCGAAGAGATTTGATTGGCCCAAGTTCAGCGTAGCCCAGAAAGTTAGCCGTTAAACTAATCATAGACACCTAGGAGATTTGGGATGTGATGACAACATGTGAAGATTAGCTTTCTCAAAGGAACTGAAATATTGATCATTTATATTGATTAAATATTACTTATAAATGTTAAAAATATAAAATATAGCTCATTATGACGATGATGCACTACCCAGATGGGCTTGAGTTATTACTTTGACTTACATCCACAATGAGGAAGTCCAGCCAGCACCATGCGTTTGTGAAGTAGGCCTGGAATCCGTAAGCCACCCACTTCAAGAGCATCTCAATAATGAACACGTAGGTGAAGAATTGATCAGCATATTCCAGGATGACTTTTATGGTCCTGCGCTGTTCAATGTGTATGTCTTCAAAAGCCTGTGAAGAATTGAGCAAAATATCATGGACAGTTGTTTCAAAACACCGTATGTTGGTATTCGCATTGCACTGAAAGAAGGCATCACTCCATCTCACCAAAGCTCCACTACTCATCAGGATCATGAAGATGATAAAGGACTGAAAGTAGTTGTGCTCCACAATGAGGAAGCATGTCTTCCTGAAGTTCCACCAAGTTTTTCCTTTGCCCGTGGTGATGTCAAAATCAAGGCAAGGGCATCGTCCAATGCATTCTATCACGAGATTTGAGGAAGGAGAGCATACGAGTAAGATTAGGCAAAACAACCCTCGCACCCCATCTACCAGTACTATCCACATTTGTCAAGCCAGGCATTTCAGAAGTACAATCAAGGCAGGTGAAAAAAATAAGGCTCATTCATGGAGACGAGAGGGGTGCTAATGAATTCATGTTCACTTAAAGTGTATTCTACCATTTGAACCATACAGGGAACCTCCACTTAAATAGGCAGTATAGTCATTGTCTTATCAGCCAGGGAAATGCGACATGACTCAATCAAAACTACACTAAGCAAGCGAGCCCTGCTCTCTCTCCCTCTCTCCTCCTGAACAACTAAGTAAAGCATTGGAGGCTGATGTAGGTTTACTACAGTATACTGAACACAAATAGAAATGTAACATATAACAATTTCAAAGATTTTACGGAGTTATATTTCTGGGATCTTTTATTTCAGCTCATGGAACATGGGGACCAACACTTGACATGTTGCATTTATTTTTTTGTTCAGTGGATATCGACTCCCATGGTAGCATCAAGCCTGTAAGAGGGGGATCCTCTTACTCTCAGTCCAGCAGTTCTCAGGGCTGGTGGGGTTTGCCTCTTCTTTCTCCACTTCAGGGGGATTGTCCGCTGTCCTGCAGATCAAAGAGGCATTGTCCTGTGCAATAGATTTCCTTAGCTGTAGTGAGAGAGACATATGTATTAGATCATCTGGGATATCCCATTTGTAGCTAATTGTATAGCTAAAAAACACACACACAAAAAAAAAGTGAACTATCCCTTTAATTAAATTGTATCTTGAACTCAGAGTTTAATCTGGGTTGGATTGAGAGACATGAAATGTCATAACATCAATTTACTATGACCTTTATTTAGTCACTGTTTTGAGCAGATATTCCGTGGGACACAGCACAAAATTATATAGGTTAATAAGAGGAGGAATGATTTAAGTTACCTATGTGCCTATAACTCTTTGCCCAGTCACAGATTCATATGGTATCTCATTCACATACAGTGCCGCTTGTCACATTATATTAATGAGTAAACAAAAGGGAAAGAAGTAGGACATAGCAACTGTCGCCCTACAGTCTCTTTAAAGTTTGTAAACATGTCAGCTCCAAAAAATTATTTAACCCCTGCACAGAAGAACGTAAATATAAATTGTAATTCAATAATGTTATATGTTAACTGCGAGTTATTAGGAAAAAAAGACTGGCTTTGTTTATTTATACTGTCAATATGCACTGTCTGATAATTTGACAAGATGTTCTGTCTTATTCATATTTTGAAATAAGAGTCGCCTCTTCACTGTTGACGTTGAAACTGGTGTTTTGCAAGGTACTATTTAATGAAGCTGCCAGTTGAGGACTTGTGAGGCGTCTATTTCTCAAACTAGACACTCTAGTGTACTTGTCTTCTTGCTCAGTTGTGCACCGGGGCCTCCCGCTCCTCTTTCTATTCTGGTTAGAGCCAGTTTGCTCTGTTTTGTGAAGGGAGTAGTACACAGAGTTGTACGAGATCTTCAGTTTCTTGGCCATTTCTTGCATGGAATAGCCTACATTTCTCAGAACGAGAATATATTGATGAGTTTCAGAAGAAAGGGCTTTGTTTCTAGCCATTTTGAGTCTGTAATCGAACCCACAAATGCTGATGCTCCAGAAACTCACCTAGCCTAAAGAAGGCCAGTTCTATTGCTTCTTTAATCAGCACAACAGTTTTCAGCTGCGCTAACATAATTGCTAAATGGAATAGGGGCCAGGTGTGCGTAATGAAAGTTCCCGGAGGGATCCGTGACATGAGGTAGTCACCTGGAATGCATATCGATTAGCAGGTGTGCTTTGTTTAAAGTTTTTAAAGCGATTAGTAATTGATTAAGTGTGCCCTTGGTTTACCAGTGTCCAGTCGATTATTGTTACAATGCCCTACTGTTACATTGATGCTGCATACCTGCGACACACAGCTACCTGCATACTCACACACACACTCCTAAAGGAAACACTTCAGGCCACTCGTACTCCTACTGTGTCGGGGTACCCATCAAAATCTTTGAAAGCTAAATATATATACTGTATATACAGTACCAGTCAAAAGTTTGAACACACCTACTTATAAGGTTACTTATACTTTTAAGGGTTTTTCTTTATTTTTACTATTTTCTACATTGCAGAATAATAGGGAAAACATCAAAATTATGAAATAACACACATGGAATCATGTAGTGACCAAAAAAGTGTGAAAAGTTTCTTCAAAGTAGCCACCCTTGACAGCTTTGCACACTCTTGACATTCTCTCAACCAGCTTCATGAGGTGTCACGTTGGTATGAATGATTCGGGAGACAGGCGCAGGTATTTTAACCTACTGCAGCATCAATGTAACAGTATAGCTTCCATCCCTCTCCTCGCCCTGAACCAGGGACCCTTCACACACATCGACAACAGCCACCCTCGAAGCATCGTTACCCATCGCTCCACAAAAGCCGCAGCCCTTGCMGAGCAAGGGGAGCAACTACTTCAAGGTCTCAGAGCGAGTGACGTCACCGATTGAAACGAAACCTGCTAACTAGTTAGCCATTTCACATCGGTTACACCTACACCGACCAAAGCCTGAGGACAATTGTGCACTGCCCTATGGGACTCCCAATCACAGCCAGATGTGATACAGCCTGGATTTGAACCAGGGACTCTAGTGACACCTCTTGCCCTGAGATGCAGTGCCTTAGACTGCTGCACCACTCGGGAGCCCCGACTAAAGTCTGCAAAAACAATACAGTGAATACTATAGTATTTACTGTAGTATATACAGTTATCTGTAGTATAATTAATATAGTTAAAGAAAACTGTAGTGCATAGTAATTAATGTAGTGTTTTTGCAGATTGTAGTATACTGTAGTATTTACTGTAGTGTTTTAGTTGTACTATCTTTGACATAGAATTGAAGGCTTTCTCCTTGAGGAAACCTACTGGAGAAATACTAAAAGTGCAAATTTTCCATAACCTGTAGGTAGGTCGGTAGGACTGGGGTCTGAACGGATAGTTCAGAGCTTCTCCTCTTTTCTAGAGGAGGGAACACAATATATGATCTATACTTGGCATGTAGGTTTCTCACTTGGCACAAATTGGGATATGTAAATGAAACACTGTAGTATTTACAATAGTTTAAAAAATATGTTTTTTTTTTGCGAACTATAGTGTTTTTGTGGACATTACTGTAGTATTTACTATAGTGCTTTTTGGTGGATAATATTGTAGTATTTACTATAGTATTCTACAGTATGGTAAAACATTCTATAGTAAGTACTACACATGATCAAGGGATACTACAGTGTGTATAGTATTCCAGTGTGAATACTATACAGTGTGTATAGTATTCCACAGTATAATACATATTACTACAGAATTCTATACTAAGTACTGTAGTATTGTGTAGTAAATTGTAGGATTTTTTCATGTGGGTAGTCTACCCTGCATGTCAGCAGCAGACAGACTTATTTTGATTGCCACAGCGGAATTAAAATACTGTAGTTTGCTTAAGTTATTTGGCCATGACTATAAGAAACCCCATAAAATGTACCAAAAGAAAATGTTCTTTATCTTATCAGTATTACAATAACACTGATACTGAATAGAATAATACTAGTACTAATAATATTGCAAATGATAACAATATATTAAGTGTATGTGCTTGTATATCGGTTATTTCTCTTGTCAGTATGAAGCCTTAGTCTTGATTACTCTATATTGTTTGTAATGAATGCTCAAAATATAACCCGCTGGGCACGGACGTCAATTCAGAATCTATTCCACGTTGGTTCAACGTCATTTCATTGAACTGACATGGAAACTATGACGATTCAACCAGTGTGTGCCCAGTGGGGACAGATGTCTGTGTCATGTTCTACTCATTAATAATGCAAAGGTCTTACCTCAGTATCCTCTTTAGCATCCTCATTTGCGCCTTCTCCTTTCTCTTCAGAGCCGTCATCCTCATCATCATCAGACTCCATTTTGGCAAAAGGTACATCCAGGGTCAAATTCGCATTTGTAAGAAATCCACTTGGATTAACATCGTCCAGCATTTTGAGCTCCAAATCAGCCTTTGGGTTGTCACTGGAATAAACATTTTTCAAAGCCAACCTGTCCTTTGGGAAGCCGTCCAAATCCCCATTACTACCCCCATTACCGTCAGCCCGTTCTCCATCCTCCTTAGGCTGGTTGCCTATGATAATGCAGAACTGTTTTATGACGTATGCCTTGGCCCAGTCGATGCCCCTGGTGATCCTGCTGGTGGCGATCTGCAGGTTGTTCATCTCCCCGTCCTCCTCTGGAGCCGCCAGGTTGTAATGGCTGAACGAGCTCAGCAGAAAGGTCAAGAAGAGGTTCAACACCTGGATGGATAGTTAGAACAACTGGATTTTTAGCACATAGTATTTGTTATTATTGTCCCCGAAGTTCTTGAACCAGGGAAGTGAAATTATTATTTTGTCAATTTCTTCTGGTTAATATTGTCAAAAGTTTTCTAACAGTTAGACAGTAAGCGTGTAACTTTACCTCTCAATAGTATCTAACAGTGGTATTGGATTTGTGTGACCTCAAACGCCTGCTACATCATCAGTAGACTTAAGGCTGCCCCCTCCATGATCCCTGTAAGCCCTCTGCTATTTTCTCTATGCCACCTGCCCCAGTGGATCCCCAAACACCCCAAGGTCAGAACTGCTGGCCCATATCATGGAACTAATAATAGCCTCTCCATTGAGTGAATGGTGTGTGTCCTATTCGATGCCACTACTAGTCAATGGGATTCTCCCGGGAGTTCAGACAGAAAGCCATACTTGTCTTTGGCACATTGTTTGTTGTCAGGTTTTTGGTAAACTGGCATAGCTATTTCCTCTCTTCATCCCATGAATAACCAAAGAGGAAACACAACCAGTTTTGTTTACAGTGAAGGACCGCCTGGTATCCATCAAAAGAATGTGGATCTGGCATAATCTACTCATTATCTAACAGCAACATAAGAGCTGCATCGGTGGTATGTGCACTGTATGCATGGAGCGCTCCACCGAACACGCTCCCTGATCTTCCATGTTACGTGTATTACACCTTTGGAGTAATCCATTAACTAACTAAACACCAAAATACTTCAATGACCACCATCCAGTGCCCACATCCCATGGTTCAATGCATCACTCACCACTAGTTTACAGATGACCATGGCCATCATGATGAAGACGAGACTAACGCCCTGTCCGGCCACCTCCATGCAATCCCACATGGTCTCGATCCACTCTCCGCACAGCACCCGGAAGATGATGAGAAAAGAGTGGAAGAAGTCATGCATGTGCCAGCGGGGCAGCATGCAGTCCAAGGAGATCTTGCAGACACACTCTTTGTAGCTCTTGCCGAAGAGCTGCATGCCCCCCACGGCAAACATGAAGACGATGATGGCCAGGACCAGAGTGATGTTAACCAGGGTGCCCACTGAATTACCGATGATCTTGATTGTCATGTTGAGTGTGGGCCAGGATTTGGTCAGCTTGAAAACACGCATCTGCCCCCAAAACAACCAGAGACATTATTAGGTTACATAGGGCTGGTTTCCCAGCTTTAAAAAATGTAAACAAAACTTGATTTTCCATTGAGCTGTGTCCTGGACACTGGCCCAATAAATAGGTTTGCAGAGTTAGTATCACTTTACTTGTGCCTAATGTGATGTTAATCTTGCACAGGGTTGCAAAGGGAGGGTATATTACTCGTAACTTTGAAAGTTTACAAGTAAACTACCAATATTTATGTAACTTTCTAGTGAATTTTTAAAATATCTAATGAGATCTATTTGATCTAAAATCTAATCATCTTTTGGGGTACTTGAGATTATCACAGGTGTCCGGAATTGTATATGGCCCTCTGTGTGGCTTTATCACATGTCAAAAACGATTTAATGAACAAAAATATAAACGCATCATGTAGTGCTGGTCCCATGTTTCATGAGGTTAAATAAGATTCCAGAAATGTTCCATACGCACAAAAAGCTTATTTCGCTCAGATTTTGTGCCCAAACCGGTTTACATCCCTTTTAGAAAGTACTACTCCTTTGCCAAGATAATCCATCCACCTGGCAGGTGTGGCATATCAAGAAGCTGATTAAACAGCATGATAATTACACAGGTGCACCTTGTGCTGGGGTAAATAAAAGGCCACTCTAAAATGTGCAGTTTTGTCACACAACGCCACAGATGTCTCAAGTTTTCACAGAGCATGCAATTGGCATATTGACTGCAGGAATGTCCACCAGAGCTGTTGCCAGAGAATTTAATGTTAATTTCTCTACCATAAACCACCTCCGATGTCATTTTAGAGAATTTAGCAGTATGTCCAACCAGCCTCACAACCACAGACCATGTGTAACCACGCAAGCCCAGGACCTCCACATGCTGCTTCTTCACCTGCGAGATGGTCTGAGGCCACCCGAAGAGCTGATGAAACTGAGGAGGAATTTCTGTCTGTAATAAAGCCCTTTTGGGCCTCATTTATTTATTTCAATGGACTGATTTCCTTATATGAACTGTCACTCAGTAAAATCGTTGAAATTGTTGCATGTTGCATTTATATATTTTTGGTATTTATAAAATAATCAAATAAAATTATTTTATTATAAAAAATGGAATGACAAAGCTGCAAAATATTATCCTAAATATAAACCATCAACTTAGTGAATACAACTGATGTTTAATATGAGGGTTTCACAGCATGACATACAGTTGAAGTCGGAAATTTACATACACCTTAGCCAAATACATTTAAACTCAGTTTTTCACAATTCCTGACATTTAATCAGAGTAAAAATTCCCTGTCTTAGGTCAGTATTTTAAGAATGTGAAATGTCAGAATAATAGTAGAGAGAATGATTTATTTAAGCTTTTATTTCTTTCATCACATTCCCAGTGGGTCAGACGTTTACATACACTCAATTAGTATTTGGTAGCATTGCCTTTCAATTGTTTAACTTGGGTCAAACGTTTCAGGTAGCCTTCCACAAGCTTCCCACAATAAGTTGGGTGAATTTTGGCCCATTSCTCCTGACAGAGCTGGTGTAACTRAGTCAGGTTTGTAGGCCTCCTTGCTCGCACACGCTTTTTCAGTTCTGMMCACAAATTTTCTATAGGATTGAGGTCAGGGCTTTGTGATGGCCACTCCAATACYTTGACTTTGTTGTCCTTAAGCCATTTTGCCACAACTTTGGAAGTATGCTTGGGGTCATTGTCCATTTGGAAGACCCATTTGCGACCAAGCTTTAACTTCCTGACTGATGTCTTGAGATGTTGCTTCAATATATCCACATAATTTTCCTGCCTCATGATGCCATCTATTTTGTGACGTGCACCAGTCCCTCCTGCAGCAAAGCACCACCACAACATGATGCTGCCACCCCCGTCCTTCACAGTTGGGATGGTGTTCTTCGGCTTGCAAGCCTCCCCCTTTTCCCTCCAAACATAATGATGGTCCTTATGGCCAAACAGTTCTATTTTTGTTTCATCAGACCAGAGGACATTTCTCCAAAACGTACGATCTTTGTCCCCATGTGCAGTTGCAAACCGTAGTCTGGCTTTTTTATGGAGGTTTTGGAGCAGGGGCTTCTTCCTTGCTGAGCGGCCTTTCAGGTTATGTCGATTAAAGGACTCGTTTTACTGTGGATATAGATACTTTTGTACCTGATTCCTCGAGCATCTTCACAGGGTCCTTTGCTGTTGTTCTGGGATTGATTTGCACTTTTTGCACCGAAGTACGTTCATCTCTAGGAGCCAGAACGCGTCTCCTTCCTGAGCGGTATGATGGCTGTGTGGTCCCATGGTGTTTATACTTGAGTACTATTGTTTGTACAGATGAACGTGGTACCTTCAGGCATTTGGAGGTCTTGGTTGATTTCTTTTGATTTTCCCATGATGTCAAGCAAAGAGGCACTGAGTTTGAAGGTAGGCCTTGATAAAACATCCAAAGGTACACCTCCAATTGACTCAAATTATGTAAATTAGCCTATCAGAAGCTTCTAAAGCCATGACATCATTTTCTGGAATTTTTCAAGCTGTTTAAAGGCACAGTCAACATAGTGTATGTAAACTTCTGATCAACTGGAATTGTGATACAGTGAATTTTAAGTGAAATAATCTGTCTGTAAACAATTGTTGGACAAATTACTTGTGTCATGCACAAAGTAGATGTCCTAACCGACTTGCCAAAACTATAGTTTGCTAACAAGACATTTGTGGAGTGGTTGAAAAACAAGTTTTAATGACTCCAACCTAATTGTAAATACATTTCCGACTTCAACTGTTTGTTTAAAAAATATTTTCACACCTATTTATTTGACCATGTCAATACATAGTGTTTTACAATGTCTTTATCGTAAATGTTGTAGAGTTAAACTGATGGCAGTTGTGAAAAAAAGTCAATAGTTGGAAGAGTTGCAGAGTTGATAAAAAATAATGCCATTGTTGATTAGATGCTTCTTTCATTAGGCTATTTTCTATTAAACCATATAGTCTATCCACTAAAAACTCAAGGACAATATGGACACAGATATACAACATCAATAATATGAATACATAATATACAAGTTATTCAAGTATAAATGACCGAAGTTACCACAGATTGCCATAGATGACCTGCTAATTACGCAAATTACAGAAGATTCCGGTAACTTTGGTAAATTACCCAGTAGTTTTCAACCCTACTCTTGTAACTAGTTTATGAAAATGTATTGACCGATCATGATTGATTCTCACTGCACAGTTACACTGAGAGAGTTAGATCTAAATTGTGGGTGGAGGGACCCTCACCAGACGGAAGGAGCGAAGCACGTAAAGACCCTCGACGTCGGCCAGACACAGCTCCATCAGGCTGATTGTCACAATGATGCTGTCGAAGATGTTCCCCCCGACCTGGAAGTAGTAGTACGGATCCATGGCGATGAGCTTCAGCACCATCTCTGCTGTGAAGATTCCCGTGAAGACCTGTAAAAGAGATGAGAGGGGGTTGGCCTAGTGAATTATTTTGAAAACTGTGCCATGTGTAGATATGTCGATTCTCATGGTTTCTGCTTGCACTGTAAACCTGTGTTTTTAACATGATCATTTTGAGAGAGAGATTTCTAAGGTACCCCTATCATGGCAAGAGAAGAGGTAAAGTGGAAGAGCATCATTAAGGAAGGTAACTCACCAAGTTCCCCACACTCAGCACTTCTTCAAACTGTGGTGTCATGGGGTAGTGCTCCATGGCCAAGAACATGATGTTGAGTACAGTGCAGATGGTGATGAACAAGTCCATGAATGGGTCCATCACTATGAAGTACATCCACTTCTTGAAAGTCACCCAGGGCACACAGCAGTTCCATTTCAGGAAGACGTCTGAACACTTGTACCAGCAAGGCGGACAAGGCCTCAGTTCCTTCTCCAAATCTGTTGGAATGAGGGTAAAGGAGGAGGGTGTTAACATCAGAGTACATTTTGTGAGTTTTTGTTATTTTGTACATTTTGTTCATGATAAGGATTTTTTATGGGTTCATGATTTGTTTTCAACCTTTATTTATTGTTTGCAGCACCTAAAGTTTAAACGTGTAAGGCTGTGGGTTGTAGGTCTTATAGCTGAAGCAGCTGAAACAATGGGTCATCAGTGCATTCGATGGGAAACGTTGATGATGAAACTGCATAACTCATAAAAGGATATAAAAGAAGCCCTTGCTCTAACACAGTAGCCAATTAGAACACAGGTATGGGTGGATATCGCGATAACAGTCCTAAACATCACATTCCAGTCCCACACATGGATTCCTTAGGACATTTCATTTCTCGTATACAGATCCATTGCGATTTGTGACAGTTACCGTCCATGGCATCTTGGCTGTAGACACTGGGTGTCTTCTTCTGAAGGCCTGCTCCTTCCAGCTGGTCCTTACTCCCCTTGGGTACACTGGCCCTCTTCAACACAACAGCAGACAGTAGAACAAAGAGAAACAAGACAAACATCACCAGGCGCATAGCAACACACTTTAAAAAAAATTGTTTGTTTAACCCCCTTATTTTCTCCACAATTTCAATCTTGTCTCATCGCTGCAAACTCCCCAACGGGCTCGGGAGGCAAAGGTCAAGTCATGCGTCCTCTGAAACATGACCCGCCAAACCGCGCTTCTTAACACTCGACCGCTTAACCTGGAAGCCAGCCACACCAATATGTCAGAGGAAAGACTGTTTACTTGATGACTGAGATCAGCCTGCAGTCGCCCAGCTTGCCACAAGGAGTCACTAGAGCGCAATGAGCCAAGTAAAGCCCTCCTGGCCAAACCCTCCCCTAACCCAGACGACACTGGGCCGCCCTATAGGACACGGCCAGTTGTGATACAGCCCGGTATCGAACACGGGTCTGTAGTGATGCTTCTAGCACTGCGATGCAGTGCCTTAGACCGCTGTGCCACTCAGGAGGCCAGCAACCCACTTTTTCAGAGCCAAACCGAGCCTAACCAATCCAAGCTGTACTGAGTAGGTTATGTATTCATTGGTTATGCATTCATCATAGTTGCTGAAACTATCCTGAAAAGGAATAAACAATATGAATAAACAATATCCGAGCCAGCACAGTTTGTTTCAGGTCGGCACATTAGTGTGAAAAAGGTCATAAGATCAAGAGCACAGCAACCCATCTGAGCCATGCGGCTCACCTCCTGGTCTGCCAGGACCTTATCTGCATTGGCTCTGACCATGATGCCTCCATTGGAGTCCTTTAAAGCCTCGCCGTCCTTATCAAGGCTGGAGGAAGTACACACCTCATCATCAGCAACCTCTTAATCTGCCTTTTCATCTTTCTCTTTCTTAGATGTTCTACTGGACGGTGACGTCTGACTGCCAGCAATTTCAGTGTGCTCATGGTGTTCATGATGCCTGTCAGTCAAATAATCAGTCAATCATTGACCAGAATCAAGCAAACTAAGGACGAGAACGGCCAACATGAGAAGTAATCTGCAAATGAACACTTAGAATGATTACTAGGTATTTTTTGTATTCATCCAGTTCGTCAGACATTTTAATCTAGAGTTGAATCGACTAACTAAATCTTACTCTTTCAGCCATCATCTGATCAAAGAGAGCAATTCATTGTTTGATTGGATTTATATATAGGGCCTTTCTTCCTGGATGCTCAAAGCGCTTCACATACATAGTAAGTTGATCACACCTCTTTGACCTCCGCTTCTCTCCGTACCTTCAGCTGCACCATGATCATGGCGTACTCCTCCTCCTTCTCCTTGGCCTCGGCCATGGTGGCCTCGTTCTGCTCAGCATGCGCTATGGCCACCACAGCTAGGATCAGGTTGATCAGGTAGAACGAGCACAGGAAGATCACCACCACAAAGAAAATCATGTAGGTTTTCCCGGCTGAGCGAAGAGTCTATGGGTAAGAGGGGAAAAACGGCCAGTTAACTCACCAGTAAACCGATATTCTGATATTATGTATCAATATCCCTGATGAGACATAAGATTGCAATCTCTCAAATTCAAACCTGGTCTACCGGCTGATGTTACAGATGTAGATTTCAGGAAATATCAGGAGCAAATACATCTCTATGTCGTTGTCATCGAAGCACATGATGTAAACGCACCAGCTGGAGTAGATTTTCCCAGAAGTCCTGTGTCATGAGCTGAATTAGGGCAAGGTAGGCCCATCCAAAACTGTCGTAGTTTGTGTATCCATAGTTGGGATTCCCTCCGGCCTTCATACACGTGTATCCTTCAGGACATATTCTGTCAAAATGCCAATGAAGTGGCACAACAAATTGAATAGGACTTATGGTCTTCAGCATTCAAAGACATGTTGTATTTGAACTATGTTGAAATTCTTTGCACCATATATTGCATTATCAACAGAGAAAAGGTACGATTATAAAGCTACCCATATGCTCAACTCTGATATCCCAAAAAACCTACCCAGCATCAGAAGCGTTTCCACAAAGAAGAGGGTCTAACATTCCAGGAAGGAAGTAATGGTTCGCTGGAGGAAAACAGAGAAGGGACCTCCATTAGAGAGGGCATCAATTTGATATACAGTGCATTCGAAAATATTCAGCCTCTTTCACTTTTTCCACATTTTATTACTTTACCGCCTTATTCTAAAATGCATTAAATAGTGTTTTTCCCTCATCAATCTACACACACTGCCCCATAATGACAAAGCAAAACAGGTTTTTAGATTTTTCTTTGGCTAATTATAATTTAAAAAAAACATAAATATGACAGTTACATAAGTATTCAGACACTTTACTTTATTGAAGCCCCTTTAGCAGCAATTACAGCCTTGAGTCTATGACGCCACAAGCTTGGTACACCTGTATTTGGGGAGTTTCTCCCATTCTTCTCTACAGATCTGCATCACATCCGGCCGTGATTGGGAGTACCATAGGGCGGCGCACAAATGGCCCAGCATCGTCCGGGTTTGGCCGTCATTGTAAATAAGAATTTGTTCTTAAACTGGCTTGCCTAGTTAAATAAAGGTTAAATGAATAAATTAAATTAAAAAAGAAAGATCCTCTCAAGCTCTGTCAGGTTGGATGGGGAGCTGCACATCTATTTTCAGATCTCTCCAGAGATGTTCGATCATGTTCAAGTCCGGGCTCTGGCTGGGCCACTCAAGGACATTCAGAGACTTGTCCCAAACCCACTCCTGCATTGTCTTAGCTGTGTGCTTATGGTCATTGTCCTGTTGGAAGGTGAACCTTCGCCACAGTCTGGGGTTCTGAGCGCTCTGGAGCAGGTTTTCATTAAGGATCTCTCTGTACTTTGCTCCGTTCATATTTGCCTCAATCCTGACTAGTCTCCCAGTCCCTGCCACTGATAAACACCCCCACAACATGATGCTGCCACCACCATGCTTCATCTTAGGGACGGTGCCAGGTGTGACGCTTGGCATTCAGGCCAAAGAGTTTAATCTTGGTTTCATCAGACCAGAACATCTTGTTTCTCATGGTCTGAGAGTCTTTAGGTGCCCTTTGGCAAACTACAAGCGGGCTGTCATGTGCCTTCTACTGAGGAGTGGTTTCTGTCTGGCCACTCTACCATAATAGCCTGATTGGTGGAGTGCTGCAGAGATGGTTGTCTTTCTTGAAGGTTCTCCCATCTCCACAGTGGAACTCTGGAGCTCTGTGTGAGTGATCATCAAATTCTTGATCACCTCCCTGACCAGGGCCCTTCTCACCTGATTGCTCAATTTGGCCGGGCGGCCAGCTCTAGGAAGAGTCTTGGTGATTCCAAACTTCTTCCATTTAAGAATGATGAAGGCCACTGTTCTTGGGGACCTTCAATGCTGCAGAAATGTTTTGCTACCCTTCCCCAGATCTGTGCCTCGATACAATCCTGTCTCGGAGCTCTAAGGACAACTCCTTCGACCTCATTGCTTGGTTTTTGCTCTGACATGCACTGTCAATTGTGGAACCTTACATAGACAGATGAGTGCCTTTCCAAATCACGTTCAATCAATTGAATTTACCACAGGTGGACTCCAATCAAGTTGTAAAACCATCTCAAGGATGATCAATGGAAACAGGATACACCTGAGCTCAATTTCAAGTCTCATAGCAAAGGGTCTGAATACTTATGTAAATAAGGTATGTCTGTTTTTTCCAAAAATGTCAAGAAACCTGTTTTCGCTTTGTCATTATGTGTCACGACTTCCACCGAGGTCGGTCCCTCTCCTTGTTCGGGCGGCGTTCGGCGGTCGACGTCACCGGTCTTCTAGCCATCGCCGCTCCACCTTTCATTTTCCTTTTGTTTTGTTTTTCCGCACACCTGGTTCACATTCCCTCATCAGACTGAATGTATATTACCCTCTGTTCCCCCCATGTCTGTGTGTGGAATTGTTTGTTGTTACGTGTATGTGCACGTCAGACTGGTTTGCGCCGGGTTATGTCAACCCGTATTTGTTTCGTTTTCTTAGTGCCGTGTGTTTGTTTACCTTATTAAAGGGCTCCGTTTGCTACCCAATTATGCTCACCTGCGCCTGACTTCCTTGCAGCCAGTTACGCACACACTACATTATGGGTTATTGTGTGTAGATTTCTGAAAAATTTGTATTTATTTAATACATTTTAGGTAACAAAATGTAGAAAAAGTCAAGGGGTCTGAATACTTTCCGAAGGCAGTGTACTTATATAAATGTATGTTTTTTACATATTTATATAGTTATTATATACAGTAATATCATATAGTACTGTGACAAAATCCCAACTAATAAATTTAACCTTTCTGGCGTAGGCAGACACCTCGACAACATTCGGTGAAATTGCAGAGCGACAAATTCAAAATACAGAAATAGTCATAATAAACATTCATAAAAATACAAGTGTTATACATCGGCTTAAAGATTAACTTCTTGTTAATCCAGCCACTTTGTCAGATTTCAAAAAGGCTGATTATCCATGTGATTATCTGAGGACAGCGCCATGCTTACAAAAGCATACAAACATTTTCCAACCAGGTAGAGGAGTCACGAAAGTCAGAAATAGCGATAAAATGAATCACTTACCTTTGAAGATCTTTATCTGGTTGCAGTCACAAGAGTCCCAGCTACACAATACATGTTTGTTTTGTTCGATAAAGTCCCTCTTTATATCCCAAAAACTCTGTTTTGTTGGCGCGTTTTGTTCAGTAATCCACTGGCTCAAAGGCGGTCAAAACATGCAGACGAATACATCCTACTAGTACCGGTAAAGTTCGTCAAAACATGTCAAACAATGTTTATAATTAATCCTCAGGTTGTCAATTGTCTAAATAATCAATAATATTTCAACCGGACAATAGCGTATTCAATAGAAAGGAAAAACAACGAAGGGCGCGCACTAAGCACAAACCAGCACTGCATGATTCTACAGTCCACTGAGAGAAAGGTCTCATTCTTCTTCATTTTTCAGAAAACAAGCCTGAAACAATGTCTAAAGACTAACCCATTAGATACTCTAGGCATTCAATTGAAAACTACCCACATCAAAAAAATCCCACTTCCTGGATGGATTTTCCTCAGGTTTTCGCCTGCCATATCAGTTCTGTTATACTCACAGACATTATTTTAACAGTTTTGGAAACTTTAGAGAGTTTTCTATCCCAATCCACCAATTATATACATACTGTAAGTGCCATGATAAATTCCCAATTAATATAATAGAATGGTTCATTAGGCCATTATCAACTCCCCTTCCACAAATCAATGTGCCATCAAAAGCCTGTCAATACCTTTATCGTTGATGTATGCCTTGAAGTCCCAGGTGCTGTTGCCGGTGCTTGCGCCATTGTAGCCCATAACGTCATTAAAACCATTAGCCATAGTGATGTTGCCCATGTAGGTGGAGTTGAAATGCCATTCACCAGGGGGCCAGTGAACACACTTCTGCTTCAGGGTTCCCATGAACATTTGCAGGCCGATCATAGCGAACACAGCCAGGCAGAACACTGTTAGGATCATCACATCAGCCAGCTTCTTCACTGACATGATCAGAGTCCCCACAATGGTCTTCAGACCTTAAAATAAATACAAAATAAACATTCAAATAATCTGTGACCTGTAAACTATTTGTTGAAGAATGAATAACACGACGTTGAGAATATTTGAGTGTGCTTGATATCCTTGTTCTCTGTATGTCGTAATTAACAACCTTTTTTTTGATTGTGTACCTTGCAGGGCATTGTGCTTATAATATAATAACAGATGCCATTTACCAGAGGCTTTTATCCAAGGTGACTTACAGTAGAGGGCTGTAATACAAACCAAAACAACCCTCTGGTTGCTTGCACCGTACACTTACCATCTGAGCTACACTGGACCCAAAGCAGGTGTTCAAAAGCAAGTGGTGCAGTAAACAAAGACACCCCAGTGGGATTTGGACCTTCTTATGTGACACGTACCGGGAATTAGAGTGATTAATTTAAGGGCTCGGAGTACACGGAACATCCTGAAGACAGACACGTTGCCCAGGTCAACAAACTCTGTGAGGTACCTGCCGAGCACAAAACATAACAACACAACCGCACATTAGAATGGAGGAGTTGACAGTTGATGCGTTAGTTGAACAAAAATCTGTTCCGTTTCATGGACTTTTAATCATCTACACTTAATTCAATACCATTGGCTCAGTTGTTATTCTAACATGGAGGATCAGAGGGTTGCTATGGTAAAATATATGGTTTAGCGGAGGATATATTTAGCTCAGGGCAACTATCGACTTCTAGAGCCAAATGGCAGTGTTATTTGTAAGCCGACGGCAGAAGGCAAGAGTGTGACTGGACCAGTAAGACACCATATGTGGAGATTTAGTTATGAAGTGGCATACGTCATGATGTGGATGTGACTCACACGCAAAAGTTTCACTGTTTGAAGAAGGATGACACTTACAAAAATACATTTGAAAGGAACAATCTGTTTCATATTTTGATAGTAGGATCCTTAACCCACTTATATGGACAKCCTACCAGGAACAGTGGGTTAACTGCCTTGTTCAGGGGCGGAACAACCTGATTTTTACCTTTTCAGCATGGGGATTGGATCCAGCAGCCTTTCGGTTACTGGCCCAACACTCTAACCGCTAGGCTACCTGCCGTACATGGCTGAAAYTAGCCGGATGAACTTTATGGTGTTACTTTTCATCGGGGCTCCAAGGCCATATACAGTACAGTATCTGCCCCTCATATACAGTACTCTGTCTGCCACTCATAAGTCAGAGTGCAGCAATTTGGAGCACCACAGACCTTTAGTCACTTGGTACTGGGACAAAGAAAGACGGGGAAGGAGGTGAACACCTAGAAATAGACCCGGAGTGTGGTGTGTGACCTTCCTTTGCAAGTGTACAAATATTTTCATTCAATGAGGCTCCATGATAAAGCGAGGCAGGTAGTGTAGAAGGGAATTATGGAGAGAGGAAGAGTGAGAGAGAGGGATGGAGAGATATATGTTATATTTTAGTCATTTAGCAGATGCTCTTACCCAGAGCGATTTACCATTAGTACTCCTTAGCCAAACAAAATAAAACATAGCTGCTTAAAAGAAAAGGAAATAAATGCAAGCTTTGCTATGTTTACTAAAGACTAGTCAATCTGAGTCACAGAGTTCACACTTTTAGCAAACTTCTGACCTTGGACAAGACACGGTGCAGGGAACATGCCCACAATAATGACAGGGAAGTGTCATGGTTGCAGAGAGTTCCATTTCAATCCAGTCAATTCGGGAAATGGATTGACATTCCATTCATGAATTAAACTTTTCCCAATATTTCGACATTGGTGAATACTGAATTTCACCTAATTTCCTGAATTGCCTGAGTTGAAATAGGACTCAACCTAAGGTGAGTGTACAGGTGTGAGGATCGGAGGCAGAGGGGACAAGTTCTTTCTAGGTGTTTTTCACCGGGTAAAGTTGTATTCTAGGTGGATTTGACCAGGTCGTGGACGTGGATGAGGAAGTAATCATCGTATTTGATGTAGTAGACAGAGGGTTTAGAGCGAGAGTACATGGGGTGCTGGGGCCTGGGGGAAGGAGAGGTAAGGAGCAGACATGGCCAGGGTCAAACTCATTAAGCGATGTCCTTTGACCTTCCTGACCTTTGACCTTACTTCTTCACTCATGCACACAGACACACAAAGAAACACACGAATAGACACACACTCTAAATACCTGTCCCTGTGTCTAATGTTACTGGGCTGACAACTGACAGCAATCACTCTCCCAGTACTCACGTCATGCTGATCAAAATGAAATCCAGCCAGTTCCATGGATCTCGAAAGTATGTGAAATCTCCAACACAGAAGCCACTGGACAACACTTTAATTGTTGCCTCAACGGTATAGATACCAGTGAAAACATATCTGCAATACAAAAAGAGGGGGAGAGAGAGAAGCTTTATAAAATAGCTTTAGGTGAAATTTTGTGGTGGTCAAAATCACTCTCAATAATGTTATAGTTTTCACAAAGCATTAATAATCTCCTATGTAGGTTTGAAACTTACTCAACAGTTTTACTCCATGCCGGAGGGTCACTCATCGTCATAAACGCACAGTTGGACATGACTGTCAACATGATGAGCATGCTAAACAAAGTACCCACATTAAGGAAATAACATGGAGTTACAATGGTATTCAAATCTAATTATATGAACCAATTTAATTAGTCCATTTTTTAAAGAACATTTTATTTTATTTATATCTTCTGATTCATATGAATATAGTAATCAGTAGTGGCTAATGGGCAACATACTTGATAATAAAAATCTTTAATAATAATAAAATCACATTTAAAAAATCATTACCATTTTCCATATGGATCGAACGGCGGCTTCTGATAAGAGTAGGGGGAGAGGTATGTTTACTCATCAACAATTCATGGTGTACCGAAATTGAAAACATCTCGAGCTCCTGTTCACCCAACCTGGAGTTTCTGATGCTAAAACCCATTTTAATTAGATCAATGTTGTATGTTGTAACTGTTGCCAAATAATGACATTACCAAATATAGCTAAGGATGTGTGAGTAGGGTGACTCGCCTAGCGGGTCTCAAACCCACCAGCACCAATGATGAACACCCTAGCCACTGTCTCAATAAGGGATATCTCTAGGGAATGTCCAGAAGAAACCCTAAACCCTCCTCTCTATGCACTTATGTAGATCAGAAAGAACTTAATATGCGTAAGCAATAGGGTGAATGCACTTTGAAGTAAATCTCAGCTCTGTTAAAAGTACACTCAAGAAAAACGTTCATAGATCATAGTGATTCAGGAGTATCCTTAAAACAGGTTAATATGCCCCACCAACATCAGACAACTAAGCCCTTAAATTTTGAAATAAGTACACTACTGGTCAAAAGTTTTATAATACCTATTCACTCAGTGTTTCTTTATTTATTTAGGCTATTTTCTACATTGTAGGATAATAGCGAAGACTTCAAAACTATGAAATAACACATGGAATCATGTGGTAAACAAAAAAGTCTTAAACAAATCAATTTGAGATTCTTCAAATAGCTACCCTTTGCCTCGATGACAGCTTTGCACACTCTTGGCATTCTCTCAACCAGCATCATGAGGTAGTCACCTGGAATGCAGTTCAATTAACAGGTGTGCCTTCTTAAAAGTACATTTGTGGAATTTCTTTCCTTGTGTTGTGACAAGGTTGGGGGGGGGTTTCAGAAGATAGCCCTATTTGGTAAAAGACCATGTCCTTATTATGGCAAGAACAGCTCAAATAAGCAAAGATAAATGACAGTCCATCATTACTTTAAGACATGAAGGTCAGTCAATCCGGAACATGCAAAGTGCAATCGCAAAAACCATCAAGTGCTATGATGAAACTGGCTCTCATCAGGACCGCCACAGGAATGGAAGACCCAGAGTTACCTTTGCTGCAGAGGATAAGTTCATTAGAGTTACCAGCCTCAGAAATTGCAGCCCAAATAAATGCTTCACAGAGTTCAAGTAACAGACACATCTCAACATCAACTGTTCAGAGGAGACTGTGTGAATCAGGCCTTCATGGTCTTATTGCTGCAAAGAAACCACTACTAAAGGACACCAATGGAGTCCAAATTTGAGATTCTTTAGTCAATTTTTTTGTCAACAACCCCTCCTCCACCCACAGGGGTGTGTTCTCAGCCCTCTACAGTACTCCCTGTTCACACACGACTGTGTGGCTTTGCACAACACCAATTCGCAATGCCAATGTCCTCTTCAAATACTACTGCTGCACCATCGAGAGCATCCTGACCGGTTGCATCACAGCCTGATACAGGATTCTCTCCATCCATGAGTGCAAGGCCTGACATCGAATAGTGAAGATGGCCTAGTGCTCCCACCCATCCAGGACACCTACTTGAAACGGTAATGAGGAACTCCAGCAGCGTCATCAAGGACCCCGCACACCCCAGCCACGAGCTGTTCACTCCCTTACTGTCGGGCACATGGTATCAGAGCATGAGGTCTGATACCAACAGGCTCAGATACAGTTTCTATCTACAGGCCATCAGACTGCTGAACACTTGAACTGGACTGACCACCTGCTCTGATTCTCCTCACCTTAGCACACATGCACACATGCACACGCACGCACACACTATACTAGCACACTTCTTTGACTCTGAACATGCAGCAGGATGCTAAGTTATATTTATTTATCATGTTGATCCGTGAGGTACTTGTATTGAAAAGATATGAATGCATGAGAATTTTGATGGATCCTCTCCTGAGAATACTGAAGGGAGTCAGAATGTAGCAGGCAGGCTCAGCATTGAATCTGAAGATTGTGTTCCCTTTGGTGATGACAATAAAGGTCTGAAAAACAAGAAGTAAAGATTAGTGAAGAAGTATTTGAAGTCCAATATTATCTTTACTTTAATTGAATGTATTCATGTTTGTCTCAAGGATATTAGCAAAAAAGAGTTTGCATGAGTCATGTATTTCGATACATCAGTTATTGTTGTAATCAGAGAGCATTTACCCTCTGAATAATAACAATATAATAATATTATTTGGAATGTGTAAGTCTGTCAAAATACACATCTAATTTGAGCTTATTGTACAGGAAATAACTTTGTGATAATGTCTGGTTCTGTGGACACTCAGTCCTCAGGCTACTAAGGGACAGGGGCTGCAGTGCTCACTTTGTGTGATTTGTAGAAAGGATCCAGTTCCTCCAGGGGCGTGTTGAACAGCTCAGGTGGCGGGTCTCCGTAGATGAACGGCAGGATCTTGCCGGCCTCCAGGTAGACGGCTGGCTTTGGCAGGTCCTGCTCTGCCACCTCCGAAGAAGGTTAAAAAAAATATGATTACTAACACGTTACCATTTCTTACTAGCACTGATTTTGCGGATAGCAGCTATTTTAAAAGAACGTTTTACTTGCAATGGCTTGACTGTGATATGTGATCATTTGAACTACCTTATTTGAATCCACTGATTGTAAAGTCACTCTGGAATCTGGATAAGTGTCTGCTAAATGACTAAAATGTTAAATGTACCTCAATGTTCAGGGTCTTTTGTCTCTTCTGCTCCTTTGCTTCCTCGGCCATCCGCCTATCAATCTCCGCCAGCGACTCAAGGGTGAAGTGGCGGAACACTTCGGTGCCTGTGGGAGGGAGCAGGGCGACCATCTTGGCATTCTGCTGGGTGAGAGATGCAACCACACTGGGGTCTCTCAGCAGTGGGCTGTGAGTTGGAGGGATGGATCAGGAAGATGAAAAGATTTAGACACGAAAATGGAAGTTTAAAAAAATACATCTTTAAAATGCATTATTTAAAACAACATGTTTTGGCATATTGTTTCATAAGGGAATTTTATGGAGAGGGACAATTACACAGAGAAATGATTGGGTGAGGACACTGTGCAGCAGCTTCAGCTGAAATGTGAACTCAGACATGTGGGTCCTTTTCATGCATTCATCTGCACTTTTACAACAAGCCATGAAACCACTTCACAGAATCCTCTTCCCCTTTTGTCAATGGAAACTCCTTTCCATTGACAATACGACTTCTAAATAAAACTATTTTGAGAAAAACCAAGGCACTGTGGCTGGGGATACTACTTCACCGCCAAAGTCTAAGCGTAGCTAAGCGTAGACCTAAAAAGTTCAAGCCCCTTGGGTGCTGCCATATAGTTACATTAGAAGTGCCCATCCAAGAATGCTCAAGCTCATTGGCCACGGATAAAATTACATCAAATAGCATTATATGTACAGTAGCTAGAGTTGCAAAGGGTCGGAAACTTTCCGGTAAATTTCCATGGGATGTTAAGCCCGGGAATTTGGGGAATTTTGCTTAAATTCATCAAAAAAGTTTGCATATAACAATGAACCTTTTTTGTTGGATACACATAAGGCAATTCTAGGTATTGTTGCTATCCCCAATTCAATGGAACTGCAACCCTCTGCATGCACAGTGCATTGATCCATCACATGTGCGGTGCACTCTTCCATCACATGTACAGCTGATTCTCAAGATCTTGCACACTAAGGAGATGCTATTTAGCCCACGCTAGTACACTGTCTGAGCCAAGGACTACATGCTTTCTGGTAAGTTTTGATTACAATACTGGGTGGGGTGAATATATTTTATATGACATACATGATTTTGTGTTAAGTAGTAAATAGTAGCTTACAACAAAGTGTGTTTAAATCATTTCCAACTTGTTAACAATTTCATCTAGTTAGTTTTTGCTACCATGTGGGTTTTATCTCGCTTGAGCCTGCTAACTGAGGAGTGTTAATTAAACTGTTTCCATACATGTTTCATTTTAAAACATATCTTACAAAGGAGTTGTTTAATCTAGCTGCATAACTACTTATCTGTACATGGAATTGTATTTATTTATTTTTTACTAATTTTTTCCTAGTCTTTATGGGAAAGTGCCATATCTGATGTGTGGAGACATTTCACTGCAGCTACTGTAGAAAGGAAAAGCTGTGTACATTTGTGTAATGAACACGAGGGGAGACAGAGTGCTGGTTTCAAGCGCAGGGCACAGCAGGTGTTTATTGCAAAGGACCACAGGAGGAGGCAGGTAGCTGGGTCCAGTGACAGGCAGAAGGTCATGCACAGGGGGTCCAAAAGGGCAACAGTACAGGCAGGGAGAAGGCTAGTAACGTAGTCCGGGAGATCAGGCAATAGGTAGATAACAGGAAATCCGGCTACAGTACAGGCAGGGAATAGGCAAAAGGCGTCGTTACTGAGGCAGGCAAAAACTATCATACGCGAGAGTAAATCACGGGAAAAACAGAGCTCTGAAAGACGTGTGTCACAAAACAAATACCTCACAGTGATGGGGTGCAAAGAACTGAACTAAATAGTGTGTGGTCATGACATACAGGTGTGTGAACAGGTGATTAGAATTCAGGTGATTGGGATCTGGGGAGTGAGCTGCGTTCAGGGGATCTAGGTGTTTGAGGGTGTGAGTTAGAAGCAGATGTTACAATTTTCACATACAGTGCCAAATCACATGTGAAGAATGCAACAAAGATGCAGAATCCTCTGGCCAAGTGCGTAAAGTTTCCTCAGCGCTCACAACAAGCAACCTCGGACAAAAGTCCCTCTACTTATTTTAGAGGTGAAAATGATGAATCAGACACCTTATCGATAGCAACAGCTCATGGTCCTCCTGGAATCAGAAGTTTTTTTGACTCAATGGAGGAACGTAGTCAGAGAAATGCTGATGAATGTCTTGCTCGAGCTGTATATGCAACTGGTTCACCTCTGATGCTCACAGGCAATGTGTATTAGAAGAGATTTCTTAATGTTCTTCGCCCAGCATACACCCCTCCAACCAGACATGCTTTATCTACTCATTTGCTGGATGCAGAGTTCAACAGAGTTCAAGTAAAGGTCAAGCAAAGCATAGTGAAAGCAGACTGTATTGCAATCATCTCTGATGGGTGGTCGAATGTTCATGGGCAAGGAATAATTAACTACATCATCTCCACCCCTCAAACAGTATTCTACAAGAGCACAGACACAGGGACAACAGACACACTGGTCTCTACATTACAGATGAGCTGAAGGCAGCCATCAATGACCTTGGACCACAGAAGGTATTTGCACTGGTGACTGACAATGCTGCGAACATGAAGGCTGCTTGGTCTAAAGTGGAGGAGTCCTACCCTCACATCACACCCATTGGCTGTGCTGCTCATGCATTGAATCTGCTCCTCAAGGACATGGCACTACAAAAATGGATACACTCTACAAGAGAGCCAAGGAAATAGTTAGGTGTGTGAAGGATCGTCAAGTAATAGCAGCAATCTACCTCACCAAGCAAAGTGAGAAGAATAAGAGCAACACATTGAAGCTGCCCAGCAACACCCATTGGGGTGGTCTTGTCATCATGTTTGACAGTCTCCTGGTGGGGAAGGAGTCTCTCCAAGAAATGGCCATATCACAGTCTGCCGATATGGACAGCCCCATCAAAAGGATCCTCCTGGATGATGTATTTTGGGAGAGAGTGGTAAGCAGCCTGCAACTCCTGAAACCTACAGCAGTAGCCATTGCACTGATTGAGGGAGACAATGCCATCCATTCTGATGTTCAGACTCTGCTTGCAGATGTAAGAGAAGAAATCCATACAGCCCTGCCCACTTCACTGTGGCTCCAAGCAGAGGAAACTGCAGTTCTGAAATACATCAAAAAGCGTGAAGACTTCTGCCTGAAGCCCATACACGCCGCAGCGTACATGTTGGTCCCTAAGTATGTTGGCAAGAGCATCCTGTCTGATGCAGAGATCAACAAGGCCTATGGTCTCATCACTACCGTGTCTCGCCACCTTGGCCTGGATGAGGGCAAGGTTCTTGACAGTCTGGCGAGGTACACTTCCAAGCAAGTGCTTTGGGATGGAGATGCAATTTCACAGTCGTGCCAACATATATCATCAGCCATCTGGTGGAAGGGACTTTGTGGATCTGAGGCTCTTTCCCCTGTTGCCTCCACCATCCTCCAAATCCCACCAACATCAGCCGCCTCAGAGCGCAACTGGTCCTTGTTTGGGAACACACACCCCAAAGCACCCAACAGGATGACCAATACAAGGGTTGAAAGATTGGTGGCCATCCGGGCAAATTTTAGTATTTTTGAGGTTGACAACAAGCCATCCTCAACAGGGTTGGAAAGTGACAGTGAAGATGAGGCCTCAGAGTTTGATGTTCAAGAGGTGGACATCGAGGAGGTCCAGGGAGAAGACATGGAAGCCTGAGAGGAAGACATAATTTTACAGATGTATGTTGAAAATGTTTTTGGGAGATGCAATGGATCATTGGGGATCATTCCATTTTCCCTTTCTTTTGTCGTTCACTGAAACCATCCCATGTGAAGAGTCAACTCATTTAATTGAAGTTAAATTCGTAACTAAATTGATTTCTAAAATTTCTATTGGGAGGATTTAATAATTTGCCATTATGTCTACTTATGATAAGGTAAAAAGTTTATGCTTCTGTCTCCACATGATATGGTAAATATATCCAATGCAAAAAAAGATGTACATTTAAATGGTATTAATATTAATTTGCATATATTTTTGTTAATTCCCATATATTCCCGTTAATTCCAACGTAAAGTTTCCACCTCTGAATATTCCCCAAAATGTGCAACCCTAACAGTAGCTTTGACTGGACTGATCATGTCAACATCATACTTTCAAAATCTTAGCTAGAAGTCATCATCATGAATCAAGTCGACAATCTACTGGCAAATCCTTTTTAATCCTTGTCATATGAAGATAAATAATAAAGAGAAATTATAGATAAAATGTATCGGTGCTCATCGGCCATTGGACATAAACATTACACAACAAGTTGGAAATCGCAAATTCAACAGTGAGTGGTTTGGAAGGGGTCAGTGACAGTAGCTAACTCTGCAAGTATTGCAAAACAATCACTAGCCTGCCATTCACTGGAGTGGCTGTGTGGTCCTAAATCTGGTATTAAGGGGCTCTTTTCCAAGTTTAAAATTATAAACATTTAACATTGATCGTGCTGTCAATGAAGCATGATTTGTGTGCTCAAAACAACTGTTAACTGTGAAAACTTGACTTCAGTGAGTTCAAGACAAATGAAAAGTCGAGAATAAACAAGCTCCGACTGGGAAAATACGTTTTGAACGGTCATCCAAATCCGGCATCTTTATAGATTCAAGTGAGCACAGCACAAGAAGGTGAGTCCAATAATGTATTGTATGCTGCTGCATAAATTATGTACTGTAATATGCCAGAGAGATGCAGCTGCATAAACTATGTAATATGCCAGGGAGATATGTATACTGTAGTTAAGAAAGTAATACTAAGTGTCTGTTTTGCAGTAAGATGTTAGTAGCCCATGTGCCTCACCCTAATAGTTTGGTCTATTTACCATTCTTCATTTCTCCTACAGTTCTGCCTTGGTGGTGCATATGTAGCCTATAACCTGTTTTAGAAAAATGTAATCATCAAATATTGTAAGAGCTTTCATTGTCTGCTTATATGCCCCCTTTATTTATCCTACAGTTCTGACTTGGTGTACAGGGAGAACACTGTAAGAACGGCCCATGTTCTGAATTCTGTCACTGTACATTTCAAAAGTGCTAAACAAATAGTTATATTGACTATGTCCGTCCTAGCTCGCTCATTAATGTCTTAATCGAAATGACGGATTGCCTCTTATCCGCTTGTCATCCCCTTATGCCATAGTTTGTACATCTCAATTGTCATTAGAAGCTACATTTGGTTATTAAACAAGTCAGCCAAACCAGCTTTGTTTTTTTAAATGGCAGTAAATAAGGCTGAATGAACTGTTTTGCTGCCAGACAAGGCTCCGCTGATCGCCAAGTGTAGCAGTGGTAAGATGCTGGGAATGCTGTTAGGACAGCTTTATGTAGACCCTAACAGTTTGTGGGCACAGTTTGTCACTGTTATAGTGATGTGTTGTTTAGTGTTGTGTTGTGTAGTGGCTTTGCTGGCATGCATCACAGTTCAATTAATTATTTTGCCCCACCAAGATTGTACATGCTAAAATTGGCACTGATGCACGCACACACACACAGTAACCCTGGGTTACTGAACAACAAATTTAAAAAACAATAAGCTATGTTCCAGTTGATAATACCAGGAAATACACATTTGTATCATATAATTTCTCAAAACTTCCAGTTGCAATAGTTGCAAAATAACGTGTTAAAGATAAGTATTGACAAAATCCTGGATAAAATAATCACAATAGTATCTATGTAGATAAAATGTTACTTAGCACAACAAAACCTGGCGACTCTGGCTGAAACAATCAAACCCATTCCCTCTTGCATACAACCACCAATGTGGTCCATTCAATTTAGGATATTATGAGCAATTGAATTATGTTCCATTTTATTAAAGTTATTTTCTGAGCGTACCAACCATGTTGATAATTGAGCGCTGACTACCATCACATCTTTAAGGACAAACAGAGAACTTCTAACTCGCAACTTAACAGTGAGACTGTGAACCCCGATCACCACCCTCCTGAAATGTGTATATCCACTTACAGTAGACAAGGACATATTTTCAGGTCTTTAGCTTTCTTCCTCCGAAAGGTCCTGTGCCTCTCCCAGGCTTCCAGCAGTGTTATCTTTCGGGTCGGCATGAGGAGTCCTCCGCTATCCTTTCACACTACGGTTGTGTCTTTCTTTAACACACAGAGCAGTTCTGAAGGAACCCCTTTGCTGGCAGTCCCTTTTAAACTGCTGGATTAAGAGGAACGTTCCACCTCCAGCCTCATGTGGGTCGAACAAAGTTCCCATTTTTCTTGTTGCACGTCCGCCCCCATAGTCCAAGTTCTCTACCCGTTTTACCCATGGATGGGTCATAGCAGGGGCACAAGGACATTGTTCTACTGAATGGAGCCACTTCATGATGGATTGTTCTTAGAGAAATTAAGGCCAATGGATCACTGGGATACATTCAAGTCACTGAGCAGACACAATCTAGAATGTAAATAGTGAATTGTTGCAGAAAGCTTCCTATGTTATGGCTAGTTAAGTTGTCTTTAATGTTTATTACTACAATTACTATTACTGTTAATTGCAGCTGCAAGACTTATTTGACATGGCAACAAAATGTGTAGGAAATCTCAGTCTTATCTATTTCAAGGATAACTACATGTTCACGACCGCAGCACTTCGAGATGACCGTATGAAACCTAATTACAGAGCTGTCAGACTGTCCCATGTTGTCCACAACTCGAGGACAGTGATTTTGTTCTTAGATGGACTGTCCCTAATACTCCCTATCGACTTCACAAGGATGTGATTTCATCCACACAAGGGCTGTGCTCAGTGTAAAAGCCTGCCCTGCGCCAGGCTCAGCTTTGGATCACAGGAGGATTAGAGATCGGAATTGCAACACTATTGGACATGAGGGATTGCCTCGATGAGTTAAGTCAGACAGCTAATTATTTTATGCAGTTTGCATAGCTATAATGGCTGAAGATGTACTTGTTCTACAACATTTTTCTAATATTTGTTTTTATGTATAATCTTTAGACTACAGACTGATCATTTGATTATCTCCCCGAATATATTTACCAGTAAGCATGTTAGGAAGATAGCAATTGTGTGAGGTTAAATCCAAAGCCCCGAGTCTTTGCAGAAAACCTCAATAAAAAAATTCTGTCCCTCTGCAACAGAACATCAATAGTGTCCTTTCTTTAGCGGCCTCTTTGTTGTGGCTTTCTGGGATAGATCCAAGCATTCCTTAATCCCCCAATGCCACTGGTCAAGTTCCTGACTCATTATGGATGCATGGACAGAGGGAAAAAAATCCAGAAATATTGAGAGGCCTGAGACTTCCCAGAACTGACTGGACACTGCCTAATCAGTAAACCATTCAGAACATTCCTTATTCTCCTCAGCATGCTACTGGAAAGGGGAACCCTGGTTATCGAACACATTGTTATTGTTAGTTAAGAAGTTAAGAATTAAAATGGGCTTCCTTTACAGGAATAGGGCATGCCTTTAAATAGCAGAAAACAAATAATTCAGTCAACATTCATTCCGGCTTCAGACTGTGGTGACATCGTTTATATGAAACCATTAGACGCAGTTTATCATGGCGCACTAAGCTTTATTATGGGTTCAGTACACATCACCTCATTCTGTATCAGAAAGTCTGGCCCTCTCTTAAGTCTCGTAGATAAATGGACTGTTCTATTTTTGTTTATAAAGCCCTCTTGTGCAAACTTCTGCCATACCTGACTTCATTGTTAAATTACAGACATACGAGTCACCAGACCCGATCACAGGGATGGTTAACTCTGGAGATTCCTTCGGTCTTCACTGAGTTAGGTACAGTAGATCTGTGTTTAGTTTTTGTTGCATCTTACTTGTGTAATGATCTCCAGAAGTCTCTAAAGTTTCATGTTTTGGTGCCTTTAGTGTCACGCCCTGATCTGTTTCACCTGTCCTTGTGATTGTCTCCACCCCATCCGCTTATTATCCCCGGTGTATTTATCCCTGTGTTCCCTGTTTGTCTGTTGCCAGTTCGTCTTGTCAAGTCAACCAGCGTGTTTTTCCCGTGCGTCTGCTTTTTCTATTCTCTCTTTTGCCAGTCCCCCCGGTTTTGACCCTTGCCTTCCCTGACTCTGAACCTGCCTGCCTGATCATACCGCCTGCCCTGACCTCGAGCCTGCCTGTCACTCTGTACCTCCTGGACTCTGACCGCTTGATCTTTTTGCCTGTCCACGACCATTCTCTTGCCTGCCCCTTGGATACTAATAAATATCAGAGACTCAAACCATCAGCCTCCCATGTCTGCATCTGGGTCTCGCCCGGTGCCCTTACACTTTAGGTCAGTTCAGATGGCTGGTTGATAACTTTTTTACTGAGGAAATGTCTTTTGTTTTTCATGATCATGTTTTTGTCACACCCTGATCTGTTTCACCTGTCTTTGTGATTGTCTCCACCCCGCGCTGTGTCATCATAGTTTTGTTAGTTACTTTTCTTAAATTGCTTGTAAATATTGTATGTTTTTATCGCATTGCAATTGTAAATATTGCGAATTTGTATGATTGTGTGCAGGGCTCCCCAGTAAAAGAGGCTTTTATCTCAATGGGATTTCCCTGTTTAAATACATTTCAATAAAATATAATTCCATCCATTGGTCAATGTAAAATAAGAACCATTAATACAAAATACAATTGTTATTGCTATCTACAGCCCAATTCATGTTTTTGCTTTCTCTCTCTCTTTCTCTCTCTGGTGCCTTTTTTCCCCACTCATCATGGCGAACATTTCATCTTAGAAGCTGTTTAATCAGATGTAGGCCATGGAACCTGTATCTTGGAGATATTCTGGCACAACAGTAGTAGTATCTCCAAGACATAGATTACATGGCCTACATCTGATTAAACAGCTTCTAAGATGAAATGTTTGCCATTGAATGTCCTGACGCTATAGATCTGACAGCATACTGCAGGTGGTATTCATCTGAGATGAGTCATCTTCAGAGATGAGGGGGCTGGAGGCTGTGTGGATGGAAGACGTTGGCACTGCATCAGACAATGGTTCACACATGTTCACTGACCAAATGTTGTGAAACTCAAAGGAGGCCAGCATCACATCATGGACAGGATGGGTGTAATACAAATATGGGCAGGATAGATCTCTTAAGGCCAAATCGTAACACAAGATCTGTGAAGGTAACTCGAATTTTGGAGAAAGTCTATTTGACATCATTGCATGATTTACGCAGAAGTCTGAGTTACACACGGACTTTGTGCTAATTGAACTGTTATTATACAATGAATTTACAAAACCTTAAGAACACCTGCTCTTTCCATGACATATACTGAATCCAGGTGAAAGCTATGATCCCTTATTGATGTCACAAATCCATTTCAATCAGTGTAGATGAAGGGGAGGAGACAGGTTAAAGAAGGTTTTTAAATCTCAAGACATGGGTTGTGTATATGTGCCATTCAGTGAGTGAATGGGCAAGACAAAATATTTAAGTGCCTTTGAATGGGGTATGGTAGTAGGTGCCAGGTGCACCGGTTTGTGTCAAGAACTGCAATGCTGCTAAGTGTCCCGTGTGCATCAAGAATAGTCCACCACCCAAAGGACATCCAGCCAACTTGACTGTGGGAAGCATTGGAGTCAGCATGGGCCAGCATCCCTGTGGAACGCTTTCAACACCTTGTGGAGTCCATGCCCCGACGAATTGAGGCTGTTCTGAGGGCAAAAGCGGAGGGGAGGGTGTGCAACTCAATATTATGAAGGTTATTATTTTCTTTTTTCTTTCACCTTTATTTAACCAGGTAGGCAAGTTGAGAACAAGTTCTCATTTACATGATGAGATGTAAATGAAATACAAGTTGCCATGTTTTAGCAATTGTAGTTCTATGATTGCACACGCATCTAGTAGGGGAGGAGTCTGATAGGTGTGAGGGTATTTGGGTGTGGTTTGGGATCAGTGGAGGCTCCCCAGAGGAGGAAGGGGAGGACCATCCTGTCAAATACTGAATGCATAAGATACAGCTAGCTAGCACTGCAGTGCATAAATGGTGGTGAGTAGTTGACTCAAAGAGAGATAAAGACAATAGTTGAACAGTTTTTCCCTGCTGCAGTGTGTGCAAACCTGGTCAAGAACTACAGGAAACGTATGATCTCTGTAATTGCAAACAAAGGTTGCTGTACCAAATATTAAGTTCTGCTTTTCTGATGTATCAAATACTTATCTCATGCAATAAAATGCAAATTAATTACTTAAAAATCATACAATGTGATTTTCTGGATTTTTGTTTTAGATTCCGTCTCTCACAGTTGAAGTGTACCTATGATAAGAATTACAGACCTCTACATGCTTTGTAAGTAGGAAAACCTGCAAAATCAGCAGTGTATAAAATACTTGTTCTCCCCACTGTATATACACTAACGGTCAAAAGTTTTAGAACACCTACTCATTCAAGGGTTTTTCATTATCTTTTACTATTTTCTACATTGCGGAATAAAATTGAAGACATCAAATCTATGAAATAACACACATGGAATCATATAGTAACCAAAAAAGTTGTTAAAAGGATCCTACCCTTTTTTCAAATTTCACCTAAAATGACATACCCAAATCTAACTGCCTGTATCTCAGGACCTGAAGCAAGGATATGCATATTATTGATACCATTTGAAAGGAAACACGTTGAAGTTTGTGGAAATGTGAAATTAATGTAGGAGAATATAACACATTAGATCTGGTAAAAGACAATAAAAACAAAAAACATGCGTATGTTTTCCCCCCCCATCATCTTTGAAATGCAAGAGAAGTACTTTCAGTACTTTCAGATAGGAGTCTAGTTGTAATTTAGATGTTTGCCACAAGATGGCAGCAGTGTTTCTGCAAAGTTTCAGACTGATCCAGTGAAGAATTATTACATTACTGCACAATAGTTTGTATCAAGTCTGCCAGGAGTTTGCCCAAATGTGCCGAATTCGTCAAATGATACATTTTCAAGTACATAACTATAGAGAACATGCTATGGTAATGCTATGCTATGGTAATAAAAAATGTAAGTTTACACWCCCCCAGGAATACATGATGGATCATTAGCTTATACACTAACTTTCACACATCTAGATGGCCGGGCGTGTGTGGAGCCATAGACAGCAGTGGGGTAAAACTGTAGACCCCAGTTCCTACATTTGAACATAAAMATTTATTTTATCAAACAAAACTATGCTACATTTTATCTCTGGGACCTCCAGAATGACAGATCAGAGCAAGATTACTGAATGTAAGTACATTATTTACCTTCAGAGGTGAATGTATCAAACCAGTTGCCGTGATAAAAGTTTTTTGTTGTTGTGCACTCTCCTCAAACAGTAGCATGGAATTATTCTCTATAATAGCTACTGTTAATTGGACACTGCAGTTGGATTAACGAGAATTTAAGCTTTCTGCCCATATAAGACATGTCTATGTCGCCATTCTAGTCACATTAGCGCATGTTAGCAACAACCGTCCCGTAGAGGTTAAACAAATCTAAATATATTTATATTTGAGATTCTTCAAATAGCCACCCTTTGCCTTGATGACAGCTTTGCACACTCTTGGCATTCTCTCAACCAGCTTCACCTGGAATGCTTTTCCAACAGTCTTGAAAGAGTTCCCACATATGCTGAGCACTTGTTGGTTGCTTTTCCTTCACTCTGCGGTCCAACTCATCCCAAGCCATCTCAATTTAGTTTTAAGTCGGGGGATTGTGGAGGCCAGGTCATCTGATGCAGCACTCCATCACTCTCCTTCTTGGTAAAATAGCCCTTACACAGCCTGGAGGTGTGTTGGGTCATTGTCCTGTTGAAAAACAAATGATAGTCCCACTAAGCCCAAACATGATGGGATGGCGTATCGCTGCAGAATGCTGTGGTAGCCTTGCTGGTCACTCAGAAACATGCTGATCACTCAGAAACGTATTCCAGTGTCTGCCTACAAGCTGAACATCTTTGGCAGTGTGTGTGATTGTGTAGGCTACCTGCCCCTGCCCTCCGAAGCATAGGCTACTGCAGTCTACTGACATTCCAAGTGTGATTGAGATTTTGGATTCACTTTTTCAATGCTAGTTAAGGACACTATAGTTATCACGTGTCAAATTGGATTCATTAAGTACAAAAAAGTACAAAAATATATATTTTAAGTGCCGCACTGCTTGCTATCTCTGGTCCGACGTTAAGCCAAATCTCGGAAGTTCCAAGACACTCAAAGTTCATTCATAGAAGCCGCTCCTACTTAGGTATAAATCTGTGGGCCTATTTCAGATAATACATGTCATAACAAGATGCCCAGTACTTCAAGCCAAGCCTCCACTTCCAACCTCTCTATCTTTCTTCCGACCCACAAAAGTTCAGTCGCATCTCTGCCCTACACTTGTCTTTCCAAAGCATGTAAACAACTATAGCTCGCAAGCTCCATAGCAAGCTGCTCTATCTGCACTGATTGGTGAAGTAATTAAATATCAAGCTAAATGTAAAAAAAGGTTTAAAAAGGAACAGAAAGGAACGATATAAACCATTTTTTCCCCCGAACCAGTTCAGAACTTTACTTTACTGGTCGAAACAGCGTAACGAAAAAAATATATAATTCTGGTTCCAACCCTGTAGACGAAACTGAAGTAATCCAAACCGGGCACTATTGGATACGACAACATTTGATACTGTATGTAACAGCCGAGCAACAGGCAATAAGACGAACAGTGCAAAAATGTCTCTGTCAGTCAGCATCAGTTATATGGGGCCATCAGCATACGCTATAACAGGAAGAACAGGCACCTTGCAGAAAGCCTAGACTTTGTGTTCTACAGGGTGGTATTTATGCTTGAGCCAGCCCAGCACTCTAGGTATGCGCTTGTATGAAGGGAGATGTTTACACCCTTATAGGCTGATGACACCACTAACGTTGCGTGCACGAGTGTTGCAAAATATATTTAAAAATCTATGTTATTCAATTATTGCACCCACACTGCTCGTGCGCACCAACAAGCGTCTGCGTTGCCAAGGGCTAAAATAGTTATATTTCTGACACAGATCGCGCTGCAAGTCCTGCCTCTCCCATCTCCTCATTGGTTTGCAGAAGCAAGCACCCACGTGACATCTCCTCATTGGTTATACCCACGTGGGTGACTGAAAACGAACGAGGTCAGTGGCGGTAATGCACCTAATTTATGGAAGTTGCCAATCGCAATATAAAGTCAAGAGAAGAAAAAGCCTGGATGAGAGATGACTAGAAACGATTTGGTTGACCGTTTTATGTGTGGATTAATTGTCGGAGTAGAGGACCTTGGGCATTTCAAGTAAAATAACAACTCAATGTTTATATCCCAGGACAAATTAGCTAGCAACAGTAAGCTAGCTAAATAAGACAAATTAGCTAGCAAGTGCAAGCTAGCTAGGTAAATTGCCATTAATGCTTAATGCTTTCCGACCTGTCCCCAAATTAATGTAATTGGTTCAGAGTTTGTTTTGATATTTTAACCTGCGTGTCGTGATCGCGTTTGGTGTGGGGGGACAAAATAAATGTATGCTCGATGGCGCACGCGCGCAGCCGGTTTGGGTTCCGTGTTTGCCAAACGCTTGCAAGCTCTCCATATATTCCTCCAAATACACAAAAGATTTATTCTAAACAGAAACTTTGTTTCCATCCAACCATTTCATGCGGATTAATTACCTGACACGTGAAAAAAGTAATGACCGGGCTGATGGAAATATGAAATGCCGGTACAATTTTATAAATGTCGACAGACCATTTGTTCCTTTGACATGGTGGGATCTTTTTGTTTCGGTAAAATTAATTATGTGAGAAATGACGATGATATGTTGTGTGGTCCTCCCACTACAACTCACAGATGAAATAAGTTATGATGAACTTCACAGTGTTGTGAATGTGCAAAGTGATGAGCTTGGCTGCCATTTGACAAATAAAAATAATATTGCTCTTATCCATAATAATCTCATAATGTACGTAGCCTACCCGCACTGTATCTGCAAGCTGTTGGCTAGAGCGTGTGTGTCAAGACCAGAGTGTCAAGACCAGAGTGGGCACATTTGCTAAATACAGTGTCTTGCGAAAGTATTCACCCCCATTGGCATTTTTCCTATTTTTCTGCCTTACAACCTGGAATTAAAATAGATTTTTTGGGGGGGTTTGTATCAATTGATTTGCACAACATGCCTACCACTTTGAAAATGCAAAATATTTTTTCTTGTGAAACAAACAAGAAATAAGACAAAAACAGAAAACTTCAGCGTGCATAACTATTCACCCCCCCTGAAGTCAATACTTTGTAGAGCCACCTTTTGCAGCAATTACAGCTGCAAGTCTCTTGGGATATGTCTCTATAAGCTTGGCACATCTAGTCACTGGGATGTTTGCCCATTCTTCAAAGCAAAACTGCTCCAGCTCCTTCAAGTTGGATGGGTTCCTGCTTGTGTAAAGCAATCTTTAAGTCATACCACAGATTCTCAATTGGATTGGTCTGGGCTTTGACTCGGCCATTCCAAGACATTTAAATGTTTCCCCTTAAACCACTCGAGTGTTGCTTTAGCAGTATGCTTAGGGTCATTGTCCTGCTGGAAGGTGAACCTCCGTCCCAGTCTCAAATCTCTGGAAGACTGAAACAGGTTTCCCTCAAGAATTTCCCTGTATTTAGCGCCATCCATCATTCATTCAATTCTGACCAGTTTCCCAGTCCCTGCCGATGAAAAACATCCCCACAGCATGATGTTGCCACCACCATGCTTCACTGTGGGGACGAGGTTCTCGGGGTGATGAGAGGTGTTGGGTTTGTGCCAGACATAGCGTTTTCCTTGATGGCCAAAACGCTCAATTTTAGTCTCATCTGACCAGAGTACCTTCTTCCATATGTTTGGGGAGTCTCCCACATGCCTTTTGAGCAAACGTGTTTGCTTATTTTTGTCTTTAAGCAATGGCTTTTTTCTGGCCACTCTTCCGTAAAGCTCAGCTCTGTGGAGTGTAAGGCTTAAAGTGGTCCTATGGGCAGATACTCCAATCTCTGCTGTGGAGCTTTGCAGCTCCTTCAGGGTTATCTTAGGTCTCGTTGTTGCCTTTCTGATTAATGCCCTCCTTGCCTGGTCTGTGAGTTTTGGTGGGCGGCTCTCTCTTGGCAGGTTTGTTGTGGTGCCATATTCTTTCCATTTCTTAATAATGGATTTAAATGGTGCTCCGTGGGATGTTCAATGTTCCGGATATTTTTTTATAACCCAACTCTGATCTGTACTTTCCCACAACTTTGTCCCTGACCTGTTTGGAGAGCTCCTTGGTCTTCATGGTGACGCTTGCTTGGTGGTGCCCCTTGCTGAGTGGTGTTGCAGATCTGGCCTTTCAGAACAGGTGTATATATTTCTTGAGGCAAAATCATCATCGACTTCATCATAGAACATGTGTTTCCCCACGTCATGATTTATGCCCATGATGGCCAGACCACTCAAACATTCCTGTGACATGGGAGACCTCAGGTAGCTTTTGATGAGCTACTGTTACTGGTAGGGTGACTGCAATTCTTAGGGCTATCCAAAGGTTAGGATAGAGTTCCTCCAGGTTTTTCTCACAGAGAAAGGAAACGAGCTCAAAGGCAGTCATCTTATCTGATGGCAGATCAGGTCAATTCTGAATCTCGTGTGCCAAATCCATTCCACTGATGTCACAGTCATCTCTGAAGGTTAAAGTGTTTTCAACTTCCATGCAGTGAGCCTTGGTTTTCACCTGGTTGAGTGTTTCAAATCTCTCATCCATGGATGTCACAGCAGAGTCGACCACAATGTTGAAGTAGTTGACTTCAAGGTTTTTCAGTACATTAGTCACTGGTTCATCAGGAGCCTCATAGCTGAAATGCCTCTTGCTGTTTCTCAGTCTCTTCTCTTTCAGAACAGCCTCCACATTCATTTCTTCACAAATGCTTTTGGCTGTTGTCTGGGCCTCAGAGAATCCAGTTTCCCGGTATGTAGTGAGGGAGGCCTTCGCGTTTGAGATTAAATGCACTGCTATATCCAACTGCATGGAGTCGGATTGGAGGAGCTTGCTCAGCTTGTTTGTCGTTGTCAGTATCTCACACCATACGACACAGCAAGTCAAGAAGTGGTAGGACCCAACTTCCTCTGCAATGCTTGTGCCTCCACTTTGGCCAAATGATCGTTGATCGTCTGTCTGGCTTGCAGTAATGCCTCCCGAACCTCAGAAGCCTGATTCCTGAACACTTTGGAGTCTACTCTCTCATCTTGTGTCACTCCATGACTTCACGGTTGTGTTCACGTGTTTCTTCAAAACACTCCAGCTTTGTGTGCCAGCTGAAAAGAAGGTGAAGAGCTTTTGCACATGTCCAAAAAACCCAACTGCATCTTTTGAAGATTCGGCAGCATCTGCAATGACAAGGTTTAGAGTATGTGCTCCACATGGGATGAACACAGCTCTGGGATTTTTATTGAGCAGTCTGGCTTGTACTCCTTGGTACTTGCCCTTCATGTTGGCCCCATTATCATAAGCTTGCCCTCTGCAATCTTCAAATGGAATCTTCAGCTCGTTCAGCTTATGACAGTGGACAGATTCAAGTCTGTTGTAACGTCAACATTCACAAAGCTGAGGAAGTGCTCGTTGATCTCTGGCTTTCCCTTTAAAGCCACGCTTCTCAGAATAATGGACATTTGCTCCTGGTGACTAATGTCAGGTGTACAGTCCAAGATAATGGAGAAGTACTTTGAGTCTCTTACTTGAGTCACTATTGCTTCCAGAATCTTGTCATTCACAATCTGTATCAGCTCATTCTGTGTGCACTTCCCAAGGTAATGAGCATGTATGTGTCTTTCCGTCTTTCATTTTGCTGAGATGTTTTTCCATAACGGGGTCAAATTTTGCAAGTAATTCAACCTCTTTTAAGAAGTTTCCATTATCTGGTTGGAAGAGTTTGTCTGATGAACCCCTGAATGCTAGGTTTCTTTCAGCCAGAGACTGGGTGATACTTATTAAACGTGAAAGGACATCCCGCAATCCCTTTCTTTCAGCCTCCAAAATTGCCTTTTGCATCTGGTGAAGAGTCTGTCCCCTACTTAGGCGCAGATCTAGTTCTCTCCACTTAATCATATTGTTTGTGTGTTCAGGACTACCCTCGCGGTGTTTCAGAATGGCGTTGATATTTGACCAGTCATTCACGCCTTCCTTTATTATTTTGTAGTCTTTTGTAGAAAAGAGCTTACAGCAAAAACAATACACWGTGTTGTTTTTRATTGAGTATGAAAGCCAGSTCCTGGTAATMTTTTCCCCATTTGACAGCYGTCTCTGTAATAAGCCTGAATGGAAACCTCTTCTAGACTTGTCTTTAGGGTAAGAAAAATCCAGTCCTGGTTTGAATGGACCTCTGCGCACTAACTCAGTCCTCATGAAGTCTGTTAGGACTGGGGGCCAATCTGCTGGGTCATTTGGTGGAGCAGCAACTGTTCTATTAAGGTCTGAGCTGCTAGTATCTGATGCTGGCTGTACACCTCTGGTTGTGTTAGTACTGGCTGAGGCTGCCTGTACTTCACCTGGGTCTGTGTTAGTACTTGCTGAAGACGGCTGTATTGGGTCTGTGTTAGTATTTGCTGAAGCCAGCTGTACTGGGTCTGTGTTAATATTTGCTGAAACCGGCTGTACTGAGTCTGTGTTAGTACTGGCTGAGGCTGGATGTGGATCAACTGAGTCTGTGTTAGTACTGGCTGATGATCCAGCATCTCCTCTACTGACAAACTTAAGCATAGCACCTGTAAATTATAGATAATACTATTATTAATTTTATCAGCTGCATCAGGCCCATTCAAACTGGCTCCCCCAGATTTCCTTTTATACATTTCCAAATATAACATATTATTTATACTATGGCCTGGCTGAATACTTGATGGTTATTATTTACTGAGAGACGTGCATCCATATTGCCCAGTATGCCCAGCTAATCAACGTTTTAAATTCAATATATAAATCAAGAGTCAATGTCAATCCATTGCTTTCCATCTTGCATTAGTCCAGAGTTGTAACTAAACCTTGACCGAGAGACTAGATAATCATTGTCTTGTTTTAAAATTATGTACGCCAATGAGGAGTGCCAAAAACGCCCATATATTGTCTGGACTGGTCCCCACAGAGATTGCTGCTGGACAGCGCGAGTTTCATTTCGTGCAAGTGCATATGAACGTATGTTCACGCGAGACGCGGTTATCTTTTCMGAGCTGCAGTTTATCAAACGTAATAAATAGTTGTATTTCAATCTCACTTTTGTCAGACACAAAGTCACAGTACACAGCCCTGGAAGTGGCTGGCAAGAAAGCAAAAGCAAGCAAGACACAGACAGACCAAGAGATGCACTGCCCAGCTAGGTTAGCAAGACAGACTAGAGAGAGATGTACTGCAAGCTAGCACATCAACTTAACGTTACTGTTATTTGCTGACATCAAACTTGTAGAGGAGAGAACACAAGTTTCTGATTGCTGTTCCCGCAATTCACTCATGGTGTTTTTCTTTCTCTTTTCGTGACCAGAAGGACAGTTCCGCTTCATCCTCTCATCGAAGTTGAAAAAATTTACACCCGCTTTGACACGAGGATGAGGCAGGGCAATTGCGTAATTTGCGTGGCCCTACGCAACTTGCGTAGTGAGCGTATAGGGCTGCCCGTCTCTGAGTCAAGCCCACTCAGCCTCCTCACCTAACAGAATGTGTTCATCTAGACGAGCTGTAGCTGAACAACCAGCTCCAGAGGACACGAAGGCAGCTGCGTACCGTTCTCAAACCCTTGCTCACCAGGGATTTTAAGTTCCCTCTGGCCTCTTCAACGATGTTTTACTGTACTGTATTGTACGACCTGAACTGCTCTGTGCTGGCTCAGATATTATATTTTCACATTTGCCTTTCCAGCCTGGTTCCAGCAAATCTAAAGCCTGTAAAAATGTGTAATAACATAAACCTCAAACAGGTATCACAGTCATAAACAGAACATACACATATCAAAAAGAATAATGAGAATAGCACGTGGTTGAGTATGCAAAGTAGCTCCATGATGTGTGTGTAGTGCAGATGATATTGAAGTAAGAGCCATTCATAACCAGGTACACAGTACAGTAGGTGTGAGGTTTAGACCTCGTCCTCAGTTGGTAAAGCAATTCTCAGATTCCCCTTTTTCTTTCTCTCACACCCTCTGGGTCCAAGTGTACATGAGGTGTCTGCCACTCTGCATGGCGCCCGCCTGCCTCTCCCATGACCCCCTCTGACCATCATCCTCCACCCAGGGGACACACCCTGTACCCACGACTGAGCTGAGCCAGACCAAGCCAAACCGAGCTGTACTGCACCAGCCTGGTCACGGATCGACCATAATTGCTGGAACCATACTGGAAAGGACGATGTGAAAGAAAATAGAATCAATCCAGCACAGTATTGGTTTGTATTGGCATGAAAGCGTGAATTGCTTAAGTATCTTTTCTCCTTCACCCCACAACAGAGACCAACAGCTACAGGAACCGTAGAAACACACCAGGCTATCCCCAACACCCAAATATCCCTTCCCAGCACAAGTCAGATGGCCTTCTTTAAATGTCACACACGGGCCACGATCACCAGAGAACAAAATGTACCCCTTCTAACACTGAGAACATTGTCCATTTATATTTGTGTGTTGGCTCTCCTTGACTCTACAAGTGCCAAATAGTTTCCCCTTACAAATTGACCAAAAACTACATAAATTCACAAAGGATCCTCTTGTCTCCGCCAGTGACCGCCATACAAGAGCGGCCAAATGACTGAACAACGTGTTTTTGCCAACATCGTCCCCTCGAGGGAAGGCGAACGGGCGGACGGCACAACATGGGAGTCAAGGCCGTAGGACAAGGACCGAGGCCTCTCCACCAGCAATGTGACTTCAACGGAGGGGATAGTGCTGACAGTTAATAACACAGAGAAAAAGTTACAACCTGATCTACATGTCCAATGAGGGCACTCGGGGAGCGGCGCAAGGCCCCCGGAGACATGCCTTCGTCTGTCTTGGATGCCAGCGGTTCCGATTTGCATGGTTTGGTATAGAGGGCTGGCGGAGCAGCGGTCCAAGCTTAAACACATGCATGCAGCATCTCTTAACCCCCCCCCTTGCGGCTGGAAATGAAGCCATCATCTCTGTAAATAAGACAACTGGGTCTAGAGGGGCAGGTGAGACAGGAGCCAAGCTGGGGGAGACAGGTGCAGGTGCCATCTAGGCCCCCCCCGCAACAGCTCCTCCTCTCCATCGCATGTTTGTGGGGGCATCCTGCCAAGCACCAGAGACTTCTGAGAAGATCTTACTCACCCATTCCACCTTCTGACACTGTCATACTCACTCATACCGCACGCAAACATTTTGTGTATTTTCATCTTTGAATAACTGTCAGACAGACACACACACACACACGCTGAGCACACGCACACACACACACACACACACACACACACACACACACACACACACACACACACACACACACACACACACACACACACACACACACACACACACACACACACACACACACACACACACACACACACCACACACACACACACACACACACACACACACACACACACACACACACACACACACGGAGACTAGCCCCATACACTTAACTTTCACCTGTAACTCTTCAAACCTGTTTCACTGGCGAAGAATCACTCTCAATTTCACTTGCTGTTATCCCTCTAAGCCAGGTAATTCCCAAACTGGGGTACGCAATGCCATCGGGGGTACGCTAAATAAAAATATGATTCACATTTTCAAACAGTCCATGTATATTTTCCAACGGGGCTATACATTTGGGTGAGTTTTTTTTCTCGCCTGAGTAGCCTCTTTTCACTGCCAAAAATTAAATTAAACCATCTAGTGTTCAGCAAAATAACAACACAATGCCAAATACAGGTAGCCTAGTCAAATAATTAACATCCAATCACATTAACCGTTACTCTCTAGCGGGAATTCCACTAACGGTCCATATATAGCCAAACGTAGCTGCTGCTCATGTTGGTATCTGCACTGATGGTGCAAAAGCCATGACAGGGAGACATAGTGGAGTGGTAACGCGCGTGCAAGAAGTTGCTCCCGACGCCATTTGGGTAGACTGCAGCATCAACCGAGAGGCTCTTGCTGCCAAGGGAATGCCTGACAAATTGAAAGACGTTTTGGACACAACAGTGAAAATGGTTATCTTTGTTAAAGCGAGGCCCCTRAACTCTCGTGTATTTTCTGCACTATGCAATGATATGGGCAGCGACCATGTAACGCTGGTTATCAAAGGGCAAAGTATTGACACATTTTTTTTAATTGAGTGATGTTTTTCCTCACCTGAATGATCTGAATATAGGATTACAGGGACTCTCCGCAACTATATTCAATTTGCGGGACAAAATTTAGGCTATGATTAAGAAGTTGGAGCTCTTCTCTGTCTGCATTAACAAGGACAACACACAGGTCTTTCCATCATTGTATGATTTTTTTGTGTGCAAATGAACTCAAGCTTACAGACAATGTCAAATGTGATATAGCGAAGCACCTGAGTGAGTTGGGTGCACAATTAAGCAGGTACTTTCCCGAAACGGATGACACAAACAACTGGATTCGTTTTCCCTTTCATGCCCTGCCTCCAGTCCACTTACCGATATCTGAACACRAGAGCCTCATCGGAATTGCAAAAAGCAGTTCTGTGAACATTTTATTTAATCAAAAGCCACTGCCAGAGTATCCTGCCTTGGCAAATCGCACTGTTAAGACACTGAAGCCCTTTGCAACCACGTACCTATGTGAGAGTGGATTCTCGGGCACTCACTAGCATGAAAACTAAATACAGGCACAGACTGTGTGTGAAAGATGATTTAAGACTGAGACTCTCTCCTGGTCCTATAAGAGCTCTTTGTCACAAAAATGCACYAATTCTTATGTTTAATAAATGTATCGTATAGTGTGTGTGTGGCAGGCTTACAATGATGGCAAAAAAACAACATTTGAGAGTGCGCTGACCCTGTTGCTAGAGGGGGTACGCAGGTGGAGGTTGAATGTTTGAAGGGGTACGGGACTATAAAAAGTTTGGGAACCAYTGCTCTAAGCTATTGCTGTCAAAATCACTCAAACCACCACACACATCTTCTGCCTGTAACAGAAGTACTGCACAGCACTCACACACAAACACAGTCKAATATGTGCCTCCATCTGACACCAACATGATGCACCAGCACGTCAGCACGGTGGGCCCCAACACAAAACCATACCACAGAWTGCCTGGCAGCCAAAGCCAGCTGAGAGGCATTTCCCCTGATGCAAATAGCACTAGTAAGATGGAGATAGATACAATACAGGTTGTCAGGATATCATCACCAAAGGGAATTCCCTTCCAATCACACAAACACACACAGTGAGATCCTCCAGTGAGATGAGATACAGTGTACAGTACTGTGCTTTTAGTGCGCTCCTCTCCCTTTAAATCTGAGAACACAGACAGACAGACAGACAGACGAACGGACGGACGGACAGACAGACGCACACACATAGAGGCGGACACGTCTCCTTCTCCTCCGGTCTGAGGTTAAAACAAAATGAATGACCTATGAACGTCTTTAGGAAGCTTAATAATATACATATTTAATATACATAATTTCAGTCATGATATCAGAGAACTGGATCACAAGACTAGTAAACGAATCGACTGTAGCCTACTTGGGTGAGACAGGTGTAGGCTAGGCTACGTATGAATCCGGCAATAGCCRATGCACGACACTTGTTTCTATAGMTAGGCTATAAAAATAACTTCAAGATGTCAGTGATTCAATTATTTACTTGGCAAGAATAAATTCAATCTTGTAAAGCCACTGGCCATGTTGTCATGATCGCACCACACTGTAAACAYAGCACGAAGATTATGTGAAGTTCAAAGCCTCAACTGACAGACTGACTTCAAAAAGTTAAACAACACTTTTCCTCCCAGCAAACGACCCGCTCAGTGGACCCTCAGCAAAAGACCACCGCAGTGCTAAAAGATTACATACAACTCTGTGTTTCTGTTTACCCAAGCTAGTTTACCTTGTCCTGTAAAAAATATATTTCCACAAAAGCCAAGTAACCCCGTGGCAAGTCCTCTTTCAAGCCTTCGCTGATGACCTTTCCTCCTTCTCAGAGACCGTCCACGCTGCAGGGCAGCTGTTGCTGACGCATGGGTGTCTTGATTGAAACCTGAGAGAGTCCTCTCAGGTAGGATCATCCCTTGCAGTAGTCCAAACTTTTCACACTTTGACAGCGGCTCGTTTCTCACGCTTTAGTGATAAACATTAGCCTATCCATGACAATTGAGGACATGACAACAACATTTAATACAGGAATAATAACATAGTAACGCAGTCATTACTTGAGGAGTATTTTCGCGCACTGTTCCAAAACGTTGTGGGATGCACGAGAACATTCAAGACTATCTATTTATATGGCTATCGACAGGTCGTCATTTAAACATCCTTAAAAAACAATACAGGTGTTGAATATGCTGCTGCCTACCACTCTCACTGGCCTGTTTTTCTCTAGAGTGGCCTAGATAGATTGTCAATGCCAATTTTCAAGTGGTATTCTTTCTAAAGCTATTTTTTATAACATTTAACATGTTGTTATATATATTTAATGGAAATTTGAGTGCCTGGCACTTGAGGTAATATACTCTTATACACTACACATGCATGCATATAGGCTACCTGCACTCCAACCTATATAAAATAGTACATGCAGTCAGTCACTGCATCCTAAATTACACAAATATTACCGAGATTTCGTAAACTGCTATTCATTTTGAGAAGGCATGTATAACTTTGAAAGCRGATCCACATAGTGTAGGCCTAAAAGTCTTCACTGTGTCGGTGTGATGAACTGAGAGAATATTTSGGTTTCCCTGAGATTCATTAATCATATGCTGCCTTCCCTGCTCCTATTTAAATCCTGTTTCTATTCTATTAGTTACAATGTGTAACCATTGATGTCCCCGGACCAAGATTGGTAAACACTGTTGAAGTGTATAATTGTATTACATACTGCACATGCAGACACAGCATCATTCAAAGACTGGAATTTGATACTCCTGGTATTGGATATGACTGAAAAATAATCTCAAAGACATTCATACCTGAGCTGCACCTTTATTTGCCAAGGTAGAGTACATGATCAGTGGATATATTAAATGTACAGGCTACAATGTGGGGATCTCATGYATGGTAATAACTACATCTATATACGACTTGCATCCTTGGCACAAAGTTATATTATATTCTACTCAATCCATAGGCTTCATTAATGTCATTCAGACTGTTTTGAAGTTGATACAACTGGCTATGATAGCTGAGGTTCATAGCTAGGTTCTGAACTAATATGTATACCAAACGTTTGGGTCCATACACAGATCGGCTAGATTGCTCGCTACACATCCATAGGCATATAGGTATTTTTATCCTCCACTGTACAATAAGCAAGAACATAGCTAACTAGCTACATTATTTCATCTATCTGCATTGCATGGCAAATATCAGCAAGGCAAGCTTACAAAATTGTACATTCAATTTACAGTAAATGGTTTAGCTAGCTAGATTCTTTACATACAATGTTTCACAAGACAGCAGCATGGTTTTCTGGTTGTTGAAGTCCCTAAAACATTAAACAACCAGAATTACAATTTCATACTCATGTCACAACACCCATAAAGCTAACCAGCTAGCTAACGTAAACTCACCCCATTCCGTACAAATGTGCCTAACCGTACAAATGTGCCTAACGAGGCTACAAAGAAAACTAATGGGACTGTAGCGACTGTGTTGACTTCAAAATCGGGGGTGTGAACTAGGTTTCTATTCAAGCGTTGATCGACATGGTAATGGCTTTATAGTATTGGAGAAAAGTTGAAAAAACTGACCCTTTGTTACATCTTGACGTGTCATGTCGTAACATACAGCACGCATAAAGCAACTATTTCTGTCTTACAATCTCTTTCCACCAGGTGTAGCACTTCTCTCATCGTTTAAAAACAAGAAATGGACAGTGACGGGGGAAGGGGGGGATACCTAGTCATTTTTTTCGTCATCATTGCACGCGATCATCATTCTCAAAGCCGCTGTTTACTTCTAAGATCACTTTAGCACCGCCCTAAAAACCCGATTCAAATTCAACACAAACCTTCAAATAGGTATGTAATGACACATTATATAAACTCTTTATAGTGTTTTATTTACATTTTAGAGGTGATAAGGTGATAAGTTGGACAGATCGAGTGAAAAAAAGCAATTTTCCCACACGACATCTGTCCTTCTCACTATCACGCATTAGTTTCACTTCCCCACCCGCCATTTTTAAAAAGACCCGACGGGGCTCATTKCCTGCTTGAATTATGCAGAAACGGGCAGTKTTTAGGTCATGTAATTGATTTTGTTGGAAAGGGGAGAAATTTGTGCTTTACAATGGTATTGACATTACAGTTGATCTGGAAGTATTACATTTTTGGTGCGCTAAAATAAGGGCAATTGTACGGTCCAATGCGATGTACGRGTTTACGTGAGTATACGYTAATGTTAACTTGTCAGCTAGCTTGATAAATCGCAATTTTCGTAAATCAACTTTATGATAAAAAAAKATGCATAATCGTTTGTCTCTACATTAACTAACATATTTCTGTCAACTGTACATTTTGTTTGCATGATTCGTTATGACGTTATAATCACTTACATTTGCTTCCATCCTAGTATTTTTGTCAGCCATCTTTGCTGAAGAAAGTCTCCAGCCTTGGGTCTCATAGTGTCAAATTCATCATGGGAACCACTCGGTATGATTGGTCTTCGCCCAGCGGTCGCCGCTGGTGATTTGCATAAAGTTGGGAAAAGTTTATATTTTTCATCGTTTCCCACGCCACCTTCACACCGCCCAAAGGTCCCCYGCCCTCTCCGCTTCTCACCGCTTTCCTTCAATTGAAATGAATGGGAAGCGGCGTTGGTAATTGCTTAATTAATTAAAGTGCTTGGGACGTTCTGACGGGAGGTGCCAAACTAACCCTGATTCAGATGACCATCCTACCCATGCTAGATTACTGAGACATAATTTATAGATCGGCAGGTAAGGGTGCTCTCGAGCGGCTAGACGTTCTTCACCATTCAGCCATCAAATTTGCCACCGATGCACCATAAAGGACACATCACTGCACTCTATACTCCTCTGTTAACTGGTCATCTCAGTAAACCCGTCGCAAGACCCACTGGTCGATGTTTATTTATAAAACCCTGTTAGGCCTCACTCCCCCCTATCTGAGACATCTACTGCAGCCCTCATCCTCCACATACAACACCCGTTCTGCCAGTCACATTCTGTTAAAGATCCCCAAAGCACACACATCCCTGGGTTGCTCCTCTATTMAGTTCTCTGCAGCTAGCGACTGGAACGAGCTGCAACAAACACTCAAGCTGGACAGTTTTATCCCCAATMTCTTCATTCAAAGACTCAATCATGGATACTCCTACTGACAGTTGTGGCTGCTTTATGTGATGTATTGTTGTCCCTACCTTCTTGACCTTTGTGCTGTTGTCCGTGCCCATTAATGTTTGTTCCATGTTTTGTGCTGCTACCATGTTGTTGTGTTGCTACCATGCTGTGTTGTCATGTGTTGCTGCCTTGCTATGTTGTTGTCTTATGTGTCTCTTTATGTAGTGGTGTGTTGTCTCTCTTGTTGTGATGTGTGTTTGGTCCTGTATTTATATTGTATTTATTTATTTATTTTAATCCCAGGCCCCCGTCCCCGCAGGAGGCCTTTTGCCTTTTGGTAGGCTGTCATTGTAAATAAGAATTTGTTCTTAACTGACTTGCCTAGTTAAATTAAGGTTAAATAAAAAATATAAATAAATAAAAAATGGAAATTAACACCCTTGCACAGAAGTACTTTTGCGTCTCTGCCATCGTTTATTTGATAGAGGCTAGGCTTTTCAGTTTAGACTTCTGGCCTACTCTACGCGACAGTCATCAAAGTCTTGATTAATTAAACAGGTCCTTTTTTTGAGAATTGCACAGGCATGTTTTTCAAAATAGCTACAGGTATCATGGTAAATGAGTAGTTTGAAGACGCAGTCTTTTTCTATCCAAACATAGTATTTAATCTCACAACAAGACAAAGTCACATTGTAACATAGCCATGTTCACCAAGCGATCCCAAAAATAGGACACAATCATCCTAAACCACAAATCTAAACACAATATCTATTTGGAGAGAGTTAATTTATAAGGAGTCTATTTGTGGATCTGTTCTTTGGCTTAAATAAAAACGCGGTTCTAGAAAGTAGTCAACATGGAACTGTAAGTCCATGGATCCTTCATAAATCCTTCTGGTTTGTCAATAATCAACAACGATTCCCTTGGTCAGTACAACTCCAGTAATATAATCTACCAACATTCCAGTGAGAACATATCCAGTCTCTCACAAAAAGATCAAGACAGAACAAAGAACCTTATGAAAGAAAGCAGCCCAAATRTATAAACGGCAATTACACATTTTTATTCCATTTAGTAATGGGTCATGACCGTTCATATTTACCCTAATCTGTACTGTGTCAGTACTGTGCCAGTATTCATCCCATTATCATTTTTCTTGTGGTGGATAAAAACAGGAATGAGAAAAGTAAAATGAGAGAATAGAGTGCATTGTAAATGGACTGAATTAATTCATTCACTTGGATAACATGTATAACCCATTTATGACCCATGTATCATGCATATAATCAAAACAGGATGCCTCATCTTGTTTTCTCTTCCAACTGAAAGTCTTAGAAGGTCAAATGTTCTCTGGATCTCAGTGTCTTGTAATGTAATTCTCTGTTTCTCACTCTGTCTCTGTCTCTGTAACATAGTGAGCACACATATTCTCAGAAGGCCTGGAGCGTTCCTGCATTGACACTTGCTCCTGAAAAGACAGACTGCGTGGGTGTGTGGGTGTGTGGGTGGGTGTGTGGGTCTGCTGACTCTCTGCCTCTCTCTGGTTGCACTAAGCTGCTGCAGGCATCATGTTCCGAAGAGTAACGTCTGGCATCGTGTTGGATACAGGCCCATGTAAACTCAGCAAAAAAAAGAAACGTCCTCTCACTGTCAACTGCGTTTATTTTCAGCAAAATTAACATGCTTTAATTTTTGTATGAACATAAGATTCAACAACTGAGACATAAACTGAACACGTTCCACAGACATGTTATTAACATAAATGGAATAATGTGTCCCTGAACAAAGGGGGGGTCAAAATCAAAAGTAACAGTCAGTATCTGGTGTGGCCACCAGCTGCATTAAGTACTGCAGTGCATCTCCTCCTCATGGACTGCACCAGATTTGCCCGTTCTTGCTGTGAGATGTTACCCCACTCTTCCACCAAGGCCCCTGCAAGTTCCCCGACATTTCTGGGGGGAATGGCCCTAGCCCTAGCCCTCCGATCCAACAGGTCCCAGACGTACTCAATGGGATTGAGATCCGGGCTCTTCGCTGACCATGGCAGAACACTGACATTCCTGTCTTGCAGGAAATAACGCACAGAATGAGCAGTATGGCTGGTAGCATTGTCATGCTGCAGGGTCATGTCAGGATGAGCCTGCAGGAAGGGTACCACACGAGGGAGGAGAATGTCTTCCCTGTAACGCACAGCGTTGAGATTGCCTGCAATGACAACAAGCTCATTCCGATGATGCTGTGACACACCGCTCCAGACCATGATGGACCCTCCACCTCCAAATCAATCCCGCTCCAGAGTACAGGCCTCGGTGTAACGCTCATTCCTTCGACGATAAACACAAATCCGACCATCACCCTGGTGAGACAAAACCGCAACTCGTCAGTGAAGAGCACTTTTTTCCAGTCCTGTCTGGTCCAGTGACGGTGGGTTTGTTCCCATATGCGACTTTGTTGCTGGTGATGTCTGGTGAGGACCTGCCGTACAACAGGCCTAAAGTCTGAGCACTGATGGAGGGATTGTGTTCCTGGTGTAACTCGGGCAGTTGTTGTTGCCATCCTGTACCTGTCCTGCAGGTGTGATGTTCGGATGTACCGATCCTGTGCAGGTGTTGTTACACATGGTCTGCCACTGCGAGGACGATCAGCTCTCCATCCTGTCTCCCTGTAGCACTGGCTTAGGCGTCTCACAGTGCCGACATTGCAATTTATTGCCCTGGCCACATCTGCAGTCCTCATGCCTCCTTGCAGCATGCCTAAGGCACGATCACGCAGATGAGCAGGGACCCTGGGCATCTTTCTTTTGGTGTTTTTCAGTCAGTAGAAAGGCCTCTTTAGTGTCCTAAGTTTTCATAACTGTGACCTTAATTGCCTACCGTGGAAGTGTCTTAACGACCGTTCCACAGGTGCAAGTTCATTAATTGTTTATGGTTCAATGAACAAGCATGGGAAACAATGTTTAAACCCTTTACAATGAAGATCTGTGAAGTTATTTGGATTTTTACGAATTATCTTTGAAAGATAGGATCCCGAAAAAGGGATGTTTATTYTTTTGCTGAGTTTTTTAGATACAGGCAGACATGTCCACAGGAATTGTGAAGCTTTTCACACTGCTCTTTGATGAGTGCTGATTGCAGATATTTATAGAAAACAATTCTAAATGAATTATGCCTATTGCTTGAAGTTAGGAACATGACTAACAAGTCAATCTGGTTATGCTACATGTGTGTGGATCTCATTCAAAGTTGCATCACTGTAATAGGGAACTCGTTTGAGTAGCTTACTGCAGTGCACAGCCAGAGCACACTCAAATAGCACAACTCACTGGTAACATTGTAAAGTGCCCTCAGAAAATATTCTAATCAAAGCAGAGAAGCTTTTTCTCCCTGTTTCGAGATCCAATAGCTTAATCATACAGTTATTTCTGATTATTTATGACTCCCTATTACAGGTAATAGATTTATACCTTTACATTTAAACCTGATTTCCTACGTTATGTTCGTAGCATGTATTTCTTTCTTGTTTAGAAAGTAATTTAAGTCATATAAAAGTCATCGCATACATCCCTTTCCTGCAGTCAATCGCCCTCTAGTGGTATCATGGGTGGAATGTTATTACTATTTTTCATAATTTCATAATTAATAAACTATGTTGAATGGTTTTGTTATATTTCAGTCTTTTGTCATGTATATAAAGTGTAATATTGGGATGCAAACTCAAAATTGAATTTATGTCAACTCTATATCTGGCATGGTACTGGTGTCTTCTTTTTTTAAGCCCATAACCATGTGTGTGAGTTGTATACTTTTGTTTCAAAGTAGATTTGTTTAAGACTACCATGAAACACTCTGTGTGACCCTGATTTAGACCACTGCAGTAAAAAGTTTAAACCGACTTTAATCCATTAACTCTGATGGAACAAACATGGGTTGAAGCATGGGGCTGTGCCCAATGGGAGGTTTTGGAAGTTTAACGTGAATGACACTGCTTGGTGTCTTCTGGGATGGCCCAACACGTCCGCCCCGTTACTGGACTGTTACCTGGAGCCGATCCAAGAACCAGCGGGAGGTCTAGATCCGACAAAGATCCCACATTCCAGGACCCCATTAGCCAAACAGAGGCTGAGTCTCAAATAGCACCCTATTCCCTACATAGTGTACCAAAAGTWGTGTACTATATAAGGAATGTGGTGCCATTTGGGACACACACAGAGAGCGGCAACTGGTGCACCCCGATCCTGCAAGCCGGATAAACAGACGGCTGGATCTCTCACACTTTCCATCCGAGCGGGTCAAGCAGACACGCACACAACCTTTAAAGAGAGCAGAGAGCGGAGATAGTTTGTGTCCCAGACATCATACATGGAGAGGGAAACCATTTAAGAGTATTGACAGGATGGTAGTCATAGTTTGTAACGATTGTGTGAGATATTTAGGAGCCATGAATGGAACAAATTCCATATTAGGTGTAGTATCCCTTACAGAAAAACCACATGAATTTCACGTGATCACGTGACAACATGTAAAAGCACATGTGAAAACATTGCAATTTCAGATGTGAAAGTGCAAATTAGATTTTCACATGTGAAAATGCAATTCCACGTGAGAGTTAGGTTTTCAAATGTGAATGTTTTTTGCGTGTGTTAAATGTAAATTAAATATTCACATGAAAATTGTTCACATGACACCGCAAACTCCACGTGAGTCTGCAATTCACGTGAGGTGAAAGCATGTTATTAACATCTAAATTATATTTCATATCTGAAAATGTGATTTGTGAATCTGCAAATTTCTCATATTCTTTTGTAAGGGAAGTTATGTAATGGTATGGACTGACATGCTGACCACACCACATGCGCCATCGCGCACATTTTGTCCCCCCACACCAGACTCGATCAGGACACCCAGGTTGAAATATCAAAACAAACCTTGAACCAACTATATTAATTTGGGGACAGGTCGAAAAAAATTCAACATTTATGGCAATTTAGCTAGCTAGCTTGCTGTTGCTAGCTAGCTMATTTGTCCTGGGATATAAACATTGGGATGTTATTTTACCTGAAATGCACGGTCCTCTACTCTGACAATTAATCCACAGATAAAATGGTAAACCGAGTTTGTTTCTAATAATCTCTCCTCCTTCAGGCTTCTTCTTCTTTGGACTTAGGTGCATTACTTAGGTGCATTACCACCACCAACTGGAATGGAGTGTGGACCTCAGTTCATCTTTCAATCACCCACGTGGGTATATGCTCCTAAAAACAAATGTGTAGATGGGAGAGGCGGGACTTGCAGTGCGTCAAGCGTCACAAATAGAACCAAATTCTATTTTAGCGCCTGGCTATGCAGACGCTCGTTGACGTGCGCAAGTAGTGTGGGTGCAATGATTGAATAACATGTATGTGTACATTCATTTTGGAACGCTCACGCAAGCGACGCGGGTGGTGTAGTCAGCATGAGAGAGGATCAACTGACATAACCGGCTGCCTCTTACGGCCAAGTCCCGACCGCTAACATTATAGCAAACGTACAACGGTCATGAGTAGCCACTGGTTGGGGTAAAGAGAGAGGAGCAAATAGTTCGAATGGTATGGAGAAAGCTACATTTCTATCAAAATGTTTAAAATATATAAGTAGTGAGTCACAAATAAAAGATGCGTTATGCGAATATAGAATGCAACTTTTAAATAAAACTCATAGTCTGTAAATATGCCCATATAGTTTCACAAACATATGCCATGATCCAAAAGCAAAGATGTCATCATTAATAGATGTTAAGTCCTCTATATGGGGAACTTTGAGTGGTTCTGTCCCGATTCCGATGGACATTTTGGTGTACAAAGTGCTCTGGGAACCTGGTAGGGTCCTGTGCCTTATAGTGCCAGAAAGCCTCATCTGTCTGCTCTCCTTTTTGTTCTCTTTCAAACATTTCTCATTTCTTTAGAGATTGAGGGACAGCATAAGAATAAAAATAAATGTGATTAATACGTTTTTAATGTACATACGCAAATACATTTTATGACGTCACTATTACTATTCCCACGTCACTATTAATATTCCCATTGTTGGTTTACTGAATTGCTGGTTAACGGCTTGTAAGTAAGCATTTCACGGTAAGGTCTACACCTGTTGTATTCGGCACGTGACAAATAACGTTTGATTTGACTACTATGAAAATGTATGTGCTCACTACTGTAAGTCGCTCTGCTAAATGACTGAAATGTAAAAGAAAAATGTATTACTTCATGACGTCATCGAGCGGATTCTAGCGATAACTGGAACAACCAACAGCTACTTTCCTTGAAAAATAATTTGCAAAACTGCTCCCAAACACTACAAGATAGTAATGTTTGCTATTAAAGTTACATATATGTAACTCGYTCACCAGTGTAAATAAATATGCTGAAAATGTAGTTGAGGATCCCTGATCACTGTAAGGACAGCATTTGTTGCTTGTAAGTTACTTTCTTGGACTGAGAGGATCAACTGTCATCAACGGGCTAACCACTAGGCTACCCACCRGTATGGAGATAGATTTCTATCAACATTTTTTAAATATATAAGTAGTAAGTCACAAAAAAAATGTGTCAATATTCTCTGTATGGGGTACTTTGAGCGGTTCTGGACCGGTTCCCGACTGACATTTTGGCAAACAAAATGCTCTGTGAAYGTCAAAGGGTGCCTTTTAGTGGMAGGAACTCTCATCTGTCTGCTCTCCGCTCTCTCAGCGAAGCTGACTTGAAGTGTCAGGTTTCAGACCCCACATTTGAATGGGAGTGACGTTTAAGATTTTCTGACCTAACCAGACAAAGGAATGATTTCCTGTGTCTGTGGAATGGGAGAGTCCAGCAGATGCAACAATAGCAGTTTCATCTTGCTGCGGTTTTCACAGACAGATTTAGAGCTCTCAACATAAAAAATACGAGATAATTTGAGAGAATTGAAACAAGAACACATTCWCTTGGTCACTTCAGTGGACGTTAGGGATAAAATTCTCTGTCATCAGTTATATGAAATAGTGCCAATATTGAATATTTATTTACAATTATAAGACAGGTGAAATCTTATAGTAAGTTCTTTATAATGTAATTGTTTTTATATTTAGAAAGCATTTCAGTCATATCAAGTCCAGTTGCCCCACTTTTGTGAAAATGGAAAAAATTATATATGATTTTTCATATTTCCATAATATTTGTACTATGTACATGAGCTTGTGTCCTCAAAAGTGACTACACCTTAGCAATGTATAACTATATTACCAGAAAGGTGATTTCCAGACCTTTCTGTAACTATCCAACCTTACCAGTTATTGTTTAGAGAGTGGAGAGGGTGAAAAGCTTCAAGTTCCTCGGTGTGCACATCACTGACAACGTGAAATTCTCCATCCACACAGACAGTGTGGTGAAGAAGGAGCAACAGCTCCTCTTCAAAGTCAGGAGGCTGAAGAAATTTGGCTTGGCCCCGAAGACTCTGACGAACGTCTACAGATGCATCATTGAGAGCATCCTGCTGTATCACCGCCTGGTACGGCAAATGCACCTTCCACAACAGCAGGGCTCTCCAGAGGGTGGTGTGGTCTGCCCAACGCGTCACTGGGGGCACACTGCCTGCCCTCCAGGACATCTACAGCACCCGGTGTCACAGGAAGACCAAGAAGATCATCAAGAACCTCAGCCACCAAAGCCACGGCCTGTTCACCCCACTACCATCTAGAAAGCAGAGACTGTACAGGTGCATCAAAGCTGGGACAGAGAGACTGAAAAAACACTTCTATCTCCAGGCTATCAGACTATTAAATAGTCACCACTAGCCGGCCTCCGCCCAGTACCCTGACCTGAACTTTAGTCACTGTTTTCTAGTCGGCTAACACCTGGTACTCAACCCTGCACCTTAGAGAGTGCTGCCCTATGCACATAGTCATTGAAAAACGGGTCACTTTAATAATGTTTACATACTGTTTTACCAACTTCAAATGTATATACTGTATTCTAGTCAAGGCTCATCCTATATACAGCTGAAGTCGGAAGTTTCCATACACTTAGGTTGGAGTCATTAAAACTCGTTTTTCCACCACTCCACAAATGTCTTGTTAGCAAACTATAGTTGTGGTAAGTCGGTTAGGACATCTACTTTGTGCATGACACAAGTAATTGTTCCAACAATTGTTTACAGACAGATTATTTCACTTATAATTCACTGTATCACAATTCCAGTGGGTCAGAAGTTTACATACACTAAGTTGACCGTGCCTTTAAACAGCTTGGAAAATTCCAGAAAATGATGTCATGGCTTTAGAAGCTTCTGATAGAATAATTGACATAATTTGAGTCAATTGGAGGTGTACCTGTGGATGTATTTCAAGGCCTACCTTCAAACTCAGTGCCTCTTTGCTTGACAACATG
>NC_036860.1:10817836-10924600 GCF_002910315.2 Salvelinus sp. IW2-2015
ATACAACAAAACGAACCACTGACCTCAATCCATAGAAAATTTGTGGTCAGACACGTGTGTTCTCATCCACCTCTGGTGGCCTGCTCGCCTCCCTACCTCTGAGAAGTACAGCTCCCGCTCAGCCCAGGCAAAACTTTTCGCTGTGTCCTGGCACCCCAATGGTGGAACAAACTCCCCACACGCCAGATCAGCGGAATCAATCACCACCTTCCGGAGACACCTGAAAACCCCACCTCTTAAGGAATACTAGGATAGGATAAAGTAATCCTTCTAACCCCCCCCCCCCTTAGAGTTAGATTTGCACTATTGTAAAGTGGTTGTTCCACTGGACATCATAAGGTGAATGCACCAACTTGTAAGTCGCTCTGGATAAGAGCGTCTGCTAAATGACTTAAATGTAAATGTAAATGTAAAAAGTGCAAGGAGGTCTACAAACCTGACTCAGTTACACCAGCTCTGTCAAGAGGAATGGGCCAAAATTCACCCAACTTATTGTGGGAAGCTTGTGGAAGGCTACCCGAAACGTTTGATCCAAGTTAAACAATTTAAAAGCAATGCTACCAAATACTAATTGAGTGTATGTAAACTTCTGACCCACTGGGAATGTGATGAAAGAAATAAAAGCTGAAATAAATCATTCTCTCTACTATTATTTTTTTCATTTCACATTCTTAAAATAAAGTGGTGATCCTAACTGACCTAATACAGGGATATTTTTACTAGGATTAAATGTCAGGTATTTTGAAAAACTGAGTTTAAATGTATTTGGCTAAAGTGTATGTAAACTTCCGACTTCAACTGTAACTGCTGCTATACACACCTTTTATATTCATACACTGTTCATACATACACATCATCATATACAGTGAATTCGGAAAGTATTCAGACCCTTCGACTTTTTAAACATTTTGTTATGTTACAGCCTTGTTCTAAAATGGATTAAATCGTTTTTTTCCCCACATCAATCTACACACAATACCCCATAGTGACAAAACATTGACTTTTTTCGATATTTTTTGCTATATTACTACATGAAATATTACATTTACTTAGTACTTTGTTGAAGCACCTTTGACAGCTAAAAGCTTGGCACACCTGTATTTGGGGAGTATCTCCTATTCTTCTCTGCAGATCCTCTCAAGCTCTGTCAGGTTGGATGGGGAGCATCGCTGCACAGCTATTTTCAGGCTTCTTCAGAGATATTTGATCCGKTTCAAGTCCGGGCTCTGGCGGGGCCACTTAATGACATTCATAGACTAGTCCTGAAGCCACTCCTGCGTTGTCTTGGCTGTGTGATTAGTGTTGTTGTCCTGTTGGAAGGTAAACCTTCGCCACAGTCTGAGGTCCTGAGTGCTCTGGAGCAGGTTTTCATCAAGGATCTCTCTGTACTTTTCTCCGTTCATCTTTCCCTCGAGCCTGACTAGTCTTCCAGTCCCTGCAACATCAAAGGTGTTGATAATAATTGTTGATTTATAACATGTTTTTAATTTGCTTTGTTTATTTAAACTGAATTGACATGCCTTGAGCTGAATAATAATGTATAACTTTACTTTAATCCATGCTTTTGTCGCTTCTAGGTTAGACTACTGCAATGCTCTTTTCCAGCTACCCGGATAAAGCTATAAATAAACTTCAGTTAGTGCTAAACACGACTGCTAGAATCTTGACGAGAACCCCAAAATTTGATCATATTACTCCAGTGCTAGCCTCTCTACACTGGCTTCCTGTTAAGGCAAGGGCTGACTTCAAGGTTTTACTGCTAACCTACAAAGCATTACATGGGCTTGATCCTACCTCTCGTTCCGATTTGGTCCTGCCGTACATACCTACACGTACGCTACGGTCACAAGACGCAGGCCTCCTAACTGTCCCTAGAATTTCTAAGCAAACAGCTGGAGGCAGGGCTTTCTCCTATAGAGCTCCTTTTTTTTGGAATGGTCTGCCTACCCATGTGAGAGACGCAGACTCGGTCTCAACCTTTAAGTCTTTACTGAAGACTCATCTCTTCAGTAGGTCCTATGATTGAGTGTAGTCTGGCCCACGAGTGTTAAGGTGAATGGAAAGGCACTGGAGCAACGAACCGCCCTTGCTGTCTCTGCCTGGCMGGTTCCCCTYTYTCCACTGGGATTCTCTGCCTCTAACCCTATTACAGGRGCTGAGTCACTGGCTTACTGGTGCTCTTYCATGCCRTCCCTAGGAGGGGTGCGTCACTTGAGTGGGTTGAGTCACTGACGTGATCTTCCTGTCTGGGTTGGCGCCCCCGCTTGGGTTGTGCCGTGGGGGAGATCTTTGTGGGCTATACTCGGCCTTGTCTCAGGATGGTAAGTTGGTGGTTAGAGATATCCCTCTAGTGGTGTGGGGGCTGTGCTTTGGCAAAGTGGGTGGGATTATATCCTGCCTGTCTGTCCGGGGGTATTGTCGGACGGGGCCACAGTGTCTCCCGACCCCTCCTGTCTCAGCCTCCAGTATTTATGCTGCAATAGTTTATGTGTTGGGGGGCTAGGGTCAGTCTGTTATATCTGGAGTATTTCTCTTGTCTTATCTGGTGTCCTGTGTGAATTTAAGTATGCCCCTTCTAATTCTCTCTTTTTCTCTTTCTTTCTGAGATAAGGCTGAGTATAGCCCACGAAGATCTTCGCCACAGCACAAGCCCGAGGGAGGGCAAAACCGKACAGGAAGATCACGTCACTGACTCAACCCACTCAAGTGACGCACCCCTCCTAGGCATGGCATAGAAGAGCACTAGTAAGCCAGTGACTCAGCCCCCATAATAGGGTCAGAGGCAGAGAATCCCAGTGGAAAGTTGGGAGACGGCCAGGCAGACACAGCAAGGGTGGTTCGTCGCTCCAGAGCCTTGCCGTTCACCATCACACCCCTGGGCCAGACTACACTCAATCATAGAACCTACTGAAGAGATGAGTCTTCAGTAAAGACTTAAAGGTCGAGACCGAGGCTGCGTCTCTCACATGGGTAGGCAGACCATTCCATACAAATGGAGTTCAGTAGGAGAAAGCCCTGCCTCCAGCTGTTTGCTTAGAAATTCTAGGGACAATAAGGAGGCCTGCGTCTTGTGACCGTAGCGTACATGTAGGTATGCACGGCTGGACCAAATCGGAGCGATAGGTAGGAGCAAGCCCATGTAGTGCTTTTTAGGTTGGCCTTGTAAGTGTAATCATTCATTTTTGCAAAGAAATTAAATATGCCTATATTTAGAATTCCATTCTCAGACATTTCTTGAACGCCTATTACTGTAACTCAACTGTAGTCTCGTGCATATTTTAATGATCTTTATAGAGTCAGATAAACAGGTTAATAGGCTAATTTCATAGTCTTATTATGGGTCCGCATGTAAGGTATATATAATATCATACATGATAAATATTACCCCCCAACAGAGGAGTTACTCAAAGACTCTGTGTCCCTGCTCTAGTTGAGGGAATTGGAGTGGAAGCATTCTCTATAACAGGGATAAACTGCAAGTAGCAGTACACAGTTTCCCAAACGTGGATGCATAGTTGACCTACCCCATAATGAAGGGGTTCTTCAACCTTGTAGTGTATTGCTGCAGACTACTCCAAGGCAGTGAGTGCTGCCACCTCTTATTGGAGGCTTCTGGAAGGGATTAGCGGCCCTCTCAAGGGGATGACCCAGACCCTCCACAGCCTGAGGAAGAAAACTATGCTAGGGGCCACTGTAGCAGGTGGCCAGCCTGCTGCAGGCTCCTCTTGTTAAACTGTATTTAGAGGGCGGGAAGGGTCCCTTGGGTGTTTTAGGGCTCCAGGCAGAGGTTAACAGAGCATCTGAGGGTAGTGGTTGGTTTTCATGGTATGTTTTGATAGTGTTCTCGTAATCTTCACCGACCCCCCCCATATAGGCCTACAGTGCATTTTATTATTCAAAGACATGACATAACACTGTGTAATACAGTACGTTACAGGAGTCAAAATATTTACTGTGTATGTACAGTAACTAGAGTCTAGATCATTCAAATGTTTATGCTTCAGTGCCTACCAGGCCAAGAGCTCAGTCAGTTCATTCTAGTTCACCGAGCACACTAACGGCCAGACCATTCCTTCCCTCATCATCAGTCTCCCTCCTCCTTCCTTAGTCAGCTGTTCAGACCCTGCATCTGCCCTCCCACAAGTCTTCCCCAAATAGTCCCATCAGGCCTCTCCCTCCCCGTCTCTCTCTCTCTCTCTTACTTTCTTGCTCTCTCTTTCTCTCCTTTGGGAGTTGTGGGCAACGAAGTTAAGAGATGAAGATAGTTTAAACTCCCTCGAGTAATGTCCTGCTTCTCTAATTGTAGTTAAGCCACTGCCACTTTATACCCACTAAGAGGAAATACTACTTATCACCCACCTTAACCCTTTACTGGCGACATGTCATAACTGATGTGCTAAATAGTTAAGCGTCGACTGGGACCTGAATACTGATCAGATTTGCCATTATGAGAGAGAGAACCCCGATGAGGTATTTGTAGCTGTCTTTTATATAACTAGGCAAGTCAGTTAAGAACAAATTCTTATTTACAATGACGGTCTACCCCGGCCAAACCCTAACAACACTGGGCCAATTGTGCGTAAACCCTATGGGACTCCCAAACACAGCCGGTTGTGATACAGCCCGGAATCAAACCAGGGTCTGTAGTGACACCTCTAGCACTGAGATGCCATGCCTTAGACCGCTGCGCCACCCGGGAGCCCGTGTAGGTGACCGCATAGATGAAGTCTTGTGAAGTTCTATCCTTAAGACTGTCTTTTTACCCTTATATAGAATGTGATCCTGGCTCCTGTGGGCTAAGCCAGCCCCTCTGTCTCAGTGGGGACCCCCAAGCTGGGTATATAACTCTTCCAGAGATGGTCCTCTCTCAGCCTCCACCTCGACACACACGGTCTCACTCACATACTTTCCCATCCAGGACAATGGCCCCTAAGAAGCCCGAGCCGAAGAAGGAGGTGGCAAAATCGACCCCACCGGCTCCGGAGCCAGAGAAGCCCAAGGAGCCCGCATTTGACCCCAAAAGCATGGCGGTGAGTGTCCAACTCGTAGCTCTAGAATGTATGTTGTAATTCTACGGTCTAACCTCTCTGTGAGTCTTTGCCGTCATCTCCTCTCATCCACCTGTGTTTGTAGTAGAACTTATGGCAGTAAATATGAGAGAAGAGGATGCTATGCTTAGTTGACGAGTTAGAGATGTGTTAGTTGTACAGGGAAGTCTGTCAAAAGTTGAGGGATTTGCCTAGTGAAAAAGCCCATTGTTGTATTAGTTGGCAAAGTTCTATTGGCAAAGTTTCTTGGCGTGGCTATCCTCTGCAAAGGATGTGACATTTTCAGTGAAGTAATAACCTTTCAGGTTAGTTATGTTCTGGTCATTAAACCGTCTCTGCTTGGTACAGTAATTGTTGAAGATAACATCTGAATGAGATTATGTTGGAGGTAAATCAAAGTATATTATAAGCGTTCCTAATCAATTACATATTTTTTTATTTTCTGTTGGCAACTGGCATTCACCATAGGATCAAAGACTTGTTGGCGTAGTGGCACACATCTGACAAAACTTTCCAGCAACTGGATCAAGCAAACAGTTCATAGAACTGTTTTATGTTCCCAACATGCTCTTTCAATGGAAAAACAACATTTCAGCCCATAACTGTTCCTCGTCAGGTTGTTTTTCTCAGGGATGTTAAAAAACAAATTGGGCTGGTATTTGGTGCCAGAGATGTTCTACACCCGGATTAATCTGCATTCTTCTGTCTCTCTGGGGTTCTAGAACAGCCTTTCTAACGGGTCGCCAGCCGGGAACTTTGCGTTCCTATTGTTCTTATATTAGTCTGTGTTGGCCACGGGTACAGTGGAGGAGAATTAGGTTTCACACAAAGCCCACCATCTTCAAACTAGGGGGCCCTGTTACTCTTGGAGACACAAATGGGGTGTCCACAGCTGACATTGGATGTTTTCAAAGAACTCCCCCCATGTCATGTACATAGGATGTGCCTCGGATGTACCTCATCCTTCACAATACAATTGCTAAATGTGCTTACAATCATGAGCTGGGCAAAATCAGTAGCAATATCCCACTATTGAAGTGTTCTTTTTTTCTATTCCAGATGGAGTTCACTGCAGACCAAATTGACGGTAAACTGATCTTCCTTTAAAAAATCCAACATCTTTTGATGTCAATTTTACTATTTGTTAAGGGGAAAGTTTATTGGATGACCTGACCTGTTGATGACTTACTAGTTTCCCCAGCTAACCCTGGTCATATGTGTTCTTCCCCAGAGTTCAAAGAGGCCTTCATGCTTTTCGACAGGACCCCCAAAAGCGAGATGAAAATCTCTTACGCCCAGTGTGGTGATGTGATGAGGGCGCTGGGCCAGAACCCCTCCAACGAAGAGGTCATGAGAGTCCTAGGGACACCCAAGCCACAGGGTCAGTGGGCACACCAGTATTCTATAGACATTGTAAAGTAGTAGTTGTCACATGTTCACACAGACATAGACATCAATAATTTGCTCTGCAAGTGTATCCACCAGGAGCAACATTTTAACTGACGGCATCACAGTTTGTAGACATATCTGCCTTTTGACAATGACTCCAGCCTTTGAACATGTGCATGGTCACACCCATTGCTTAAGTCGCCATCTTTCTCCTACTTTCCGTTATCTCTTTATTCACCTTGAGCTCTGTAGAGGCTTGTATGTTGATGAGTTGAGTTGGTTTCATCGAAAGTAACTCCTTCCCTTGCTCACCGTGCCACTATAGAAATGAACACTAAGCTGATCGGCTTCGAGACCTTCCTACCAATGTTCCAGCACATCTCCAAGTCCAAGAACCGGGGTACCTTTGAGGACTTTGTGGAAGGACTGCGTGTCTTTGACAAGGAGGGCAACGGCACCGTCATGGGCGCCGAGCTGCGTCTTGCACTCGCAACTCTTGGTTAGTGCCCATGTTCTATGTAGCTATAATCTCATGTTTATGATGTGATTATAGATGTGTAATGTATGCTCTATGAAGTTAATGTGAAACCGCTAAGGGTATCTGAATAGAGGATTGGTTTGGGGTTTGGCTTCCGTTATGGAAAAACCACACGATTTCACATGTGACATTTTATTTCACATGTGAAATTTCAAGTGATTTTCACGTGATCATGTAACCTTTCACATGTGGATAAAAAATTTCACATGTGAATATTCTTCACATGAGATTTCACTGGTGATGCCCTGCAAGCAAAAATCTGTCGTTAGGGTGTCCCCGGAAAGTCACGCAGTTGGAGTGTTTTCAACTTACATATTTGGCCCACTTTTGCATACATTATTATAACGTGTATGTTTATTTATACAGTAATTATTATTCAACATGTCCTCACCTGGGATTTGGACTCACAAACTCTTGGATCACGGCATTCAGATCTTCTTGCTATGCCACCATTTCTGTGTCAATGACCGATTTCACCTGTATTCCTACACATTGGACTTCAAAGTAAATCTCATCTTTTTTTAAATACACTCAAGAAAAACTATTATATTGATCATAGTGATTGAGGAGTAACATTAAAACAGAATAATATGGTGCACCAACATTAAACTATACAGAAAAATATCAAATTGCTGCACTTCTGAGCATGTTACAGACTGTGGCACAGGAGAAAGATCAGTTTAACCTAAATCCAGAAGTTGTGAGTTCAAATCCCTGTCAGAATCTAGGTGATGTGGGTAAGGCGAAGTCAGGCGCAGGACACAGAGATGAGTAATAATAGGAACTTTACTCAAAAATAATCTTCCAACAAGGAGAACGAAAATCCAGAATCACATAAATGAGACAACTGACAACAATAAACACGCACAAAACCATGATGGCTCCAGAGGGTTAAATAGGGAAATAATTCAAACGTAATGGGAACCAGGTGTGTACAATCAAGACAAAACAAATGGAAAAAGAAATGTAGATCGGTGGAGGCTAGAAAGCCGGTGACGTCGACCGCCGAACGCCGCCCGAACAAGGAGAGGCACCAACTTCGGCGGAAGTCGTGACAATCCCAGGTGAGGTCATACTGAAAATTCAGTACAAGGATTGTCATTGGTTAAAGACTTTTACACTACTTTAGCTGAACAGCATACCACTTACCTTAAGACCCCTACATCATTGAATTACTTCCCTTACAATAAACATGTGAAATCTGCAGTTTCACATGTGTTGTCACGCCCTGACCGTAGATTGTTTTGTATGTTTCTATTTTTAGTTTGGTCAGGGTGTGATGTGGGTGGGTATTCTATGTTGTAGGTCTAGGTTTTCTATTTCTATGTGTTTGGCCTGGTATGGTTCCCAATCAGAGGCAGCTGTCTATCGKTGTCTCTGATTGAGAGCCATACTTAGGTAGCCTGTTTTCCCAATTTTGTTTGTGGGTGGTTGTTTTCTGTTTAGTGTATGTCACCTTGCAGAACTGTTTCGTTTTCACATGTAGTTTTATGTTATCACATTATCACATTATCTTCACATGAGATCATGTTTTCACATGTAGTTTTATGTTATCACATTACCACATTATCTTCACATAAGATCACGTGATATCATGTAATTACGTGAGATCACATGTGAAACACATTATGATCAAATGTGAAATTCATGTTTTTTTTGTAAGGTTTGTGTCTTTGAGGAAGGAGTCTTTAACATCATTTGAAAATGTCTCCCTCCGTTACACCGGCAGGAGAGAAGATGACAGAGAAAGAGATAGAGGTAGTGATGGAAGGACAAGAGGACAGCAATGGCTGCATTAACTACCAAGGTGACTACTTCATGCAGTGTGCTGAGGAAACTTACTGGTTCCCACCTATAGTTAATACAATCTCTGTTTCTATCTCTCTATTTCAGCCTTTGTGAAACACATCATGACTGGGTGAATGATCAAGTGAGTACAGCATTTTAACTGTGAAGTACATGACCTTTTTGTCTGCACCCTGAGTCGTGCATCAAACTGATGCTGTATGTTCAAACTGATGATGTGATGAAAGTGAAATGACAGGTGTCTCTCTCTGTTGCAGAATTCAAGATGTCGCTGACCTGAATCTCTCTTTTGTTCCTCTCCTCTTTCGTTCAAATCCTTGTCCTCAATGTGTGTGACCGATTCTGTCTGTGTGTGTGTGTCAGTGCGTGTGTGTCACAACGTTTCGACAATGGAAATAAATGTTCAATGTCAAACATCTGGGTCCAAAGCAATGCTCATCTTTATATCCACGGTGTGGTTGAGTGTCTGTTTCAAAGTGACAATATTGAGAGATTGGTAACTATTTTCAAAATGGCGTGCACTTCATCTGAAAGAGGAGCACTGTGTAGTCCCTAAAGTGGGGGAGATCCTCTCCTTCTTTGGTGGTCCCATTGAAACCCATGACGTAATGGGTCTCTGGTGCATTCTTAGGATTCACATGTCAAAAGCCTGCGTCTGTCACGTACGCACATTTAGACTCGCTAATGGAGCAATGACGCGTGATAACATTCCAAACAGGTGAGTGACAACTGTGCTTCTGCTTGTTAACTACATACCTGTGAGGGTTGAGGATTTAGAGGGAGGGAGGGAGAGCAAGTCGTGAAATGTGTATATTCATGCATGTACAGCATATTATGTTGCTAAGTAACTGTTTTCTACTGGTAGAACACTAAATGGAAACATGGCCTTGTATCTATGTCAATTCAGTCACATCAGAATGCCCACTTATTAGCATAATATGTTCAGGGATCTAATTTAACCGAAGCACAATTCATAACACTGAAACCAAAAACCGAAATTATTATTGCCTCAATGGAAATGCGAACTGGCGCCAGAACAGTTGTATGCTGTAGCTACTGTAAATCAAAGTAAATTAACAATAATTGGAAAATCCCTAGCTTTGCTGGTGAGATGGACTGATTCGGTGCCTTGAGAGGATCTGACCCTATACACAGAGGATGAGACAACTGTTAAGAACTCTCCCTATTTGGTGAGCGATGCCAGAGCCATTGGGTGCAGCTGCTGTTGACGTAAGCTGGAGCTTATGGACTGTTGTACCGACCGGCTTAACAGCCCTGCAGATGAGGAATCATAAAAGCTAACCCACCCATCCTCTACCCCAATATGGACACACACACACATACACACACACATTTTTCTTAAACAACAAATATGTTTACATGATCTACTTCCTCATAAAACAGCCCATATAGGCCTGTCTCTGTCTGTCTCCCTCCACCCGTCACCTGTTGGTCGTGACGAGACACCATAAACGTTGGCATCCCTTCTTTGCCTTTTTCACACATGACTTCAGCTAATCCACGTCAGCTGTTGTTTTCTCTTTGTACTTGTAGGGTTGGATGATATGTTACAGTGTGTGAGTATTTGTGAGTAAGATGTGCGTACCAACAGCTCTAGTCTTTACCCAGTGTATAGAAGAGGAATCTAGAGAGGGAGGGGAGAGGAGAGGAGGGGAGGGGTCTATGACAACACACAAGTCTGGAGGGAGGGTAGGAAGGTAACCTCCCTGTAAAAGTCTAACATCAGATGCCAGATAATCCTCTGGACAATAGCCTTGGCCTGTAAACAGTCCAACAGCCGCACAATCCCCCCCCYCGAAATACACCCTTGACCTCTCCCTGAAGACTGGGCTTGGGCCGGAAAGGAGAAGAGGGACACCTTCCAGACATGGCTGGTCAGTTGGTGTAGCACTCTCCGATTTGTTTTGTTTTATAGCAGAAAAGACGACGGAATGATGTAAAGAGTTTGAGTCACTGACCAGTAGGACTTTAAAGCAGTAATGTTAGTGCAGTGTATTGAGTGTCACTAGTAAGTATGCGTCAATGCATGTGGTAAATGCATGCACATGGTAAAACACACCGAATACTTATACAAATACTCTAGTACTGTATGTTGGTTAGTAATGTTGGTGTGTATGTTGGTTAGTAATGATACAGAACACATGCATGTGTATCGCAAAATGTAGACCGGTAAGGAAGTAGCAGACACTAGTATATGACTGACAAAAAAAGGCTGACTACAGTACATTACGCCATGTTGTGCATAGTGCTGTGACCTCACAAAGACACAAGTTTTAGCGTGGGAGACATGAATGCTTGTACCAACTCCTTAGAGCAGAGTCTATGATTGTACACTGAGTGTGCCAAACGTTAGGAACGCCTTCCTAATATTGAGTTGCACCCACTTTTGCCCTCAGAACAGCCTCAATTCTGTTCCTAGGCCGTCATTGAAAATAAGAATTTGTTCTTAACTGACTTGCCTAGTTAAATAAAGGTAAAATAAAATAAAAWWAAAWAAAAAAATTCGTAGGGGCATGGACTCTAGAAAGTGCCGAAAGCGTTCCACAGAGATGCTGGCCCATGTTGTCTRTAATGCTTCCCACAGTTGTGTCAAGTTGGCTGGATGTCCTTTGGGTGATGGACCATTCTTGATACACACAGGAAACTGTTGAGCATGTGTAAACCGGTGCGCCTGGCACCTACTCCATACCCTGTTCAATGGCACTTAAATCTGTTGTCTTGCCCATTCACCCTCTGAATGGCACACATACACAACCCATGTCTCAATTGTCTCAAGGCTTAAAAATCATTCTTTAACCTGTCTCCTCCCCTTCATCTACACTGATTGAAGTGGATTTAACAAGCGACATCCATGAGGGATTATAGATTTCACCTGGATTAACCTGGTCAGTCGATGTCATGGAAAAAGCATAATGTTTGGTAGACTCAGTGTAAGTCTGTGCTGGGGGACGTTGTCCAGAGAAAGGATGCCACCTTGTGGCTAAGAAATCAAGGAGCTTTTTCTCAAATCAAATCTAATTGTATTGGTGCCACACACATGGTTAGCAGATGTTAATGCGAGTGTAGTGAAATGCTTGTGCTTCTAGTTCTGACAGTGCAGTAATATCTAACAAGTAATCTTACAATTCCCCAACAACTACCTAATACACACAACTCTAAAGGGATGGAATAAGACTATGCACATATAAATATATGGATGAGTGAATGCCGAGCGGCATAGGCAAGGTGCAATAAATGGTAATAAATGGTACAGTATATACGTACATATGAGATGAGTAAAGTAAGATATGTAACATTATTAAAGTGGCATTGTTTAAAGTGACTCGTGATCCATTTATTAAAGTGGCCAGTGATATGAGTCTCTATGTAGGCAGCAGCCTCTCTGAGTTAGTGATTGGTGTTTAGCAGTCTGATGCCCTTGAGATAGAAGCCGTTTTTCAGTCTCTCGGTCCCAGCTTTGATGCACCTGTACTGACCTCTCTTTCTGGATGGTAGCGGGGTGAACAGGGAGTGGCTTGGGTGGTTGTTGTCCTTGATGATATTTTTGGCCTTCCTGTGACATTGGGTGCTGTAGGTGTCCTGGGGGGCAAGTAGTTTGCCCCCGGTGATGTGTTGTGCAGACCGCACCACCCTCTGGAGAGCCTTGCGGTTGAGGGTGGTGCATTTGCCGTACCAGGCAGTGATACAGCCCGACAGGATGCCCCTGATTGTGCCTCTGTAAAAGTTTGTCAGGGTTTTAGGTGACAAGCAACATTTATTCAGCCTCTTGAGGTTGAAGAGACGATGTTGCGCCTTCCTGACCATACTCTTTGTGTGGTTGGACCATTTCAGTTTGTCTGGGATGTGTACACCGAAGAACTTAAAACTTTCCACCTTCTCCACTACTGTCCCTTTGATGTGGATATGGGGGTTCTCCCTCTGCTGTTTCCTGAAGTCCACGATCATCTCCTTTGTTTTGTTGACGTTGAGTGAGAGTTTGTTTTCCTGACACCACACTTCGAATGCCCTCACCTCCTCCCTGTAGACAGTCTTGTCGTTGTTGGTAATCAAGCCCACTATTGTTGTGTCGTCTGCAAACTTGATGATTGAGTTGGAAGCGTGCATGGCCACGCAGTCATGGTTGAACAGGGAGTACAGGAGGAGGCTGAGCACGCACCCTTGTGGGGCCCCAGTGTTGAGGGACAGCGAAGTGGAGATGTTGTTTCCTACCTTCACCACCTGGGGGCGGCCCGTCAGAAAGTCCAGGACCCAATTGCACAGGGCGGGGTTGAGACACAGGGCCTCCAGCTTAATGATGAGCTTTGAGGGTACTATGGTGTAGAATGCTGAGCTGCAGTCAATGAACAGCATTCTTACATAGGTATTCCTCTTGACCAGATGGGATAGGGCAGTGTGCAGTGTGATGGTGATTGCATCGTCTGTGGACCTGTTGGGGCGGTATGCAAACTGAAGTGGGTCTAGGGTGGCATGTAAGATGGAGGTGATATGATCCTTGAATAGTCTCTCAAAGCACTTCATGATGACAGAAGTGAGTGCTACGGGGCAGTAGTCATTTAGTTCAAAGAAGGTGTTTAGTTTGTCTGGAAGCGAGACGTCGGTGTTCATGACGTGGCTGGTTTTCTTTTTGTAGTCCGTGATTTCCTGTAGACCCTACCACGTACGTCTCGTGTCTGAGCCGTTGAATTGCGACTCCAATTTGTCCCTATAACGACGTTTCGATTGGTTGATTGCCTTGCRGAGGGAATAACTACACTGTTTATATTCAGCCATGTTCCCAGTCCTCTTTCCATGGTTAAACGCGGTGGATCGCATTTTCAGTTTTGGGCGAATGCCGCCATCCATCCACGGTTTCTGGTTAGGGTAGGTCTTAATAGTCACAGTGGGTACAACATCTCCAATGCACTTCCTTATAAACTCACTCACCGAGTCAGCGTATAGATCGATGTTATTCTCTGAGGCGTCCCGGGAACATTTCCCAGTCCGTGTGATCAAAACAATCTTGAAGCGTGGATTCCGATTGGTCAGACCAGCGTTGAATGGTTCTAGTCACGGGTACATCCTGTTTGAGTTTCTGCCTATACGACGGTAGGAGCAAGATGGAATCATGGTCGGATTTGTCGAAGGGAGGGCCTTGTATGCATCGCGGAAGTTAGAGTTGCAGTGATCGAGTGTATTGCCTTCACGAGTGCTGCAATCAATATGCTGATAGAATTTTGGTAGCCTTGTTCTCAAATTTGCTTTGTTAAATCCCCAGCTACAATAAATGCAGCCTCAGGATATATGGTTTCCAGTTTACATAGAGTCCAGTGAAGTTCCTTGAGGACCGTCGTGGTGTCTGCTTGAGGGGGTATATACACAACTATAACGATAACTGATGAGAATTATCTTGGGAGATAATATGGCTGGCATTTGATTGTAAGGAATTCTCGGTCGGGTGAGCAGAAGGACTTGAGTTCCTGTATGTTGTTATGATTACACCATGAGTGGTTAATCATGAAGAATACACCCCCGCCCTTCTTCTTCCCAGAGAGGTGTTTATCTCTGTCGGAACGACGCATGAAGAAGTCCGGTGGCTGAATCGACTCCGACAACGTATTCCGAGAGAGCCATGTTTCCGTGAAACAGAGAACGTTACAATCTCTGATGTCTCTCTGGAAGGCAACCCTTGCTCTAATTTTGTCTACCTTGTTGTCAAGAGACTGGACATTGGCAAGTGGTATACTCGAAAACGGTGGGCGGTGTGCACGCCTACAGAGCCTGACCAGGAGGCCGCTCCGTCTGCCTCTTCTGCGACAACCTTGTTTTGGGTCGGCTTCTGGGATTAGATCCACTGTCCTGGGTGGTGGTCYGAACAAAGGATCCGCTTCGGGAAAGTCGTATTCCTGGTCGTAATGTTGTTAAGTTGACGTCGCTCTTATTTCCMATAGTTCTTCCTGACTGTATGTAATAACACTTAACATTTTCTGGGCTAACAATGTAAGAAATAATACATAAAAAAACTAAATACTTCATCGTTTCCTAAGGACTCGAAGCGTGGCGACCATCTTTGTCGGCACCATCTTGATTCCTGTTCCCATCTCTGTTCCTACTTGATTGCCTTTAGTTGAAATCTAACATAAATCTGCCTCACATGCCTAAAACTAGACTAGAACAGAAAGACATATTCTGTCTTCTTACACTTCTTACACTTGGCCCTGTGATAGACTAGTGTCCTGTCCAAGGGGTGTACTTGTACATTAAGCTGCCTCATGCTATAGAAACAGCCAAGGCACGTGCAAGGCTACTTACTTACTTACACTAATATGGCAATTAAATATTGCAATTAAATGAACAGTGCCATACCATAGCCTACACACTATTATGCAAAGCTGTAGTGAGTGTCAATATGGAATATACAGAACAATTTCAAACCACAGAACTGCAGGTGGGATTTACCTTATTTTATTTGGCTTTGAACGACCTTAATCAGTAATAAAATATGAATATTTATTTCACGGTATGTTAAGACCAATTGTTAGATATTGTTAACAATTTAAGAGAGGAATAATGTCAAATCACCTGAAATAAAATGCAGACCAAACACACCATAGTAATTTCAGACATGTACCATCTGCCTCTTTCTCCCCCTCTCCCTCCTTTGTCCCTAACTGGAGAAAAAAAAGCATGCTTATTCTCAAGGGGTCTGGGTTGCTAAGCAACTCCAGGGGCTAACCTCAACCCTGCCTTGTGGTTAAGACTTCCTTAATAAAATGTATGACACAATGCAATGCTTTCTGGCAACACTGTATGCAACATGTATTACACATGCAAACCACTGCTTTGCAAAATAGCAGTATGTGTTTCTAGGTGGCTCAATCTCCTAATAAATATACCAGACCTAGGGTGAAATTTGCCAAGTACTTTTATATAATACACTTGAGGTGTGCTCAATTTAGCTTGGAATTTTCACTTTGTGGACTATTCCATTGGTTACATAAGGAAACAAATTATATTCCATTCACTGTAAGTGTATGACTAGTCTAGTTACACGTAATTACACAATTGTAACCAATTACTGCCATCTATGGTTGGTTTAGTATGGAGGAGTGTTAGATCAGTCAGTCTGCCAGAGCAGAAGGCCAGACCTATAGATGTTTAGAGGTCACTAACAGTGGCAAGCACAGTGCTTCCCTTGCAATACCCCACCCACAGGTTTTAGGGCAAGAAGGGTATTGCCACTCCAGATCCTTCTAAGCAGGTTTCCAGTCATTCTTACATAATCATTGGTAMATTGACACTAAGCCAGGCCTAGAGGAATGGAAATTCAAATATATTAGATTAGATGAGACATTGTTTTAATGTGAGAAAATAACAAAAGGTAATTGGTAAAAATTGCGTCTGTCACCTATTACATAGGGCAGAAGGCTACTTAACAAGGTAGGTCTCCCATTGTGTCATTCGTTTGGGTTAGCATTGTAGAAGCCCTGTAATTTGTTCATATCAGCTAAACTAGTTTTAATATCATCATCTAACACCATTTTATCAACAGAGGAGGCTGGTGGGAGGAGCTGTAGGAGGACKGGCTCGTTGTAATGGCTGGAATTGAATAAATGGAAAGGTGTCAAACACATCAAACATATGGAAACCACATGTTTGACTCCGTTCCATGAATTCCATTCGAGCCATTACAATGAGCCCGTCCTCCTATAGGTCCTCCTACCAGCCTCCTCTGAGATCCTTGTAGGCCTACACACAAAGCTCTTTTATTTCAAGCATTCTAGTGCAGAACGCTCAGGAAGAAATTTCAGAACAATCTCTGTCTGTACTCTGGCGCCCTCCTCCCCTTCAGGCCGCCTAGCGACAACTACTCTTCTCTGTCGGGTGTCCACTGAGTGACTGCAGCTGGAGAGACAATAACTGTCTGCCACACAGGTAAGAGAGACGCCTTATCTATTTATAGCAAACCTAGTACATTCTGCAAKACATTTCTCCTAGGTGTCTTCGATTGATTAAGAATTCGAGCAGTTTCCGTTTTTTTCGGGGCAAAACAAAAGCGCCATTCGTGCTTGTCATTTAGCGTTGAGGCACCGAGCGAATCTTTTTTTCCGTTGCCAAGGTCTGGGTGTGAGGAGAAGTTGGGCCTGGGTACTGTCTTACTTTCGCTAGCTGCTTCATCACAACAGGCACGAGCCCCAAACAAGCCACGTGGACATTTGGATCAAAAGTAGCTAACTTGATTTGTCCATAAATATGCACTTTGTAGTTTGTTATATATTTTGACTTTTAACTTAATTATTGAGATATGACAGCTGTCATGATGTGTAAACCGAGGCTAAGCTAGCTAATGAATGTAGCCAAGGGGTGTAATTTAGTTAGCAAGCTACAAATTAGCTATCTAGCTATCAAACTAATTAGCTTAGCGTTAACTATCTATCTAGCCAATCATTATGGACACAGATTTTAGCTACGATTTTAAGATAGTAGTGCCCTTCTATTTTGCCTACTTGAGGCCTGTCTTTACTTTGGGTAGCGTGTCTTGCTTGAGAACTGAAAGAAGAAATCACAGTGTCCCTAACAGGATAGGTTTTTGCCTGATATAGTATTTCTGCTTTGATCCATGTACAGACAGTAGCAAACGTTTTAAAGCTACATCAACACTTGTGTGTCAGTTAGTTTTTCTGTGCATCTGGATCCTATGAAATTGGATTTTCGCAGCGGTGCTTTCCGCGGACAATGGTGCTGATGTTGGCTGGTGACTACACCTTATCATCAGGCCACTTATTGTCAGTGGCTTGCCTGACTGCAGTTACTTGTTGTCCACTATAGACAACCAAAAGTAGACTGTCAAACGAATGTTATTTCACCTGCTTATTACCTAATTAGCTAACTGTTAATTATTCATATTTCAAGAATGCTTTGTAATGGTTTGGTCTGCCGCACCTTTYCAGGGATGCATGCGATGTCAAGTACTGCTATTACAACTTTGTACTCAAGTAGTAGGCCGGGTATTCTTTTTAAGCCATTTTGTTAGGAAATGTAGACCTCTTTATCTTGGCTGAAAGTCCAATCTAATTTRTGAGGAGATGCGTTCCGCGAGCCCTTGCCATGTGGTGCTTTGTCTAAAACAAATCGATTCACCGTAGAATCGATTAGCTGTTGTTCATACTATTTCGATATTAGTCAGCACCCTTGTAATTTTCATTTTGAGGTCTATTCATGCCAAATTGGGCCATAAGATGATGGCGTTTTGTCGGTGCTTTTTCTGTTGCGGACACACCTCTTTCTCGCTCTGCCCTCCGCAATTTGTCATAGCTCTTGTGCTGTGAGTTGCTGTGAGAGATGAGCATGCATGGTTTCGCTACTTGCCCGTAGGTCTGTACATTTGTTAGATGAATCAACACTCCCCATTAACCCTCGACTATTTTTGATCGAGGTCGAAATCACAGACAAAGTCTATTGCAAAGGAATATCGAGGGACAAAGGCTTATCTCCATCTCTCTCCTATCCAATTCCTCCTCCACGCCCATCTTGTTAAATGTATCCCGGAGAAGGCTGTAMGAATTGTACTTCCCTGATCTCTCATAGGTTGGAGATCTGTAGAAATGACTTATTGTCCTGTTTGAGGAGCTTTTCGAGAACTAGACCTAATTTCCATTATCATTGTATTATTATATGCTCATTCGTATTGGGATATAGCCTAAYTTAAGAAAATTAGGAAAATGTTTTATTCCTAGCCATAATTTAAAATTTTTGTTGGAACAAAAAATGCTGACAAATGTCCCTCTGCTGTCTGACAAACGTTTAGTTTTTACATTTCCCTGCATAATATGATTGGACCGCCCAATTAGGGAGCTCTGTAAAACATGTCTGAAGCCTAATTGGATGAGCTGGTCTGAAGGCTACATGCTACTGCAGTGTAGTATGATATTCATACGACATACTAGGATTCAATTATGCCCCTAAGTTATGGTGGTAATTTGTTGTTCTGTGTTCTCTGCAGGGAATTTACATCTGCACTCATCCGTTTTGACCTCACTGAATGGGATCAGAGGCAGGGACCATAATTCAGTTAAGACTAGTTCTACAACATAGCCCCAGTAACAGTGCTTTTAGGATTCATTTTCAAGCTAAGTCAAAGACTAAACTAAATTGGCAGTCACCTAACTCTTTATAAACAAGATGCACAAAACTAGAGTGCCTCATTGTGATTGGATGGCGAAAAAGAGATCCTAGCCAACACTAATTGCCATTGGTCCAATATTTAGCCAAAGCACTCCTTACTTTCTGCACTTCGGGGTTCACTATGAATCAAAGAGTTGTCTTGGAGACCCATGCTGAGTGCATTAGCGTAGCCTAGCGTGAGCTGCTGCTGGAACCCAGATAGGGCGCCATTTGGGATCGCTGTCTGTCTGCCCGCCCTGCCGCAAGCAGCTGTACACATGCCTCTGTGCGGTCAACAGCAGTCCATGCCAGCAGATGTCTCTCACACTCAACAGCTGGCCAGATGAACAGGACATGACTTGTTMACTTAACATGGTCGTTCTGCATCCGTGAAATAAATCTCGAACACGCCAGTCCATTATTCTTAAAGGACATTGGATGACCACTGTTACCAAGTATGTCATGGCTGACAACTCGTACTAGCTTAATCTCTGTTGGTTGCATTTGAGTGCATGATGAAGCGGTCTGCGTCCTTGCTCTCTCTGTCTTGCACTCTGTGCCAGAGGAAAGAGTGCCTCCTACTGGCCCTCCAACACCACTTCCAGCAGCATCTAGTCTCCCATCCAGGGACTGACCAGGACCAACCCTGCTTAGCTTCAGAAGCAATAAGATGTACAGATGTATAGGGATTAGTGTCCCACGTTGCTGCTATTTTTCCTCAGGGACATTTGCAGTACAGGATACAGGTAAATGCCAGACATTCTTTGAGGGCCACTCTCACTGATTCTCTGCGCCAATGGCCTCTGACATCTTAGCATGTAAATACAGAATTACTTTAACGTGCTAGCTATAAACAAACTGGAAAAGCAGGTCCACCCTTGTTTATGCAGTCATTGGATTCACCTAACGTTTGAGAAAGAATAGGCTGCGTACATTTTAGCCTGCATTTAATGTGGAATGCAAAAACCTAGCAGTGATATTGACTGAAATACTTGAGGATACCTTTAGCCTAATTAATGAACTCCTCTATCCAGAATTCCCTTATACCTCATGCAGGTAGGAGATCTCCAGAACAGATGCTAGGTCTGATCCTGGCTATCTGTCAGATCTCAAGGACACGCATACTCTACTGTTGCACAGGWGGTTGGTGGCACCTTCATTTGGGAGGACAGGCTCGTTGTAATGACTGCTGCGGAATAAGTGGAATGGTGTCAACCACATTCCATTCGCTCCATTCCAGCCATTATTATGAGCCGTCCTCCCCTCAGCAGCCTCCACTGTACTGCCGTGTGCTGTGGTGTACGGGTGGTGCAGGTAGCAAGGTCACTGAGCCACAGCACTGCGTAGAYGGACAGAGCCCAGATGAACTTCCTATATTTTGGTGACRGGGGTGATGACTACCTTGAAATAGACGGTTCACTTTGAGTCTATGAATATCAATKGACTCGCTGGAGCCATCCGTTTATTTACAGTTGAAGTCGGAAGTTTACATACACTTAGGTTRGGGTCACTAAGTGTAATTCACTGTATCACAATTCCAGTGGGAATTGAGTTGACTGTGCCTCTTAAACAGCTTGGAAAATTCCTGAATATGATGTCATGGCTGGCTCTCTACTAATCTGGGATTATCTTGGGCTTGTTGTTATACTGATTCTTTGAGTGGTGGTTAGACTCTGCCTGTAGGGATGTTAGGCTGCCCAGCCTATTTCCTCTTCGTTGTTTTTGTGTGAAAAATACTGAACGAGGCCCAATGTTACTCGACGGTATTCATTCTCCACCACCACTCGTCATGTTTGTGTATTGAGGAGATTAACATCTTAACAGTAGGACCTAACACACCCATGGGTCTTGATTCAGCACTGGGCCAGCACTGGGCAGGAACACGGTCAATGTTTTTCATGTATTTTTTAACCTTGAGACTGGCTGGTTCTCAAGCTCAAGAGGAGTGGTAGCCTAATGCTGCACGCATGAGCGGTCTGTAGGCCCATTTGCACTGTCGCTCGGAGAGCGTCTTTGACATCTGTTTCCAGCAGATACTGAGGTTTCCAGAGGAAGTCAGCAGCACCAGTGCTCTCTCTCTCTCTCTCTCTCTCTCTCTCTCGTTCTCTCTCACTATCTCTCTTTTACTTCCCCCCCTTCCGCACACTCTCTCTCGCTCGCTCTTTCTCGCTCATCTCTCGTCATGCTGCACAGAGCACTGCGCTGTAGAGAGCTGCCTATAGATAGCCTGCTCTGCCCTGGCCGGGCCTCTGAGGCAACCGGTGCTTTCCCTGCTTCCACYGACACGCCTGTAGTACGAGACCAWTGTTCATGGTCCAYGTGGATGCCGTTAGAGACAGAGAKGGGGAGAAAAGGGAGAGAGAGAGCGTGGTGAAGTCCATCCATTCCTAATAGCAGGGACCGACTGTGGAAACTAGGTCATATCCACTGACCSAGGCAGCCAACTGTGAGTGGAGCGGGCGGGCAGGACTCATGGAGTGGGTGACCCTCTGCCAGTAAAGACGAACACCTACAGATCACACACACACGCGCGCACACATCCCCATAACCCACAAGCCAAAACCTCAACTATAAACATAAACAACTCTATGATCTTACTCTTACGAGCTATTTTGAGCTGATTCATGGTTACTCTCAGCCTTAAGTCGGATGTATTGRCAACATCATGCAGCCCTGCTCTGTTTGCAGCACGGTAACAGTGTTTCTTACCAGCCCAAGACCCAGAGACATGTTGACTGCGTAACGGAGAGGCTGCCTGTTCTATAAGTGATCTATCTGTAGCAGACTCTATACCTGTCGCAGACTGGCCAACTAATTACGATTTAGCCTGGGCTTAAACGTGCAGACATGTCACTGTGTGTTTATTGGCCAACATGCTGAGTAGAAGATTCAGACCCAGCGGGCAAAACTGGCTGCAATGGTATCATTGCGGTGACTTTATAATGCCACAGTTACAACCAGCTTTGCCTGCTGGGGAGTGGTTAGAGACTCTTGCATTGTGAGGGTGTCCTAGACCTGACAGCAGAGTGTGYCCAGGGCATCTTGGCTGCTATATTTTGGCGACGGGGGTGATGACTACCTTGAAATAGACGGTTCACTTTGAGTCTATGAATATCAATKGACTCGCTGGAGCCATCCGTTTATTTACAGTTGAAGTCGGAAGTTTACATACACTTAGGTTGGGGTCACTAAGTGTAATTCACTGTATCACAATTSCAGTGGGAATTGAGTTGACTGTGCCTTTTAAACAGCTTGGAAAATTCCTGAAAATGATGTCATGGCTTTAGAAGCTTCTGATAGGCTAATTGATATCATATGAGTCAATTGGAGGTGTACCTTTGGATGTATTTCAAGGCCTACCTTCAAACTCAGTGCCTCTTTGCTTGACATCATGGTAAAATCAAAAGAAATCAGCCAAGACCTCAGAAAAAAATWGTCAGCAAAGGACCTTGTGAAGATGCTGGAGGAAACATGTATAAAAGTATCTATATCCACAGTAAAACGAGTCCTATTTTGACATAACCTGAAAGGCTGCTCAGCAAGGAAGAAGCCACTGCTCCAAAACCGCCATTAAAAAAAGCCAGACTACAGTTTGCAACTGCACATTGGGACAAAGATCATACTTTTTGGAGAAATGTCCTCTGGTCTGATGAAACAAAAATATAACTGTTTGGCCATAATGACCATCGTTATGTTTGGAGGAAAAAGGGGGAGGCTTGCAAGTCGAAGAACACCATCCCAACCGTGAAGCACGGGGGTGGCAGCATCATGTTGTGGGCGTGCTTTGSTGCAKGARGGACTGGTGCACTTCACTGACCTGAACACTGGGAAGAAGAGCACTGCTTTACCCTCAATGTGGCATCAGAGGACGGTGCGCCTTTTTAATCTTGCAATGAAATTGCCTAGCCAAGCCAGAATAAACTACGGCATTTGTACTTTCAACACTTGAGTGCCTTGGAAGAAGTCTTTGGAAGCTTTCCCACTTCCGTTGTTCACACTACCAGGATCTACTTCGTTTAGCTTGTTCCTGGCATCCGAGAGTGTTTGTAGGGAAGTCAACGTTGAGGCCCGCATGCCCTGACTGAACCGCTGGAGATCTGAAGTGAAGGGGGGCGTGTGAAGGTGTGTCCTAGAGGACGTCGGTGATGACTGACAATGTCTTCTCTCTGACCCCCGGACCCGAGGGAGTGTATAGAGCCAGGCGTAGTAACAGGGATGAATGTTGAGAAACCATGTCAGTCAGTCAGCTGGTGGGGACGTGATCAGCATGACTGGAATGTCCTCTCCTCACAGCACTGCTCATAAATAAATACTCTCTTTGGCTTCTGTCACCACTGTGAAGAACACAAGAGCTCACAGATTAAGAYACTGTGCCTTGTTGAAGATGCAAGACCTAGCCTACTTTTGGGTTTGCATGTCATCGTCCCCTCCTGAATCATTGAAAAATAATACTGTGACTAAATTAGTATTGTRATGGATGGTGGGCACTCTGTGTAGGGTCAGTAGCTCTGAGTTCATGGGGTATTTTTAGGCCTAAAAATACAGCATGAACTCAGAGCTACTTGACCCTACGCAGCAGGTCTGTTGCCTAGCCCTAAATTAAAGGGGTAGTCCACCAAAAATGTCACATTGGTTTCYTTACCCTGTAAGCAGTCTATGGACAAGGTATAACAGCAAATCCATGCTTTGGTTTATTTTCCCGAGCACTGTTTCCAAATGCTAACGTTTTAGCATATGTGGCACAAATCCCATTCAAGTCATGGTACCGATATTAGCATTTTTCGCGCATCGACAGTATGTTCCATAGACTGCKTACAGGGTTGTAGTGGGGTAATATTTGATATATGCATATTATATATACCTCACATGCGACTCATAATAAGAACAAGCAAATAGCCTATTCAAATGTTTATCTGACTCCCATAAAATATAGTTAGACCATGTGCAGTCGAGTATTATGTGTTTAGCTGACTAAGATCAAGGGCTGGTCATGAGGAGCGAATATCAAAGCAAGTATTTTTGAATAACTTTGTAAAATGAATGGCTTCACATCCAAGGCATAAGGCTTAAGGTACAAGGCAATACTGACATTATTAACAAAGCATCATTCTAGGCATATACACTGAGTGTACAAAACATCCCCGTGGAAGGCTTTCAACACCTTGTAGAGTCCATGCCCCGAAGAATTGAGGCTGTTCTGAGGGCAAAATCCATGTCTCAATTGTCTCAAGGCTTAAAAATCCTTCTTTAACCTGTCTCTTCCCCTTCATCGACACTGATTTTGAAGTGGATTTTAACAAGTGACACCAATAAGGGATCAAAGCTTTTACCRTTACAGGCCGGCACGGATTGAGATTATGTCACTATGATGTCATTTCAACCAGTTTTGCCCAGTATTTCCCCGTTGGGTCTGGGTTCACGATCCTCATTATCCCCAAACAATACCGGCTTCTCATSGAGTCAGGATAACGCCTGCCAGAGTTGCACAAATGGCATCAACATTTTCAAATAGGCATSCGAAAATAGAGCCACGGTTGGGGGATTTTGGTCGGATCACCATAAACCTTGTTTGAACTTGACCTTCTTTCTTGTAATTACAGAGAAGATTAGGCTATGGTTTCCTCTTTGGGGAGAAATCAATGCAARGCTTTTGTGAACTAAATTGTGTARTACTGTGGGGTAACTTCAGAACAATCCTGTTTTACATGTAACCGGTCCRTTTTCCCTTAGCCTGGCAGCTTCACCCTCTCGRCTATCCCAAGAGGGCAGTCTTCCAGTGCTGAGTCACATCACAGCTACAGTACAGATAGCCCTGGCCGGAGCCACAACAGTGRCAATGTTAAGAGCGGACACTCAGAAGGAGGACCCCGGGGGAGGGCAAGGTGGATGCATCGCTGTAGCCTTTCTGGGATCTTGTTTCTGGTCTTTTCTGGGACGGTGAAAGCAGGAAACCCTCAGTTCACCACAYCAGAAAGAAACATCCCACTGTTCCATATTGTATTAGCTTGTTTTCCTGTTTCTTTCCGAAATTCCATCTCTGTCCCACACGAYGCTCCACCCATTCCTCTGACTCTCCCGTCTTTCTCATAGGGATTAGACTGAACCAGCTGTTTTTGTCAAACGTTCCTTGTCGTTCGGTGCGTCCCAAATGGCACCATATTCCCTGTAGGCACTACTTTGGGCCCTGGTCCAAAGTAGTGCACTCTATYGGGAAATGGGTCCCATTTGAGACATTATGTGGATCTGCATGGATGGGCAGCGAACACTCCGAGCCTCAGACGACAACCGTTTTCTCTCTCTCCTCCTTTAAAATTCTGTCTGACTGTGTCCTGTGGTTCAGCTGCAGACCTCGAATGACACCTCGAACTCTACGGTTACACAACAGTCAGGTGGACTTCTCTTAGTCGACACGTTCTGCTTCACTCTGTTGTTACGCAGAGGAGAAAGTGAATGTTGAGGGAGTGGAAAGGACTCTACTTTCAACGCAGTCCGGCCTGGAGTCGCTTATTTCAAGAGCTGTCTGTGGCAACAGTTCGTGCAGTATTCGCTAATCGGGTTCAACAATAGTCCTGCAAGAGTTTAGTGGGTTGGGGTTACGTAAAGGGAGAAAACTGTTTGTTTTGAAAGGGCTTAGCTTAATGAAACCCCAATCGGATCATTAAAATCATCTCATATGGACCCCCCCCCCAGAAACAGCAGAATATTCTCATATACGGCATGTGTTATGCTCAAATCACCCACGTACTTGCCTCTAGCCTAATTCCACATGGTATGCTGACACCGATTCAAGTGGAAAACTGAAGACTGCGTCAAGCCTAATCTGAGAGGAAAACATCTAGGCTATTGAGATTTTTTAATATATATATATATTGGAAACGACACCAGAGGAGAAATGTCTCTATTTAATCTTTAAGATGCCATCTGACATTGGGGATGTAGGCCAGAATGAGGCTGAGTGTTCCTCCATTTCTTCAGTCTCCTTTGGATTCTGCTGTATCATGCCGCTGCACTGGGCTGGGCGTGTGTCCCCCTGTATGAGCATGCGCCAGCTTTCTTTCCGCAAGGACCAGAGGCTTTGCAGGCGCGCCTGCCTTATCCTTCCCTCCCTTTCGCCCCCCCTCTCTTTTGCTCTCATCTCCTCTCTCTTTCCATCTCTCCTTTAACCTCTCCTCTCTCTTTTCCTTTCCTTCTCCCAACAACAGTCTCCTTCCCCGTGTCCCTTCCCTCTCCAGCAGTCTTTCTCTCTCTCCTCCGTCAGTGTCAATCTCTGTGTCGTCTTTTCTCTCACTCCCATTCCCCTCGCCATCTTTTTTTTCTCCCCCCCCGCCCTTTACCGCCCCTCCACCTCCCTCAGACGCTGTCCCCTCCCTATGTGTTGTCTGTCTGCTTTCCTTCTCTCCCAGTTCTCTTCTCTCCATCGTTGAGCTGGGCTAAATCCCACGCGGCCTACTTTATCCTTGCCGTGTTCTATCTGCTGCTCTAATACTTTCTCCCTCTAGCTTTCCCATTCCTTTCTTACAGCAAGGCAGTGGGGTAAGGGCTGGGTCGTCTCTGATGTGTTCGTGTTTAGAGTGGCCCGCCTCCCTCTTTCTCTCTCTCTCTCCCTTCTCTTCCTCTCCCTCTCCCTCAGACTTCCCCCCTCTCTCTCATTCTCTCTGCTTGCTGCAGCGACTGCTGATGAATATTAAAGAGGAGAGAAAGAGAGAGAGGCTTCCTCTGGACGCTGCCTTGCTCTCTCTGAGTGCAGCGCTGCTCTAGCTCCACCCACCCACCACCTCCCTGTGTGTGTGTGTGTGTGTGTGTGTGTTTTGTTAGAGAGAAGTCCTATTCAGTGAGTAGCTCTCCAGGCTGACAGAGCTCCAAATCAACTCAGCCCCTTCTGCCATTTTATTCCTCCCACTCCCGCCTTTTAAAACTGCAATATGTAACTTTTTGGGCAACCTGACCAAATTCACTAAGAAATGTGAGTTAAAGATCAGCAATTCTCATTGAAAGCAAGTCTAAGAAGCATAGATCTTTTCGATATGCACTATTTCTATGTTCTTAAGTTTCGTTTTTGCGTTTTTTACTTTTGATTTTGTACACCAGCTGAAAATACAATATTTTAGATTGTACAATATATCTGAATTTTTTTGGTCACATAAACTGAGAWAAAAAGCAGTGATACTATCAAGAGCAGTGTGAGGGTTTCTTATTTTTTCTCGTTTTATTCAACTGTTACCGTGCACCTGCAAAAAAGATAGCTCAGATGTGCGAGTGCCTTTTGAATTTTGTCACATAAAATGAAATTGGGCAAACTTTTTTGAATTTTAGCAACCAGGAAATGGCGGAGCGATTTCTGCATATTGCACCTTTTAAGTGTTACACAAAGACGATCCACAGAGGAGATGACAGGGAGGGAGAAGACATGGGATGGGGTACTGGGGAGTTTTTAGGTGATAGTCGGTAACATGCTCTGAGATTTGACCACTTTGAAGCTATGTCAAATAGAGACATTGAGTTAGAGACAAGACAATAGAGACAAGAGTTAACACGTTATTGTCTTGTCTCTAACTCAATGCTCGGGTGGGAAAAAATGATCAGGACTAACAAATCAACAGTACATAAACAGGGTGTAGGCTAGGCTAATCGTGGAGAAAATGTACATGTTTATGTGCTTTGCCTTTGATGACATGTTCCTTGACTATTGGTGTGAACKTTTAAAACGAAAATGGGGATGAATCGTTTTTTTCCTCCCACAAATTTAAATCACAGTGCAGCTAATGATGCGTGTGTTCGTTCTGTTGCGCGTAGAAAATCCTAGCCAACTCATTGATGATTGGCCCTGCTTTATTTAACTAGTTAAGAACAAATTCTYATTTAAAATGACGGCCTAGGAACATTGGGTTAACTGCCTTGTTCAGAGGCAGAACGACAGATTTTTACCTCGTCGGCTCGGGGATTCGATCTAGCAACCTTTCGGTTACTGGCCCAACGCTCTGACCACTAGGCTACCTGCCGCCCCGTTAGAGGGTGAGTGTGGGACAAAGATTAGGTGTAAACGCCTGTGAGACGTTCAACAGAGGATTAACATGAGCATCCATCTGCCCCTCTGGCATTTCAGATCAAAAATCATCACCAATTTGGTCTCCTCTCCTCCCTCCCCTCTGCTTTTTGGATAATTGCCTCCTTTCTTAGTACCTCTCCAACAAGCCGATAAATGGGGCCCTGGGCCCTCCTCTTTTTAGTAACTGAGTGAGCCTATTCRCATTTAGCATTTCTTTCCCTGTACCTCTTTGTTCAAGCCCTGTGTCTGATTTTAGCTGAGATTATAGATCTTTAAACCAACTCGGACACCTCTTGATTGATTTGAGGATCCCTGTTGCCTTAAGGTAGACCAATTGCAGTGGATTGACAGTGCATAAGGAGGTCTGTGGTTCTGGTACACGTCGGGCTGTGATGCTCTTTGTAGCTCTTCTTTGTCTCTCTCTCCCACGCGCTCTCTCTCTTTCTCTCTCTCTCTCTCCCCCTCCCTCCCTCCAGCAATCAGCCCACAAAGAGAATCAGAAAACAGCTGCCAGACCAGTCGCAGGCCATTACAAATGACAGGGTGGGCTTGGCCAGAACATGGTTTCAGCCCTTCTCCCTCGCCCGGTACGCCCATCCCCCGACCTCTGTCACTGGGAGAAATGAAATGATGTCTGAAGATCACTGCAGTCCGGTCATTGTTTGTTAAATGCTGTGTGTTCMGAGGACTAGACCCTCCTGATTTGATGTTTTTCCTACTCGGCATTGAGACTAACTTTGCCAATACTTATATCGTATACTATTTATCCAGGACATAGGCTAGCTAACAGTTGCCAAGTGCTTCGRTCTCACAATGGCCAGATCTCAACCTGTTACTATTGGCCTATGTCTATTTAGAGTGAGGTCCTATAAAAAAAAAAAAAGATAGGCTACTTGTAATGGAGATCTTCTTTGTCAGAACASTGGTGTTTCACTGCTGTAAATGAGTCTATAGAGACGGCCAAATATAGACAACTGTGCCCTTGACTGGTTGGCACGCCTTAGAGAGAAGTGTTAGGCATCAGTCCAAAGCAGGTGCTGATTTGTGTTGTCAGCAAACTGAAAAACAGTCCTCTGTGCGGTATCGCTGAATGACGCAGTCCTACAGTCTTGTAAGTTGGTCCAGGAAATATACGGACGCAAGATGACCCCCAAAAGCATAACAGAAAGCAATCGCCCGCTTAATAAGAAACACAGCAACTCGTCCACATAAYACCAGCCAAACCGCTGGACTCAAGGAAACAGAAACAGGATATGCCTGGCAGGTTGTCACGCACTGAGCTGCTGCCGTGTGTATTTTGAGAGGAACTCCCCCTTCGAGAAGACAGGAGGAAATCCCCCCCCCCCGCATTAATATGACCCTATGATTGGTGCATCTTATCTTGTGGTCTCTATGAGCTGCAGTGCACAGCATGTTTCTGCAGGAGGAGGAGGAGCCTGTGTGTGTGTGTGTGTGTGTGTGTGTGTGTGTGTGTGTGTGTGTGTGTGTTGTGTAGTCTTTGAGCTGCTGTTTCTGCAAGAGCAGGAGAGGAACTCTCATGGTTGGCCAGTGTTTAACTTGGCCACTTCCTCATCTTGCTTCATAACAAGTAGGAGCATGCTCACATTACAGTACACCGTCCCTGGCATGATGACATCCGTTACAGGGAAGTAGCTCATACTTGTAGCTCAATATCACGATGAATCACGATTATCCAAGCTTAGTTGAGGAAGAGGAGGATTGCCTTGAGTCTGTAGAGTAACTCAAAAGGTTCGAATAGCCTAGGTGTTGTCTCTCCACACTCACTATTGAGGTGGCAGCTTTGCTCGGGGCCTCGGATCGGGGAAGAACAGGCTAGGTCAAGCTACATTGAGACATTAGGCCGACATTGCATTGACATGTCCTTTGGTACCACATTAGAAATGATGGATCTTTAGGGCCTACCTAGCAAAAGCCTCAAGAAACAAAGCAACCTAGCCTGTCCTTTCAAATCACGATCACTGAGAAAGGGMGTCAGAGTCTAGACAAATGTTTCTGGAATTTCATCTTCCCCTAGCCCGTCAGTCTGTTGTTGCACCACTGTCTGTCTCTGCGTTAGCAAAGTCCTTTGATTACATAAAGCTTATATAAGACAAAGAAAAAGTCCTGATTGTCCCTAYCGGTCCCTATGAGGGGGCGACATGGAAATCGCAGCGTTGCAGCCCGTTGGTGTGACAATGGCCATAGGAGTTGGCAAGACAGCAGCACAAACMGATCTGGGATCAGGCTCGGGCTGCCTGGGATGAGTGGACAAATCCGTTGCTGTTCTTGTACGAAGGGTCTGGGTTGGTGACTAAGACCTTAGGGTCTGGGTCGAAAACACTCCACAATAAAACCGGGGGAGATTTCAACAGTGTGCTGGTATCTGTCTTTCTTTAGCTCAGCAGCCATATCCCTGTCTGTGAGGAACAAGCATGTGTGCTGGGTGTCGATTTGGAATCGTTGTCAATGACTTCTCTGTCACCTTCACCCTTTTCCTTTGTAGCCCATTACCGAGATCCCACCAACTGTGGTTGGTTCTCGCACGCCTCTGCTCCTCCGACCCACTTTAAGTAAGCCAACAACAAAGCAATGCTTAGAATCCTCTCAGTTCAGYCCGGGTTCCATGCGGTCTGAAAAGTGTGATACGGCACCATCTCATTTTTTTCCAAGGCATTATCAAAATTCAGTCATTATCTGTTTCCACCTGCCACAGTAGTCTCATGTGGATAGCATCAAAACGAAGTAGAGCATTAACTCCATGGTTCTTCTTCTGTCTGTCTCCTCTCCTCCCAGCCTGAACTCGTTTCACCATGGATCAGCATCAGGACTTCAACTCGAGCCTGGACGGCCACGCCGCCGTGCAATTCAACTCCGGGGAGACCATGGCCTCGGCTGCCCTGGCCAACATGACGCTGAAAGAACCCCAGGACCAGCAGGAGGTCAAGAAGCCTAACGGGATGCCAGMCGCACACATGGGACCTGGGGACATGGAAGGTCAGTGATGGACTAGGTCACCAGGACTGTAGATCCTGACAGCAGAGGGTGGTTATGGGAAAGAGGGYATCAGATACACGTTCTTGGGGAAACAGTGTCACGGTTTCTTAGAATCTGGTCAAGCTGTTTCTTGTAGGCCTTAATAGTTAAAAAGCAGACCGTGGCGATCTGTTGCATCCAGACAGATGGAAGGAAAGGATGTTATTGTTCTCTGCATTACCCTTCCTTAGATTGCATGGTTAAATAACCCTACAGACATCAGTCTCAGACAGACACTCTATAGTGTGTTATACAGACCCAACTCTCTCTTCCAGAGAACAGGATCGATGTTGAAACTAATAATCCCGACAGGCCACACTAGCAGCGAGACGGAAGCATCCGCTAATAATATAAACACGCTTTGGTTTTGAGTGTCATCTACAGAGGATCTTCAAGGGACACTACGGGATTCTGGCAATKGTTCTACTTCCCCAGAGYCAGGTGAACTCGTGGATACCATTTGYGTGTCTCTGCGTGCAGTATGAAGGAAGTTAGAGGTAGCCAATGCTAGCTATTGTTAGCGCAATGACTGGAAGCCTACAGGTACAGTAGAGTACACCTGAATCTCCCAATGTCCCTATAACGTACAGAGCTTTGCCCAGTTCTATCGGATGACATGCCCCAGCTGTGCCAGCATTTTAGGTTGTGATTACTGTACTGTAGGCGACAGTATGTCAGTGACCATATGAGGCCTAAATATGACATGATATAGCCAGAGTATATCTCGAAAAGGATGGAAGAGATATTCCATCAAGGATGTGGCTTTAAGTTCTCAAATCTGGTATTTYTATCCTTAGCATTTGTCTTCRCRTAGAATACTTCCTCTTTAGGGAGCAGAAGAGCAATACTTCCGCTCTTATTGTACAGCTCAAGCTACACTACTGAAGAAGAAAATGAACAACTTCTAAAGCAAGGCATCTTGTGTTTTGAGTTGGAAATGTAGGCCACACTGGGACTGGGGGGCTGTTCTTTTTTCAAAAATATATTCCRCTATACCTCTTAACTGCCTCGCTGCGTCCTCAATATGTTCACCAACCACCTACCTCAAAATATAGGCTAGCCCGCTCTTTTGTTCCCGCTAACCTGAGGTGATGCCYGTTTTTATTTATTTTTKATTTMMAAAAAAATCTCTCTCACAAACGAATAATCTTGCCTCTGTCTCTCGTAGAAGAATTGCTGGAGCTGTCACCGGAACTGAAATCASAGCCTCAAGCACCAGTGTCAGAGGTCTCTGTGTCGAAGAGCGCCCTCTCGGGTATGCCGYTCCTCACCTCCGACCCCTTTGTWTCTAATAGGGGCTGTGTGAGCTGCAGGGTTGGGCTCATTTCCATTTTGATTAGTGTTCATTCAGGAAATGTTTCAGGAATTGATTCAGGAATCTTGAAATACTTCATAAACGAATCATAAATTGATCGTGAATAGATTATTAKGAAATGGAATTGAGTCCACCTCTGGTTGTGATTGTGCCTCTTGTTGTGGCTTCAAAAGCAATTTGCTCATTGGTTCTTTTGGCCTCAGCCTCTTCGCGAATCATCATCCAGCTTCTTGTCACAACTACCTCAACATGCATTTGTTTTCGCTTCTTGCTTCACAGCTGCCTGCTTCACTTTTCACAGATACCCCTGAGTGCCGTTGTATCCCCCAAAATCATGTGCTGCTAACCTCTTTTCCTCTGTTTTCCTTTCTTCTCTTCCTCCAGTTTTCAGTTTATGTAATCACCGTCTACATAAACCAATGCTTTAAAAAAAATATTTGCCTCTGTCTCTGTCTCTGTCTCTCTCTCTCTCTCTCTCTCGCTCTCTCATTTCTACAGACAAAGGTCAGTTCTTCTGAGGGCGTCTGCCTTTCCTTCCTAATGCATTTTTAATGAAATCTCTTGTCAGGATTTAAGGATGATTCTGTTGCTCCCCTGCTGCTGGACTCTCAACAATCCATAATATTTCCTGCTTCTGTTCATAAATTGCATTTTTATATTATTAATCATTACGCCATGCTTCTGAGTTCTGTTCYGAGTTATGTGTGGGTGAGCTCTCTTGTTGTTGAGGCTTTTCAGAACACTTTTTATTCAGGTCACACAGCCAACCCCCCCAGATCGTAGCATCAGGCCTAGAGTTGTGGCTCTTGTATTCATGATTGTCAGCATCCTTACTGTTAGCGTGAAGTTTTAGGCTGTCGTCACGACAAAGACAGTGGACGTAAGCTTCCTGTATTTAGACAAATGTCCCGTCGGCGGTCGGTAAGTTAAGAACCGTTGTGGTTTTGAATCTGATAAGGGCGTTGTATAAGTGGCACTCTGCAGTAACATGCTCTCTCACAGTCACGGCCAACAGGCCAACCTCAGAATAAGTGAAGGGGGGGGAGGGGGGGTTCTGGGCTAATGGGTCAATATGGTCACCACTTAACTGGTGCTGTGGCCTTGGTCAGCACGGTGGAGCCATGGTAGCAGAAGGCTGAACCCCACGTCCCTATAGAGCCATAGCTAGTCACCCCCAGAGCATTTTAAACATGGCTCGTAGGATTGATGTCACGGACTTCCTTCATCCTCACACTCGGTTCATTTACCGTAGGACGTGATGGTCATGAGGTTCACAATGCTTCGTATAATTGCGTCCTTGGTGTTATAACCCCTTTAGCTACTTACTCACTCAGTGACTCCAGGTCTCTCAACTGTCAGTGGGCCTTTATTCAACAATGATTTATGGTACTGCCAGAAGGACAAAAGGCACTTTGGTGGKTGTGTTCTCGACGACAGCCCACAGCTATAGATACCACAGTGTCTGCTCYGCTGTGCTCTACAGACGACCGTGGGCTCTAACCCCTGTCCACGAAAACATGAAAGATTGAGCAATTTCCATGAATAGAACTACATGCGTAATGTAATTAGTTCACTTCCTCCAAACCTTCCTTGAACCACTGGCATGAGCAATATACCGCAGGACAAGAGAACAGGGGCTAGATATCTAGATTTAGGCCTACATTGTAGGGACTCGTGTTCCTTTCACTGAGTCTTATTGTGTGTCTGCTACCAGCAATAGTCCGTAAGTTACACTTGTCAATACAGGATAGCCAACTGTAATACAAGGACCATGGTGCATGTGTCTGGTGCTTTAGACCTTAACTGGGGTTCAGTGACTCTGACTGCCGTATTAGCTGTAGGCAAAATCATTTATAGCCACTGTGATGATGCTGAGCTTGCAGACTGAGAACTGTTAATGKTTGACATGGAGGAATCATCAAGCTTTCCTGAAATCGAAATTTGCCGATGGGCATTTCTTATTAACGCCTATGCTAACCCCCACCCCAGAAAATGTTAGGTACAATGCCTTCAGAAAGTATTCATACCCCTTGACTTATTCCACATTTTATGTTACAGCCTGAATTCACCCATCTACACACAATAGCTCATAATGACAGTGAATATTTTTGTTGTTGACATTTTTGCAAATTGATTGACAATAAAATCCCAAAATATCTTATTTACATAAGTGTTCACACCCCTGAGTCAATACTTTGTAGAAGCACCTTTGGCAGCGATTACAGCTGTGTCTTTCTGGGTAAGTCTCTAAGAGCTTTCCACACCTGGATTGTGCAATATTTGTTTGTTTTTTTCTTTTCAAAATTCTTCAAGCTCTATCAAATTGGTTGTTGATCATTGCTAGACAACCATTTTCAGGTCTTGCCATAGATTTTCATGAAGATTTAAGTCCAAACTGTAACTCGGCCACTCGGGAACATTCACTGTCTTCTTGGTAAGCAACTCCAGTGTAGATTTGGCCTTGTGTTTTWGGTTATTGTCCTGYTGAAAGGTGAATTCATCTCCCAATGTTGGTTGGAAAGTAGACTGAACCAGGTCCTTTAGGATTTTGCCTGTGCTTAGCTCCATTACATTTTCTTTTTTTATCCTGAAAAACTCCCCAGTCCTTAATGATTACAARCATAACCATAACATGATGCAGCCACCACTATGCTTGAAAATATTGAAAGTGGTACTCGGTAATATGTTTAGGGCAAATCCAACAACACAATACTTTGTATTCAGGAAACTTTTTGTTGTTGTTGTTGCAGTATTAAGCCTACTTTAGTGCCTTGTTGCAAACAGGATGCATGTTTTGGAATAGTTTTATTCTGTACCAGGCTTCCTTCTTTTCACTCTGTCAATTAGATTAGTATTGTGGAGTAACTACAATGTTATTGATCCATCCTCAGTTTTTTAAACTCTGTAACCGTTTTAAAGTCACCATTCTTCCTCTTCGGCAACCTGATTTAGGAAGAGCGGTTGTATCTTTGCGGTGGCTGGGTGTACTGATACATCATCCAAAGTATCATTGACCTTGCCTTACGTGTTGGGGTACAGAGAGATAAGGTAGTCATTCAAAAATCATGTTATACACTATTATTGCACGAAGAGTGAGTCCACGCGACTTCTGCAGCACATTTTTACTCCTGAACTTATTTAGCCTTGCCATTACAAAGTGGTTAAAKACTTATTGACTCAAGACCGTTCAGCTTTATTTTGATTGAATTTGTAAGCATTTTGGGAAAAAAACGGAATTCCACTTTGAGATTATGGGGGTGTTGTGTGTAGGCTAGTGACAAAACAATCTCAAAGGAATCCGTTTTAAATTCAGGCTGTTAACACAACAAAATGTGGAATAAGTCAAGGGGTGTGAATACTTTCTGAAGACGCTGTAGATCAACAGATAGACGGTGTAGGGCAGCCGTGACTGTCCCTGAAACTACACTTGCGCATGACCGAGAGTAACTTAGTGGTTTTAGCGAGCTTTAGACTAGAGGATTTATTTCAGCAGGCGGCTTGGTTGTGTGTGTATGTGTGTGTGTGTGTGTGTGTGTGTGTGTGTGGAGAGATCAGCCTGTAGAAAGTCTAATGAAGACCCCCTTTTTTCCCTTTTGTCTTCTTCCCCATCCTCTTCCTCTCCCATCGAACCCTGGACCACGCAGCTACCAGAGGGATGACCGCTACAGGTCAAGGTATGGCAGCAATACCCATCTGACATCTCTCTTCCTCAGACGACATGTAGCCATGAGGAAGTGGAGTTTTTGAGACCGACTACCATCCATGCATATCCGTATCAAATCATCATCGACATCTTTTATTTTCAAATATTCATCCCAATATCTCTTATACCAATTGAAACCAAGATCGGGTTTAGCATTGAGAGTAATGGACAATCTCCAGTATTGATTTGAACCACAAATCATCTCAATCACCATTATAGTAGTACCACAGCGTGTGCTTTATAGAACAGAGGACACCATCTTATTGGTATGTTTCACTATATAGATTCCCAATTTTATATTGATCCTTGAAATGTATTAATCTTAAGTGGGTCATGGAGTTTGATTTCAAGAGCAAGGTTGATCATTATAGGATTTCCCAATGGTTCTTACGCTGAGYGATACCACACCATAGCTATAGTTTTAACCATGCTTTGTTTACATTTGAATTTGTTTAACGCGACAAACATTGGAGTTAAACAAGCCTATTTTGGGGTTCTGATGGGATATGACGCTTGAACTAAGATCGAGGCAAGAGTTATATTCAAGAATCAATGGGTAGATATCATTTCTAAGTCCAGAAGAAGATGTAGCAACTGCAGTTTCCCCCTTTTTAAAGGAAGAAACCGTGATGTATTGTATGTGAGGCTAGCAGCCAGAAACCCCCCCCCCTCCACCGCAAGGCCCATTTGCAAATTAAACAATCCGGCAGCCAGACAAGCATTGATTCATCGCCATTGCAATTTCATATATCACAACAATCCAAGGGCGAGAGAAATTCAGAGCTGTTGGGTCATTGTGAGTACTGTGTTGAATGAGAGACTTTTTGTTGTTGTATTGATATGATACAGCTTTGCTTTGACTTCTGTTGTGCATTTTGGTTGATTTTTCAGGCAGGAAGTTTGAGGGCTTAGTGTCCGAGCTGTTAGGTGCTTTTTATGAACCCATAGCTACATACATAGTTCATAGCTCTCATTGTGTAGTCCACCCATCTCTTCTGCCAGAAACATGGAAGCAAAACGTTTGCAACTGCATTGAATGTGATTTGCAAACGGAGCTTCTTTATAAAAACACCTACAGCTCTCAAGAGTTAGGTACCAAAACGATCCAGATAATTGCAGTTGATATATTTGATGTTTCATTGTTGTTCCGGTTGATGCCAGCAAAAAAAAGGTTCCTTTGCCCTTTGTTTTGTGTTCCTGCTCCTTCAGTGGCTGTTTTCTTTCCTTTCGATTCTTTCTTTCCCTTTATTTCTGTTCCTTTTGTTGGGTGTTGAATGTGTGTCTCTGAGGAGGAGGTATTCTCTAACACCACAGTCCTGCTGTGGATCTATCCCTCTGTCCCTTATCGTTCTGCTTCCCGGTTCCCACCACACCAGAGGAGCTCACTGCATCGCTCAGCCCCACGCCAGGAGGTGTCAGTCCTGCCACAGAGAGCGGCCGCAGTAGCAGGTCCGGCTTTGCCGACGACGGGAGCGAAGACGGGGAGCGGGCTGGGTCGGTAAGCCCCCGGGCRTCTCCTTCAGCCCCTGAAGCCCCAATCGAGAGGGACACTCCAAGGCTCTTCTCCCCAGACTCGCTGGGGTCTGAGGTGAAGAGGAGCTCGYCTGACAAGGTCTCTGATGTCTCTGTGGGCCACAGCCTAAGCGACTCTGGGTCTGAGGACGAGGATGAGAAGGACGTATGTGAGAGCAAGGAGGCTCCTACCTCGGCCTATGARGACAGGATCAGTCCTGGGAAGCCTCAGAGCCCTCTCTTCATGGAAAAGGAGGGGACGAAAGAGCAGGTGGATGAAGAAAAAGAGGAGGATAGCGACGAGGAAGAGGATGAAGAGGAGGAGAGAACAGAGGTGTCAACGATCCGCAGGAGGCCACGGCGTGAGGTCAGCTCAGAAGAGGAAGAGCAGCAGAAAGATGAAGTTTGCGCCCCTGTCATTCCCGTTGCCATGACCCCGGAGGAAGCCAAGCAGCGCGTCCTATCCTTTGACTACACTGAGCCTGAGCGACACCCACCTGGTCAGGGCATCCCTGCAGGGTGGCAGAACGGAGCAGACAAGACCCCCCCAGRGAGCAAGAGCCCTGACTCCAACAGGGCCGACCATGGATCTCCCTTCTCCCCTAGCACCGCAGCCGACCGGACCAAGGACCAGTCTCCTCTCATCGAGCACCAGCCAGACGCCCGCGATGCGGTGGAGCAGGAGACTGAGGAGGAGGTGCAGGAGGAAGAAGAGGTGCAGGAGAAGGTAGCTAGTCCCCTGCCCATGATTGCTGTGCCCCAGATGGAGGTTGAGCCCGTCCAGAAGGATGATGAGCCTGTGAAGACCTCAAAGGACACKCAAGGCCAATACCTGGAGTCGGCAAACGAGGACGTCATCGCAGCGGTGACGGCAGCTCAGTCGGTGACCAAAGCCAAACCTGCAGAAGCCAAACCTGCAGAAACGAAGACTAAGGCTGGCAAGCCTGCTAGTGGCCCCAAAGGTGATGCCAAAGGAGGTGCTCCTACAGCAGCCAAAGGCCCGGTCAGGCAAGATAAGAAAGTGACCGCTAACGCTGTAGCCCCTCCCCCCAAGACCACCKCCGCTAAAACTCAGAAAGCACCCCCAAAAGATGCCGYCCCACCGGGCGGAAAAGCAAAAGCTCCAGGTGCCCAGCTGAAAGGTCTGTTTTCTGTTCTAGTTTATCAATCCCACCTCTCCACCTCCTCCTCCTCCTTTCTTTTCTCTCAGATATTTTCTTCTTCTTACTAGAGCGACACAATAAAGCAGCACCCTTTCTGAAAAACATGCACAAAACGCWAAATGTGAACGTGTTCGGTTGATGAAACGGACTGCTTGTAGCCACCACCACCGGTTTCTTTCTTGTCTCTTCTTTGTTCAATTCGTTCTCTATCGAGCTTTCTCTTTTCTCTGTGTTTGGTCTGTGTTCTGTCTGTGTTTCCAGCCCCTGTTTATGTCACTAACCCTCCTGTGCCCAAATTATTTTTGCTGGCAATGTTTTCCACTGGTCAGCCCCTTTTGCATGTCACTTGCATGTTTGTTGGGTGTGCAGCATCACATCATCGTGACTGTGTATTTATGGGTCAACTTCCCGTCCACCTCCCGTCTTCTGAAACACACACACACACACACGTATGGTTCACACGTGTATGCACACACACACACACACACACCACACTCTGGCTACTGTTTCCTATCTATCATATGTGCAGAAAAGTGTAAGTCAGCATGGTTTCTCAGGTTTAATGTAAGCATCCATGCATACTATCTTCCCCTGCAGTGCAGGTGGTCTCTCACAGAGTGTGTTTGTTTTCACACTACTTATCATTAGATGGATCACTGGTTCTCTTTATGCTAATCATCTTTAAGGTTGCCTAAATGGCCAATTATCAGTCATGATCAGAGGATGGCTGATAAGCACTTGCACATGACATGATAACGAAATGATTCCCGTTTCAAAGGTACATTTTCTGTAAAAGCTTTTCGAAATGATTACTGGAGTGTAAATAATGAATCCGTTTAATGGGACCCACCCACTCCCACCGTTCATTGATAGGCAGGCAATAATGTYGAAATCTCCTAACTAACCATTTGAAAGCATCACAGTCACCACGGAGACTCAATTTCCTGCTTATCCAATAACATGCAGGCCTGACGTTAAATAAAAAGGACGGTTTCTAAGCAGTTGTCTGTACCACAGTCATTGGCCCTAAAACTAATTTAGTCCCCCCCCTCAAATGATTAGCCTAGTCCACGACAGTGTATTATGATCTCTGATTCTCTGAGTGGACTGATTCGGGGGATCGAAATCAGGCCGAGAGGCTTGAAGTCATTGTTGAAACTCTAGATTTGAATAAAAACAACGTAATGTTCTAAACCTCCCCATGCAGTGTAATGTCAACACACAGATCATTTCGAATCTGGGGCAAGTTTCAAATGAAAGTTCAATAAAAGTTGACAAATGTACTTTCTGTCAATTCATTTCAGTGTGCTGACAATTACTATGRAATCCAAAAGCTACTTTAAAGCATCCGGATACAGCAACTAGAGTAGTTAACACGCATTGTCCGTTAGCATTTTCATGTCTGGGATGAATAGGCAATTTAGCTTCAGAGAGTTAGCCTAGCCTAGTACAGCGAGGTCTCAAAGTTGCCGATGAGACAGGACTATGATATTAGCACTGACTTTCGGTCCCTTTCTTTGACCCTCTCTTGCAGCCAAGGCCAGTGCAGGGGCTGGGAAAGAAGCAGCTGAGAAAAAGGTAGGTGATAATTGATGTGTGGACCAGAGGTCTGACCTCTGGAGTGACCTTGAGATATATTGACGCCTGCTGTACCTCAGTGCTTCACTTTTTATAGCTGCAAAGGAGGTTCCAAACACGTTGGCTCAAATTTGACAGAAACTTTTGCATCAACCATCTGCCTTCAACTGAATGCCCTAAAAAAACGAACGGTTTTGCTCTGCAATTGCAGTACAGCACATCTGCATGTAAAGCCATTCACCAATCACACGCAGTTTTTGACATATTGAATTTAAGATTTTTACTGTTTACATTTTTTAAAGTTGCTTATATTGGTTTTAATTGTTTGTCTATATCGCTTATAGGTTTTTGTTAAGTTCCACCATCGTAATGCATTTCTTTAAATGTTGTTTGCGTTCACTTTTGTCTTTTCCTTTGTGTTTCATAACACTTTTTTACCACCTTTGGTCACAAGACACCCAACGCCACCACACCTGTCAAAGCATCCACCCCCAAACGACCCTCCTCGGTCCAAACCACCCCCAACAAAAAGCCTTGGTCCTCTTCCTCTGCCCCAGCCTGCAACACTAGCAGGCCCAGCTCAATATTTAAACCCTGTCCAGGCAGTGCAAGAGCCAGAGAACCCAGGCCAAGGGTAAGTAACACACAWGGACAGGTCTCAACTTTGACCACGATCCCAGGCTCAGGCCAGCCTATCCATAGGCTCATAATACTCAATGGCATTATGACTTGAATACTTCAAAGTTCCATGGTGTTGAATGATCTTATGCAATGCCTCTCCTAAACCCCAAATACTCAGTCAGTTCTTTCCCAAATTAGTCCGGAGTCTTTTGTTTCAACACAGGTTCATCGCTTGTTGTGTAGTTTCTAGTTTTTCCATTCTAGAAGTAACCGTGCTGTTTGGTTTCCAGACTGGAGATGGGAAGACAGCCAGCACCAGGACACCAGGTGCCAAACCCCAGGGTGCTGGGACCAGGATGCAGACCAAGACCACTGCTGGAGGTCAGTCAGTACTCAGGACATGTTCAACAGATGCTCAACTCTCAATGTGTTCCTTTAAACTCGWACAGCAGTACCTACAACGTGAACACATGAAACGAAATCACCATTAATCCATTGAGAGTTCCCCAATTCGAGAGAGGTTAACAAATGGAGTGTGAGCAGAGATGAGAGAGCATGATAAGGATATGGTCAGACTCCATATCCCCATTGAAAAAGGTTMAACTCTAACAACAGCTTGATACCTACATTTGCCATCTCTAACACGTGGCAGCTTGACAACTACATTTACATCCCCAGCATGTTAGATGGTGTCACCACYGTTTGCTGTGCTCTCTTTGGAATGGYGTGATGGAGAGAAAAATGTACCTAGAAGTGTCTGGGCATTTTGGCTTTAACTACAGGCTGAGCAAAACATCACTGCGCCTAGTTCAAATAATTGAACTTTTGCAGGTCTTGTTCCAGAATACTTATTCTCAGGGAGCACAACATAGATTSGAATAACCTAATCCTAGATTATGTTTCTCCTAACCTTGTAGTTGATTCCCCCAAGACGCCCCAAGACCGTAGTGGCTATAGCAGCCCCAGCGCACCCAAGTCCCCCGCCAGCCGGGAGGTGAAGAAGGTGGCGGTGGTGCGGACCCCTCCTAAATCCCCTGGGTCCACGAGGGGGCGCAGTCCGGTRCCCCTGGCCGCCCCCATGCCCGACCTGAAGAACGTCCGGTCAAAGATTGGCTCCACGGAGAACATCAAGCACTCGCCTGGTGGAGGACGGGTAAGGGCTTGAAACCGGTTTCTTTCGTTTTTATGATATGTAGGGTTRAAGAATTCCAGAAACCTTCCCAAAGTTTGCAGGTTTTTCAGAAACCAATGGTAAGAGGGAGAGGAGGTGAGGGAATCTGCCAACAGGAAATCCTCCAACTGGGATTTCTGAAAAATCCAGGATCTCTGGCCTGAAATGTACAAGCCTGGTGCTGTTTTTCTTAGGTATCTTTCTTCCAAGCTCGAGTTGTTTATCACAGGCCGGAATCCACGTACTACTCCAGTATTTGCCATATCAAAGCTTATGTTTGAGTTGTGATCACAAATGGCTTTACAATATTTGTTGAATATGTCCAGAACAATAAAAAATGGTTTGTTCTGTATTAGTTCCTTGGATGTTGTAAGAACGCTTTCTCCCCCCTGACTTTTTCAGGTGCAAATAGTTGAGAAGAAGATGGATTTAAGTAACRTTCAGTCAAAGTGTGGCTCCAAAGCCAATCTCAAGTATACCCCAGGAGGTGGCAATGTGAGTAACACAGACGGCATGGCGGTCAAGAGACTGCAGACAAGGACATTACCCATTTTCTAACTCCTACAGTACACAACCCACACACTTCCATAAAGACTGGTCATTTGATCGTTGATCTGTAACTATTTTGAGATCAGTGCATGTCAGTTATCCCTGACCTGTAAAATAAGGACATTGCCTCATGCCTGTAACTTCTGAGGGTGATAAATCTAACCTTGAACTTTGAGGCTGTCTTGTAGATAGTCTGGTTGAAGTACATTTCTAAATAGCGGTCAGCAGCAAGATCCACATCGCAGCCTTGCAGCTGCTGCAGCAACCTGCCAGAAAGATGATATTTTCGCCTCTCCTCTACCTCTTCCAGGTGCAAATTTTACATAAGAAGATCAWCTTGTCTAGTGTTCAGTCTAGGTGTGGCTCCAAAGACAATCTCAAGCATGTCCCCGGAGGTGGTAACGTGAGTAACGTGAGGACGAACTCATGGTTTGGTCTTGAGTCTTCCTGCAGTTAGAACCAGATCATGGCCTTGGCCAGAACATAAAGGCTATTCCTTCTCCACTCTCTGCTCCTTCTAGACTTCAATTAAATGAGGACTTCACTAGTTTATAGCTAGATAGTTACTTAAGTTTGAGGRGTTTACAGACTTTCTTCATTTTTGTTAAATTTAATCTCTGATATTCTCTTATTATGGTAGGTAGCACAAGCTATCTAAGTTTGTAAACAATATTTCAACTCAATTCCTTTAAAATCAGTTAGGCTATCGCCTGATTTAATACAGGAACATTAAATAAATCAATAAAGTAAATGGGAAAAACATTACAAATAAGATGAATGTGCCGAGGTAATTATAGTCTTGAAGTATGATGCATGTGACCATATTCAACCTAACAAATGAGACCCCACTCTAAATAATGGTTTCAAGTAGGAACACTTCTCTGAAGTCTTAACATCTTACAGCTGCAGCACGTTATGAAACGTCCTTTTAATATTTTTCCAAATGCGAAAACATTCAAAATCACATGTAGCCTAAATCATATTTTTTTCCCAAATAAAATGTAAAACAATAAGACCTGTTCATGTGGAGGTTCAAGCTGGGATCAAGCCCAAATATCTTTGAGATACTGCATTAACTTCTGGTCACCGCCATTTGTCCCCTTAAAGCTGAATGTTTTCATAGTTTTCAAAGACGCAACTTTCAAAGCAGATTCCTCATACAGTTGCCCTTTACAGATTCATTCCACACTGGCCTAGCTTAAATGCAAGCATTGTGATTTGATCTGCATTTCTACCCAATACAAATCAATTCCAACACAATACACTAAAGTTTCCAACATCTGTTCAAAACCTAGACTATTCTAGAATATGAGAATTGCTGACCTTATCGCATCACAAGCAACCCAGTCCCMCTCACCAATAAAGCCATTGTTTCTCTCAATGAGTCACGGTTACAGACCAATCAGACCAGAGTGGATGGCGCAGCGTAGCGTACTTACTGTCAGCAGCACAGGTCTGTCAACCAATGTCTTCTCATTGAGCTGACTAAATGCCTTACAGTAATGGAATGTGCACGTCAGACGTCATTAAATCTGGCTTTGGATTGATACAGTACAGCCTTAGTATACAGACCTGAAATGAGATGACCCAGAACGATGAGGGACTTACTATGATTAAATGTGCGCTCAATAGAACTCTCCACAAAACGATATGACAAAGTATAAGGAAAGGACCAGCGAAGTATAATTAATGAATCTATTCGATTTCTATGGGCTGATGGGTATTTTCACCAGGTTTATCCACCAGGTTTGTCTCTCGGGACTATTGTGTGCTTTGGCATTCCCTAAAAAGAGAATGATCTGTTAGATAAATGATTTGAGTTTGTTGTGTACTGTATGTACACAGTGGGCCCTGGCACAGCGGGGATACAATAAGCCCGATTAGACCAATAGAAAAGAGTAGACCAGAGTAGCATCTGAGACTAAATCTTACTTGCTTCAACTTTCTGCAGAGGGCAACACAAAAACCACCCAGAAAGCCGAGATAAAGGCCTAATCAATCTCTTTAGAAACTTTGATTTCATTCAACTGCAATGGGACACTGGTTTAAGGTTAGGGCTTGGCAGGGACCGTTGCGTAGCACCTTGGCCCCTTTGAGTCCCTGAAAACGGATGCATGGGTAAGGCATTACAGGGGGCAGGGCATCCTTGCCTGGAGATGCTGTTGCCAAGTTTGTGTTTTTGGTCCGTCTGCCCTAGATCTGTCTCCTCAAATGTGTCTCCAATAACCTGTGTGATGCACCCCAATGGCTCTTGTAGTCTCAAACTCTCCAAGTCCAATACACGGTTCAGTGTCTTGAGCTGAAAACCTCGACATCAGTGCTGGTTGCTACCTTGCATGACATGGATGACGTGAATGCAGTAGTGATGCGACAAAGTAGAACGCCATTGACTTATAATGGTGGCATGGTTCTCCTGGTTGGTGTATGACCGCGAGCATGCAGTCCCGGCGGGCAAACTTTGGGGGTGGTCAATCCATAATGACGTCATTTTCTGGTTCTAAAAATGTCCGATTACAACCAGTTGAAAATCATCATCTCGTTTATGACAATATCAAGATGTCTGGGAAAGAGGTCATATTCCGATCCGATAATTAGTTAAAGGCGTCTTTTAGCTAACCAAGACATCGACAAACATTTATTATAATCAGAATACAACCTATGGCRTCGCAAAAGACAGAATGACGATGACCGTTACAACCAGTTTTGCCTGCTGGGCTCAACCTGAATCCTGTCAATTGTGATATTAACCTCCCAACTCATTGTCCCCTCCGCCACCAYCCGTCAACCTCTGTAAATCAATACTGTCTGTACTATATAGTCTACAAATCAAGACAGCWTGGCATTAGGGAAACCACTGTATAACTATGAAGTATTTGTTTATATAGGCCATAACTAGTGACCTCTAATGCATTGCTGGTGCTGTCTCAGTAGAGATGTAAGATTCAACTCTTACAACAGAAATKATGAGGCCAGTTTATTTWATAGTGGTACCGGTAAATGGATAGTGATTGGGCTGCACTGAGTTGGATGTGGCTGCAGCGTTGCAGTCCTGCTATAGTCGTGTCTATCTGCTTGGAGAACAGGGCTGGGCTTCTGTTCTGTGTGTAGAGAATAATGTGATGAAAGCCTGTATCTCTATGCAGCACTGACACCACCATGTGTCTGTACTGCGTAAATACATGYTCAAACTGCATACCAGCAAATCGCTGCGTGTTTGGATGTGTATATGTTTGTGTGTATGTAAACAAGTGGGGTATGGCTGATTTTTTTTTTTTTTCTCCAGCAATATTCATTTAAACATATAGGCCTATTGTTTTATTTTTTTCATTTTATTCATCAGAGTAAACCTATTTTGCTTAGGTTGCTTTGGGGATCTGATTTTGTCTAGATTSTCGTGTAGACTTGTTTTAAATCATGGATGGAGTGATTTTATGAGACTTGAATTTCATTTTTAAATTTCATATTCATAAACTCGGCAAAAAAAAAGAAACGTCCTCTCACTGTCAACTGCGTTTATTTTCAGCAAACTTAACATGTGTAAATATTTGAATGAACATAAGATTCAACAACTGAGACGTAAACTGAACAAGTTCCACAGACATGTGACTAACAGTAATGGAATAATGTGTCCCTGATCAAAGGGGGGGTCAAAATCAAAAGTAACAGTCAGTTTCTGGTGTGGCCACCAGCTGCATTAAGTACTGCAGTGCATCTCCTCATGGACTGCACCAGATTTGCCAGATCTTGCTGTGAGATGTTACCCTACTCTTCCACCAAGGCACTTGCAAGTTCCCGGACCCTCCGATCCAACAGGTCCCAGACGTGCTCAATGGGATTGAGATCTGGGCTCTTCGCTGACCATGGCAGAACACTGACATTCCTATCTTGCAGGAAATCATGCACAGAACGAGCAGTATGGCTGGTGGCATTGTCATGCTGGAGAGTCATGTCAGGATGAGACTGCAGGAAGGGTACCACACGAGGGAGGAGGATGTCTTCCCTGTAACGCATAGCATTGAGATTGCCTGCAATGACAACAAGCTCAGTCCGATGATGCTGTGACACACCGCCACAAACCATGAGGACCCTCCACCTCCAAATCGATCCCGCTCCAGGGTACAGGCCTCGGTGTAACGCTCATTCCTTCGACGATAAACGCGAATCCAACCATCACCCCTGGTGAGACAAAACTGCGACTCGTCAGTGAAGAGCACTTTTTGCCAGTCCTGTCTGGTCCAGCGACGGTGGGTTTGTGTCCATAGGCGTCGTTGTTGCCGGTGATGTCTGGTGAGGACCTACCTTACAACAGGCCTACAAGCCYTCAGTCCAGCCTCTCTCAGCCTATTGCGGACAGTCTGAGCACTGATGGAGGGATTGTGCGTTCCTGGTGTAACTCGGGCAGTTGTTGTTGCCATCCTGTACCTGTCCCGCAGGTGTGATGTTCGGATGTACCAATCCTATGCAGGTGTTGTTACACTTGGTCTGTCACTGCGAGGACGATCAGTTGTCCGTCCTGTCTCCCTGTAGCCCTGTCTTAGGCGTCTCACAGTACGGACATTGCAATTTATTGCCCTGGCCACATCTGCAGTCCTCATACCTCCTTGCAGCATGCCTGAGGCACGTTCATGCAGATGAGCAGGGACCCTGTGCATCTTTCTTTTGGTGTTTTTCAGAGTCAGTAGAAAGGCCTCTTTAATGTCCTAAGTTTTCATAACTGTGACCTTAATTGCCTACCGTCTGTAAGCTGTTAGTGTCTTAACAACCGTTCCACAGGTGCATGTTCATTAATTGTGTATGGTTTATTGAACAAGCATGGGAAACAGTGTTTAAACCCTTTACAATGAATATCTGTGAAGTTATTTGGATTTTTACGAATTATCTTTAAAAGACAGGGTCCTGAAAAAGGGACGTTTCTTTTTTTGCTGAGTTTATATATATWTTTWWWWATKATTTAGCAATTTACTTCGATAAACATTTGATCAGATATATAGATTATAAAAGTGTTGTTTTCATGAATGTCAGTMATTTTGTGATTACTTTCATCCTCCTGATCATCAGGTATCTTGTCTCGCTTCTCAGGAAAACAGACGTGGGAGAATGTGTAGTAGAGAATATTCCTGTAAAAATTCAAACGAAAAGGTGAAAGGCTGGTAATCCAATCATCTAATCAAATATGTATCCTTACATACATGGCGCCGGTTAAACTGGGTTAGAAGACAGCATTGTATCGTCATAGTTTCTAGAGATGTAATGAAACATCTTTGCATTGTACCCAAGAGGGCCTTTGCATCCAAATTTGAGACCTAGTTGTCTCATTTAGATTCAAATTTCACCATTATGGCCTGATTTTTGATAACGATGACTGAATTCCCTGAAATATTCTAGCTATCTTTTCATTTTTAAGGAAATTCTCATGTGTGGGTGCAATAGAATAACCCCTTTCCCTTTTTCCAACCAATATCTATTAAGGACAATGCTAGAAGCAAGTCTATTCAGGAAGCCATTCATGGTGGTGTCCTTGTCCTTGCATGTGACTGATGCTGACTCATTCTAGATTGGCTCTCTGTATTCTGCCTCCTCGCATCGYCCAACAATGRCCACTCCTCTGGTCTGATTCTACCTATTGTCTGATGATCTCCTTTGTTTCTCCCCATTTGCCATATCCAGGTTCAAATTACTCACAAAAAGATTGACCTCAGCAACGTACAGTCAAAGTGTGGATCGAAGGCCAACATTCACCACAAACCAGGTAACTTACGTACAGAATCAAACCTTACAGTGACTGAAATGAAACAACATGCAACAGAGATACCCTGCTCTAACATGGACTACGGTTGAGGCTATTGGTGGTCTATACTCAGCCATATCAACAAATAGTTTTATGCTCCCTGACGAATGTGAAATAGGAAAATGTGTTGGATAACCTTTGCAGTGCTAAAGAATGCCRCTTGTCTTCATTAGGTGGAGGCAATGTGGAGATCAAATCCGAGAAGATGGACTTCAAGGTTCAGTCTAAGATTGGGTCCATGGACAACGTTGGTCATGTGGCTGGAGGTGGCGGGCGGAAGGTAAACGGACTCACTAATGTCCGAATTGACTTGCACGTCTTTCAAAAACAATACTTTCATGTTTCAATCTTTCAAAAAAACCAACTGTACAAATCTATTACAATCAATTACTCATTTCTATTCTGAAACACTGAATTATTCTGTCCCTGAATTCTGGAGTCAACAGTCTGCACACAATTCATTGTTAATATTCTCTCTGGCTTCAAATCTCTGAAATCTAAACTAAATGATCACTCTTCTTGCTTGGCAAACTCTTCCTCTAGCAAACTGAGCATGCCGTGAAACTTGCTTGTAAACATTTCTAAAATGTCACGCAAAAGAGCGATTAACACAGAGTCACATTGATTACTAAGTAGGCCTCTCTCTCTGCATTGCCAATAGGCATACGCCTGAGTGTGTCATGTACTTACAAAAASTTTTTTTACAAACACTTTTTTATATCAATATTTCATATAAAGCCTAACAATAGATCATAAATACATTTATTGCAAATACAAACTTCCCTCAAGGTAACTGATCGCCGTTAAAACAAACTCTACCACACATAGTACATGAAGGCCAATTTTAAACTCAATACAGTAAGCAACTGAGGCAGTATTTTCCCTCATCTCAGCACCCAGAACCAAATCAGATACTCAATATTTTAATTGTTAAGCCTATATCAAGATATTATATTTTCCCTTGCAATGGCAACTCTGGCGACCCATACTCCTGCTCTCCTTCCTCTTCTCTTTGCCCAGCATGTTTGGGTGGCAGCACCTCCTCTCATTTAGCCTGTGCACCAGTCTCTTTAGCTAATCCACTCCATGTCATGTGCCAAAGAGAGTGGCCTTTCTGCCATCTTCAAATATGATCATTCTATCATTAATGAGCTTGAGGAGAACGGAGGATTTGATCCTGATTCGATCACCCTTAGAGCTATCCTCCAATCACAACTATTATGCAAATATTGGCACTTTTTAGTCTCCACAGAACACGTGAGTAGGGTCTATCTGCAGACCGCGTACTACATGCCGCGCCCACTACACGCTGCGCCCACAACGCCCCACTTACTACATGCCACGCCCACTGCCATTAAGGCTAGGACACCGGCAGTTGAGAGGAACGCACTTGTTTGAAATGGAAAAGCRTTGTGGTAGCTATTAATAAAGAAGAACATCAAGACGAAGCAGCTGCTTAACAAGTGGGRTGCACTGTTGAGCGCTACATCCCGAGGGGTTTGTGCTGATTGTATGGAGATTGTGACAGCCGGTTAAATGGCGTCCCTTGACAAGGCAAGAACAAGATGATAATACTGCACTTCTCCTGACATACATAAGGAGAGTTATACTTGGAATTTGGAGGGGAAAAGAGAGGCAGAGGAGGTCTAAGAGAGAGGGGGGAGGAAGGAAGAGGGGGAGCTTGAGTTGGTTAAAAATAGCTGGGAAAAAGGAGATGGTTTGTCAAAGAAGAACGGTAGAAAGTGTAGGCAGAGTGAGCTGAAGGGCAACGTATTAGAGGTGGTAGGTGTGGTCAAGTTCTCAGAGCACCGAGGGTCAGGATAAAGATGAGTCTGTGACAGTAGGAGTGAATGAAGTTTTTGGAAAAATTGGACCCTTTCTTTTTTGCTGATCCATTTGAGGTTTCAGGGTGGGTGRAAACAGAGTTGGGTGCTGTGGAATCGGGTAAMCAGAAGTGGTCTTGTGAYAATTCTATGTGTTTCTGCTGGTCAGAGGGAGCAGGCGCTCTGTGTTAAACGAATGGGGGCAAGAGATATGAATTGTTTTGTTCTCAAGAAAAGGGTGCCAGTGAGGAGTGAATACTGGGGTAGCGGTAAATGTCAACGCCGACGTCAACTGGAGGGGAAGATTCTCGGTGGTTGATGCTCATCGTTTGGTGCGACGCAAAGACAGGGTGGCGCGAGTGGAGAAACCGAAGAGTCATTGTCTGTTCTTTTGAGTTTTGATGTTGAGTCWTTACCCGACAAAGGGATGTTAGGATATATAAGTCGTCCCGTACGAGCTTTTGTGCCGACTACATTACATTGTTACCGGTGTCAAGCTTACGGGCATGTGGCAGCAGTGTGTAGGAGGAAGGTCCTAAGTGTGAGAAGTGTGCAGAAAGGCATGAGACAAAGGAATGTGTAGTATTGGGGAAAGTAGTGGTATGTGTTAATTGTAGGGGTGACAATGGGGCTGGGGGATCAGAAATGTCCCGTGCGAGAGAGGCAGGTTGAGGTTTCCAGGGTTAGAGTAGTGCAGAAGTTGTCATATGCTGAGGCAGTGAAGAAAATGGAGGAAGATGGGTCAAGGGGGAGGGATCCTGAGAGGAGTGGCGTGAGTAGTAGATCAGTACCAGTACAGAAGGATAAACCAGCAAGTGATATATGTTTCAGTAAGATTAGATTATGGGATGGAATGTAAATCGCAGAAAATAGAGGTGGTGGCAGCTGCAGAGAGGTATTTGGGTGTGCGAGACTTGACATCAGAAGAGTTACAGGGTGTGTTGAGTGGTGGTGTCCCATCCTTTCAGCCTGAAGTAGGACTAAATAGATTTAAATAGTGGAGTATGGTATTTATTATTATTTGTGAGTGTAGTGTCAGATGGTCGGGTATTTGTATATATTTTTTTTAATTAGAAAGGAAAAAATTATTAAACTAAGTATAAGGGACGTCAGTCTATTAGGTGGCGGTAATCCAACATTTATTGGATGCCAACCCCCGTTAAACCTCATCAAAGAAAACACTGGCAGTTATTTTAACTTTACGGCGACGGTAATCACTACTCGGTAGTGCCACACAAGAGTTGGGTTGGCTACACTAGCCGTAATGCTGTAACGTTAACAGAACTGYGGGAAAGCAGTGCTCGGCAAGCGGGGGAGAATGACACTGTACCGGTGTTCTAGTGAGCTAGCTACTTCCCTTTGCCATATCGTTATCAGAACTGCAGGAAAACAGTACTCGGCAGGCGGGGTCGAAGGACACTGTGTACCGGCCCCCTTCTTWTGTGGGGGTTTTCGGCGGTTGGCATCCAACGCTGGTGCATTACCGCCACCTACTGTGCTGGAGTGTGTGCCAGAGACAGCGCTAGCAGTTGCAATGGCAGTGGGCGTGGCATGTAGTAACYGCAGTCTGCAGATGACATTATTGTAACACATTGGTATCCGGTTGCTGATCAACCGTTTTTGTTTGTCGAGAAGAAACTAGTCTGTCAAAATTTCCTAGCTCATGTTTAAATTCTCAAACGAAATATTGCAATTCCAACCACAAAATTATTTTAAGCCTCAAAATACAACAACTTGCCTAGCTAACAGCTAAATATTTTTTTTTAACTTTGTTATTCATTATATTTTCRAGGATCCACATGTTCTCATGGAAAATAATGTTATTTCCAACAACCAATGAGCAACTCCRCCGTATATTTGAATGTTGAGATTGCTGAAAGGCCAGTCCCCTTGGCAATGACAAGGAGTGGAATGTTAGCTCAAGACTGGTAACGTTACTCAGACTACCTTTCATTTTCACTCTTGATTCCAAGCTGGCACTGCAGACCAATCTCTTGCTTATTTTTGTTCTTTCTTTTCGTTTTTAAACAACTTTCATGTATTTCGTTTTTATTTTGTACAGACTCTTTCATTCATTTATTTTATATATAWTTTTTTCATTTGATTTATTTTGTTTGATTTGTTTGTTACGTTTTGTTTAACACCAACGCATGTTTTCCGTCCATACTGGGTGTGGTATCCATCCAGAGAGAGAAGGGGAAGGAAGCCGAGAGGGTTTCTGGAGAAGGAGACRCCTCCCTAAATAGGGAAGCTCCTATCCCAAGCCCTACTGGCCCCTCCACTGATCCCCCTCAGTCGCCCCGTTCTGAACACAGCCCAATCGAGGGGGCGTCCTGGTAAAGCTAGAAGTCTCCAGTAAGTACACAATGTCTTACTTCAGACCAAAACCCCAAAGTCGCCAAAATTGTCCAGTCAATTGGACGGATCAAGCCACAGCAGAGATACTCAACCTTGAAATGAAGGCCTATAATTCCCCCTTAAAAAACATGCACGCACCCACACATGCATGCACATGTGCAGCCAAACACACACCCACCCACACAGCATGTCCATAGGACTCCACACACTATCAATAGGGAAATTGTATACATTTAACCACAAGRGGGCATTAACACAAAGTCAAGAGCCTTTCAAACTGCAGCATCACTGGTCTTTTGTGATATGCACAACCTCTGTTCACCATTCTACATTCTGATGTCATCACATAGAAAGTATAATACTGGATTTGCGCTGATTTGACTTCCACTCATCCCATGTCCAGATTAAGCCTAGTCCTGGACTAGAATACACGTTTAATGGAAATTCTCCATTTAGAATTAWTTTTAGTCCAGGACTAAGYTTAACGGGAAACCTGGCCCCGAAGGTTTACACAGACACAATCCATGAATGATGCATAATTACACATGAAAGATTTGGCTCATCACTTTAGGTGCCCTTGCTCGCCATTCACTAAATGTATCAATCTCCRCTCCTGCAGATTGAAAGCCACAAACTGAGTTTCCGTGAGACGGCGAAAGCCCGCACCGACCACGGAGCGGAGATTGTCCCCGTGGAGATCATCGCAGGCGGCTCACCCGCCCGTCTTCTCAGYAACGTGTCGTCCCCTGGCAGCCAGAACATTACAGACGCGCCGCCGCTATCCATGCTAGCCGACCAGGTCTCCGCCTCCCTCGCCAAGCAAGGCCTGTGATTCGACCACGTCCCTCCCTGAAAAAGCATTGTAGGTTACCAAGGGAACCAACCAYGTGATAAAAAAGAGAAACGAAGAGAAAAAKAAGYACCTCACTGAGTCTCCMTTCCTCCTTGAAATTCAAAGTCGCTCGCRGGATTTGCCGACCGGGGATATCAGTCAGGGCAAAGTGGTCCGTTAATGAACAGTTTATGGTCTTGATAGTTAGATAGACACAGGTAATGAAAACATATACGTGAAAGAAAAGCAACATTATTCTATACCCATAAAAACGTAGCCAGGCCTTCTTATAAAGACATTTACCCTACTTTCCATTTACAGTGCAATTAATTGGGCTGCTCAATTCGAACGCAACTGCTCGCATGAAAATATTGCACATTACTTTGCTTATTGCCATGCAGTGGATGTTTGCATTTGCTCATTTAAGCCTTAAAATGTGAAGTAGCCAAAGACTCAAATCTTTTCTCAACTAGAAAAGAYCAGCTAAATTAAAGTGACACTGTACTATACCATTCAAATGATACTAAGTGCCAAATAGAATGTTGCCCTTTCGTGCTTAAAACACTCCGATATTCCCCAGTTGAGAAATCCGCGAAGATTTATTTACGGTATAATGAAATTCGAACGTTGTCGTAAACAGTTGCTGTGATGTAATGAAACGCGTGTGACTCTGCCTTTGAGATGATTAAAGTAGACATTGTTTGTGAAATTATAAAATAAACAATTTTCATGAGAAGGACAATTACAAGTCTATTACCCAGAATATTTAACTTAAGAGTTAAAGCCCATGGCCCGTTCAAAACATTTCAAGGAGGATCCCATTGCTGAGCAATTGAAATCAATTAAGTAATCAATTAATTATGGAGTAATGGAGCTACATAGTGCATATGTCAATCAATTGGATAAGATTGCTAATTTGAAGTTGAGGGKTTTTTGTGTGTATGGTATAGTCTACGTGCCGATATTCTGGTGGTATATCACCAATCCTCACCAAGTTTCTTCTCAGCAGTGTGTCTGAATCTGAGTACCTCCCCGTTGATTTCTAGAACGGAAATCCATTCTAGACCATCTGTTTGGTCCAGAGCCAGAACACACCTGGGTATAGGGGCGTTATGAAATTTCGTCATTGGCTTTGATACTCTGATTGGTTAGAGATGATCCAATTGCTGATTACTTTGTTTTGTACAACACCCCTTATTTTGACGTCAACAAACGACTTGAACGATGGCTGTCTCAGACTGCAGTATGTAGGAATGATTGAGCAGCGGAAGAATTCAGTTTGAGTGGTCAGGCAATAGAAATGCCACTGCATACCCACAACACACATGCCTAGACAAGTCTCAATTTTACCTGCATGAAATTCAAAGCCTGATATAGGATGTGCTCCAAATCTCTACCCTACTCCAAAAGTGTGCACTTGCACACTCCCTCTGTCAAARATGACCAAATGACCACCCCYTACCTACCCACAGCGCACTACTTACGTAGCGAATTTTAACTAAAGTAAATATTTCTTCGCAATGACAGAGCACTCTTTTTTTACGCTGTAGATCAAACCTTATGTTGCGCACTTTCTTTCCTACTAGTAGCCCTATTCTGTGGWTGTAAGACATATTAAACTGCTATTTACAAATGCTTGTAGATGCACCTGCTGACACCCTGCTATTATTTTTTTATACTCCCGACCCTCACGATGCATTCTTGTGTTTGAAGGTAGTTTTTACACACTGAAGTTCTCAAGTTGACCACCACTACATGGGTGTGAATGATAACTGGCTGGCTTTCCTCCTCATTCCTCATGGTCAACATGAACATTATGTACTGTGCTGAAAATATTTAAAAAGGGGGTTAAGCGGATATTAATTGTTACGATTGAACAAATCTATTCAAGGTAAGACATGTAAGCATATTAACTACCGAAAGCCCCCAAAATACTCAAATCAAATGTTATGTCACATGCTTCATAAACAGGTGTAGACTAACAGTGAAATGTTTACTTATGAGCCCTTCCCAACAATGCAGAGAAAAAATAAGGAATAAATACACAATGATTAACGCTATATACATGGGGTACCAGTACAGAGTCGACGTGTAGGRGTACAATGAAATTGAGGTAGATATGTACATATAGGTAGGGATACTAAGACTGATATTCACGTTAGTCCACATATCCGTTTAGACCGTTTTAGAAAAGGTACCATAAAACAACCCTATGCACCTTGTGTGGTGAATGATGTTCCGCAAAAGTGTAAGGATGTTTTTTCCAAGTTAGTATTTTATTTCGAAGCTGAAAATTGAAATGTCACTCTTCTAGTTTTTCCCAGGTAACCACATACAGTAAATTAATCTGAGGGAGTGGTTACTATTCTGAAAGGACAGCATAACCTCAAATTTTATTCATTAAACCTTTTAATCACTGACATTTTAAGCAAACTGGTAATTGTATTGTAATTAAATCTGTTGCGACAAGAGGGGAAGAAAGTTGGTGCAAAGGATGTTTAAGACTTAATGTCATTAATTTAAGGGAAGGAAAAGGGTAATTTGGGGCTTTTCAGTGTAGTAAATAACTTTTCCCTTTTGCCTCAAAGGGAACAATGATACAAGTTAATTAACTAGCTTCTCTCCTCCCCATGTCCCGTTTTGTTTCTCCTTCTCTGCTGAGTTTTTATTTTGACAGTCGTGATTGTCCTTGTGATGTGCATTTTATTAATATTTGGTTTACACTGATACTTGTTGCTGTAAACGTGGATTAGGAAATAAAGTCAGTATTGGAACAGCAATGTTAAAGGTTTCTTCTTTCCATTACATTTGTGAAGTGTTTCAAAGAATRACAGGGGTATTTCCTGTCACACTGACCTTGTTTGTGAAATATGCAAGGGCTTTACACATGTAGAACTTACAAGCTTTTAGGGAACACAAGGACACAGTTGATACAATATAATTCACTTTTATTTTGAGAAGAACACGCTGCCTGCCGGTCGGATTCGTCAATCCATAAACTTTTTTTTTTTTGCCTCTGCATAAAGTGTTCAATATAGTGTACTTGCCGTGGCTTCTCCCTATACAATCAGGACAGCTACAGCCTGAACATCAAACAGTTAAATTATTTACAAAATATACTCTTTTTGTACAAACTATTACATGCTAAAGGATATACCAGACTCACCCACCCTCATTCACCACGTTGGAAATTCTAAGTACGAAAAATAGCCCAGACAATACAATATCGGCTTTTCAACGCTAGTCAAACCCTATTGTACATCGAAACAGTTTCTGCCTAGTGAGTCCTCCGATCCCCACTCGCAGACTGAAAACCGTAGTGGATAGGCGGGGACTTCTGTGAGGAAAAAGGGATAGGCATCGATGGTCCCTAGAAATAGAGTCCGGTTTGTCTTCTGGTCGGTCTGGACAGACAGACTCCCGTGGGAGAATTATTCACCAGGGAAGGCCTCACATTACCTCCTCGAAATGAGACMGCAGAATCAAGGAAGGTGGAGACAAAAAGGCTCAACTGAACAGTGATGTGAATGAACTCATGTCATGATTCCATACTAGTGGTAATTGGAACAAGAGCAGGGCATTGGTTGAGGCAGGCTTACGTTTAGCTAACTAACATGTGGTTTTGACTGGTGGGGCAGAGCATGAATCAGACGCACAAAGTGACCAAGTAGAAAYGGCCAGGCTCAAATTGACTCCAACTGAAAGCCCTACATAGCCTCCTGTGTGGATGATGGCCACAGGCTTCTGACGTAGTGACTCAAACATGAGGCTTTCTGTACAATACTCCACCTCATCTGCAGGGAGGGACAAAGCAGGGGGTGCTGGGAACCAGGGCARCTGATGGCAGATCTGGGCCGTGTTCAGTAGGTACCAAAGGAATATAACGGGCAGGGATTACCTTGACTTGTCCACCATTTCGTTTGCTCTAATGAACACAACCCATACTTAGTTTTGTTTTGCATTGTTAAATGAAAATCATTTGACTTAACCAACATGACATTTGAACCCCCAATAAGACTCAGAGCTTGAGTGATTTTAATCCAATTGTGGAAATGCATTGACAATCCAACAGGTACATTGACATCTGCCATGTGCAATTCCAAAAACAGATAGGGACACAGGACCGAGACAAATTAGGTACATTTACATATTTTTGTCTCATGTTTTCTTTTACGATACCGAGTGACATGAAATTGCATGGCAATTATGCATTACAAGCTGGAAACATTGCATCGGATGTGAACTACTGCAACCCGTGTCAATAGCTAGGGTATAGAAATGTAAAGTGGAGCGAATAATGAAGGGCCTTGATCCAAGATGAAGCCAAAATACTACATTCAAAAACAGAGGAGCTTTCTTTGTAATTGGAGCCCGACTGCACGCTTTTAGTGATTTCTTGCACATTATCCAAACCAAAAATCAGAAAAGCGTGAAATAACAGCACGCACACACACCACATCGAAAATGRAGACAGAAATCCAATATGCACACAGTTGAACAAAGACACTGAAATCAACTCCATTCCTATGTAGGAGAGGTGATGTGTTTTTTTTCTGCCGTTTATATTAGTTAACATATCCACATGATTATTTATTTGCTTCACTTTGGCTTGGCTGATTGAATGATCTATTCAAACTAGTGTATGTGTAATCTCATATTGAGGGTGGTGTTACTTGCTGTGCTCATTTTATACACCGCCCCAACAACCACTTGTGCTATCAGTCTATGTGACGGGGTTGAAAGGAAATATATTATTAAACCTATATGTAGAAGACAACTATACCAATGCAGACAAACAGAGAGGAAAGAAAAGCAGATGGAAAATAGCAAACTGATAACTACTACAGCTCTGTGAAACAAGTGCATAAAGGAACATGTCAGATTCTCTGGGGAGGGACTAATATTATTAGGTTGATTCAAGGGGACAACATAACAAGCTATGACAACAAGGCATTGCTGTTTTACTCACTCCATTTTACACTGACATGGGGTGGGGAATAGAAAGCTACAAAGGTACACACACTGCCTGAGTGGCTGCTTAGCGCTCAGCCCATTGGCCCAGAAACAGGAAGCAACTCTACRTCCTGCTCATCACAAATTCAGCTTTCAGTCTAATTTCTCTCCTTTTTTCCCCATTTACTTTTATATATTTGTTCATTTCGGTGACCAAGAAAAGAAAGAACAAAACTGATTTCTAATGGGGGTCTCTGTCTATGTTCACTAAAAACTGTGAAAGAATTTGACTGATGTTTGAATATCAAACAACAGGAGTCCATTATTCCATTGTTGATGTAGTTCTTGTTTAGAGTCTTGTGAAAGAAAAAAAAAAGTGTTGAGTCCTTTATGCGGGGAGAGCCTTCGYTCATCGGTGGGAGGGTCTGGTGAGAGTGGTGGTGGCGGAGGGGGCTTTCTGCTTGCTGCTGTCGTCAGGGGGAAGCGGCGAGGGGGGACCCCCGGTGTCAGACTCCGATCTGGACGAGCCCGTCTTGCAGCCGGAGATGTGGCGCATGGTTCTGTAGGTGCGCTCCTCGGCATTCCCTGGCTGCTCCTCGGGCTCCGGCGGYGGGTCGTTCTCCAGAGGGAAGCTCCTCCGGTCCCACGGGTGTACTGGGATGGGAACCTGGAGAGGAAACTCACGTCAGACTGGACACAGGGCTATCAAAGATTATCGGTCTGTGTATATTTATACCCAAAAGGCTGGTGCCTTCTCATACATATATCCCTACAATCTGCCATAGTATTCACAAAGATGGCATGCACACCGATTAAACACCTRATGTGTGTGAACGTGTGTATAGTAYGAAAGCGTATGTGCTATGAGGAGCCTACCAGTTCTTCGTAGGTGCCGTCAGGCGTGGAGCAGCGCGTGTCTTCGTTGGAGAGCAGGCGGTAGGAGTCCCTGGAGCCTATAGGGGTGTAGGAGTACCCTCCTGCTGTGTAACACCCTGGGGCGTAAGGGTAGGACTGCAGGTCGGGGCTGGCCGGGGAGCAGGGGGAGGCTGCACTGACGTAGTCCTGCAGGGCGTGGAAGTGGGCTGTGTCCGGGGAGGAGGGRTTGTTGCTGCCCAGCAGGGGAGTGGTGCGACCGTCCGACCGGCCACTGACATATGAACTGGAAGGGGGGGAAGAGGGGAGTTAACTTGACATGAAGAACAGAAATGAAGTCTTCAGCTAGACTTCAATTGAACAGAAAGGAGAATAGCCTTAAGTAGAGAAACCTATCATCTAGATTCTAGAAGACCAAAGGTCAAATAGGGTCTGCTTATATTTTTCCTGTTTCACTGCATGTACAAGTGGGGTAACCTGTATGAGTGTGTGAATTATTATATATATATTTTTAATGCATATCCCAACAGCCCCCGAGACACCCTCGGAGAGTGGGGTCAAGGCCAGCGATCACGGCGACGCTGGAGCAATTAGGGTTAAGTGCCTTGCTCAAGGGCACGGTCGGCAGATGTTTCACCTAATCCGCTCGTGGGATCTGAGAACCAGCGACCTGGCCCAACACTCTTAACCGCTAGGCTATTTGCCAAGATGTTCCCTGTGCTGCACTGCAGTACAACATACTGGACCAGGCTATTTTAGGGAGAAACATCAGTGCAAAAAATGTCAAGGTTCTGAGATAAGAGAATCACAATCAATATGCAGCTCAGAACCTCATCTCTGCTACAGACCACACYAAAAAAGACTCTGATTTCTGGATCAATAAAGAAATTAGAAAAACCTCCACATAYACTGCTTATTGGAAAAACTATGGGGAGTGGGTGGATCATGTTGTGTGTGTGGGGGGGGTGTCTTGAATTGGGGCAGCTCATGTTGCAGGGGTGTCTTCTTGCAACTCATACTGTGGGTAGGGGGTGTTTCGGTGTGTGTTACTGACCGGCTGCCTCTCCTCTTGGCGATGGCGCTGGCCGTCCAGCTCCAGCGGGAACGCTCCTGGTCCTCGCAGGRCTGGTGCAGCTGGGAGAACGCAGTGTCTGTCAGGTCCTCAACCTGGAGGGAGGGCGAGAAATATCAGCCATCCAAGTTAGTGCTGTAACACTTGATGAACGCAGCTTGCTGTCAAACGTTGGTTTGGTTATTACCATTAAATGTATTGCATTAGAGCAGTCCTTCTCAAATCGGAGCGATGCCAGGGGGGGCGCGTGTGACCCCGGGGAACAKGCTTTTTTTTGCCGCAGGGAGTAGTTTTTTTTGTTGCACCGAACAAGAGCACACAGCACAGAGCAGGAGATATGAAGTACAGATAACAAACCCTTAAGAGACACCATGGAAAAATATTTAACAGGGATGAAAAGAAAGGCGGAGAGAGACGGAGATAATGAGACAAACGTAAGTCTCCCGAAAGCTAAGACGAGGAAATATGACGACGCGTATGTAGCGCTTGGCTTCACTGTGACTACGGTGGGAGACGAGGAAAGACCGGTATGTTTCCTGTGTCTAAAAATGTTGGCAGCGGACAGCATGAAGCCAAATAAATTAAGGCGTCACTTAAAGACATTACACCCCAATCACGCTGATAAGCCGCTTGAGTTTTTTTTTGCGAAAACATGCCGAATATTGCCAACAATCGTCCCGCTTTGTGAATGCTACTTCAGTAAACCAGCGAGCACTGTTAGCATCATATAAGGTGGCGTACCAAATTGCTCAGTGCAAAGAAACCCACTCCATAGCAGAGGAGCTGATACTGCCTGCAGMAATAGACATGGTCTCTGTCATGCTGGATGACGCAAGTGCTGCAAAAATAAAAACTATCCCTTTGTTCAATGACACTGTCGCCAGACGTATAAATGACATTGCTAACGATCTTAAAGAACAGCTGGTAGATAAACTCAAAGACAAACGTTTTGCCTTACAGTTCGATGAAGCGACTGTTTGTTTATCGCTTATGTACGTTTTGACATGACAAACTCCCTGTGTGAGGATCTACTTTTTTGTAAATATGTCAGAGACAGAGCCACAGCTGAAGAGCTATTCAACATGCTGGACTGCTTCCTGACTGAGAATGGGCTAAAGTGGGAGAACTGCATTGGTGTTTGCAGGGATTTTTTTAAAATTTCAGGCAAATTGATGCACTTTAAGTCTTTTCTGTTACAGACTAAAAAACAATGTTAATAAAGTTATTCTTTGTTGTAAGTTGATCTATATTTCTTTCTTTTTTCTTTTTCTTTAATGTTAATAAGGATACAATGTTATGCAGAGGTGTACTTATAACAATTTTATAGACAAATGATACTATCTACAGTCGCGGCGGAGAGTTGGGGGGCGCGAAATGTTTACTTCTTCYGCGTAACAGAAAATAATTGAGAAGCACTGCATTAGAGTGATACAGTGAAAACAAAGCAGTTATTTGGAGGTTGGTGGCAGCTCTATCTAGATGTTTGACATCTTTGGACAACTAAATTATACTTCTGGTCTGCATCAGTAAACTACACCAACTGAGATTCTGGAAAGGTCATTCCAAGGAAAAATTATTTTTTACCTCCTCAATGTCAGCCTCCTCAGCGATTGGCTTAGCACAAATGTCAACCTCCTTCCAACTGCAAAATGTAAGCCAGATAATTAATACATCAGTAATTCACCACCCACGTGCGTGCGTGTGTGTGTGTGTGTGTGTGTGTGTGTGTGTGTGTGTGTGTGTATGCGTGTTCAAGTGAGTGAGTGTACAGCTGATGTGCGTAGCTCTGGGCAGTCTCTCTCAGGCACAGATTTAGGATCAGCTTACAGTCTCCCAAATCATATCCTAACAATTGCTATTTGCCCTTCTGGACATATCTAGGGATCAGCATTACAGTCCCATATCCTAACCGYTTTTAATCTATTAGAWGGGGGAAATTCCCAAACTGACTCTGGATCTGTGCTTAGTTTCCTGACTCTAGGCAAGTTCCCCATGCCGAGGTAGACATGGCRGCCATTTTGTGTCTTGCGTACCTGGGGGTGAGGATCTCTTTGTACTGCAGTTTCTCCACGCGGGTGGTGGCAGCCACAGACATGGGGATGACGATGTTGTTGATGTCAAAGGAGCTCTCTCCCCTCCTCCTGCGGATGGGCTGATGCTRTACGGGGTAGAAGGGGAGCAGGGTCAGTCACYGTCAAGCCAACTGCTAAAGTACTTCTACAAATTACTTCACCATTATTGTTTCAATCACATAGTACATGCATGCGCACACAGCTGTACAGGCCAGCTGTGTGTGTGTCGTACCGGGGTGCTGTTGTCCCTCAGGCTGCTGTTGAAGGAGGTGAAGGGCATGGAGCATGTCTCTGAGGASGCTGACAGCTGTCGGAGCAGGGAGCTGTGGGTGGGGGCGTGGAGCCCAGCAGATAGAGACTGGCACAGACTGCCCCCATCCAGGTACAGCTTAGGGGTGTCTGAGGAGAGGTCAAGAGAGAGCGAGTATGGGGGAAGAATAAGAGAGTAGAGAAAAATCKCATGAAATACACTGGAATCCTCCCGATTGATTGATATAAATCCATCTCAAGTACTCAAGCCTTAAATTCAGTAACTGACACGGGATAAAATGGATACTGAATAAAGAATAAAAAGTTTAAACGATATGGAAAGGGTCAAACGTACAGTGAAAAACGGTGGAGGTGTCTGAGCGGTGCGACAACTACCCCTCAGAACTCATTTGAGCTGCTCAAGCTATGAGACAGGTGCTTAGGGAGAGGGAAAGACAGGAAAATAAACAGACTGTAGGCAACTTACTGTCCATCCTGTCCAGTGACACTGAGTGTTCTCGGGGCCTCTTGCGTGCATGGCTCTTGTCGTAGGGCCCGTGGCCCCGCTCCCCTCGGTAGTGGGGGCGGCCCTCCAGCTTGGTGGACCCCAGCAGGCTGTCCAGCTGCTGTCTGTGTAGCTTCTCTGAACGCACCTTGTGGTGGGACAGGCCTGGTGAGGATGGAGCAACATGGTAGGTTACGCAGTGTGTATGTTTTGTACACACACAAAGGGATATATTGTATATTATATGAACACATTTTTCTACTTTAGCCACGACTAGTCAATATATATTTCTGATTTTGTCWAACAGTGTTAATTGACTGTAAAAACATCCTGATGAAGTAGATTCCACCACAACACTAAAGCGGTCATATTTTCAGCCCGGTCTGTGAGTGGGTCTGCGTGAGCGTAAAAATGCAAACAAAACTGTCTTAGAAACATATTTTAACCTTGTGCTACAGAGCTCTGGATTATGTAACATTGTAATGAAATGATTATCAGTGTATCATGCTCCATCCATCTGTGCTCWCTGAATAGGGTCCATGCATTTGAAGCAGAAAACGACCGAAGCGTCTTCAAATCATACACAGAGGAAAGCGCGTTGTCATTTGGGCAGCTGAGTCACTGTATTTACCAGGAAATGCTGGGTCACACACACTCACACCTGAATACTACAGAGTAAYCAACAAAATAAACGCTTGTTATGTGGGACTGAATTGTCAGGCTGGTGGGGCCTCATACGTTTCGTGTTTTTACACAGGTATATGAACAGCCAATACCGATCATATTAAGAGCTTTGCAAAACAAAGAGATCCTTCCTATACAGTGTACATTTGGGTCTGTTGCGTTACACAACGTTTAAGGTGTAGAAAATTAACATGCTTAGGGACAAATGGCTATACGAGCCTTCCACATTGGGAGGCAATACCCCGGTGCTTGGCTTAAAGTATCAGCCTCGTTTAATTTTTTTGTTGTTGAGGTGATGAGGCTTYACTTACGGACTGTGGAGAGKAGGGAGTTGGTCATCTTGTGTTTGTCTTTGGGGGTGAAGGAGGCGGAGGGGTCGTGGGGGCGTCCCACGGARAGCTTGTGTTTCAGAGAGAGCTTCTTCAGGGGTTTGATCTTCTCCAGCGGCCGGCTGTTCCAGTGGGACTTGAGGACGCGCTGCAGGTGCAGACTCATCGTCACGTCTGCACAAACACACAGAGGGAGACGGGGGTTTGTGGTTAGCAGCAGATAAATGTTTAAAAAAAAAAATACAAATCTTTATAAGCTCTTGGCAAGAGCTCTCAAACTAGGTTGTTTATGACTTACGATGCATCGATAATTCACTGTCCATATAGTTCGGCTGATCCTTACCTTTTACTTGTGTTTTACATTGTATGACATCAAATAGTACGTTTGTTTCTGCATATGTACCAAGATGTTCAAATGAACCTACCTACACCTAAACAGGGCACATTGGCCCGGCAAAATAGAAACAGACCACCAATCAGGTATCGAGAACTGTATAGGYGTAGATTCTAGGGGAACTACAGAYCAGATCAAACGTGTAAAAACTACAAACCCCATCAACCGTGCACTATTWAAAAAAGGCCAACGCCATTGTGTGTGCCAGCTACAGCAGCCATATTGGACCCCTCGCTACCACCTACAGACAGACAGTAGCACTGCATGGTCATACACTGCATTGCCTTTTCAACCACCAACCATCCCCTCTCTCACCAGTTGACCTAGTTCTGACTGCACCATCCATCTCCAGCCAGTCCTTTATACCTCATTACACTGCAGACTTTTGACGCTTTCACATCTCTCAGGCCTAGCTAGCTAGCTCCTCTCATGTGGAAAAGGAACATCTGGGACAGAGAGAGGGCGAGTGTGGATGCAGTGAGCAGYAGTGCTTTGACAGAGCGTCARAGTGGATTTCTCCCTMAATCCACCAGGGGGAGGACTTCAGCAGGTTCAGACTGGAAGCTCTAGAAGCCCCTCCACCCCCGCCAACCCCCCTGAGGATTTGGCCTGCTTTCATCCTGCACTCTACATCCTACTTCCCCCTGCCTTTAATCTAAGCACTGGCAGGCCCACATTACAGGCCCGGGCCACAGGCCTTTACTACAGCAGTAGAGAAGTGTGGGAGGGAGCTCACTAGTGGAAATCAGAATCAGAATGAAATACACACTACATGACATGTGTCGAACAAAGCCCCTTGATTGGATTGAAGCTGGTGGTGCTGCAAGTTCTCGATACATCAAAGCTCTAGCTCAAATTCTGCCTAGAAAATAGTCTATATAATGTTGTCCGCCTAAGTAGTCAATACTGGAWCGTTATCACTTATAAACCAACTATGCTGCTCCACTACCCAACAAGCACAAGATGGCACAGAAACCTCTGTCCCTTGTTAGCCAACCCCTGGCCCTTGACCCAGGGCATGACGAGGGCAGAGCTACTTACAACAGTGAGAGAGAAGATGTGGTGCACGTAGCTACAAGGCGTACGTTGTCTCCGGCTGGAGCGGGTTTGGATGTATTTTTATGCTCAAACAAATTCAATCAATCCGTCAACCAACCGATCAATCTTACCGTCTGTGAGGGAGAGGATGGGGTGCACGCAGGGGTCGAACTGGGACAGCCTCTCCAGTAGAGGGCGCTCATACTGGACGTCAGAGGAGGAGAGGGTGCGGCCGCCACACGTCATACACTGGGGGTTGACCTCGCAGCCGCAGCGAGGACCCGGTACGCTCAGCCTCTGGCCCTGGAGAAGAGAGGGAGGGGGATGATTCTTTAAACCTATTCAACCAGGTAGGTCTAAGGAATCGAGTGAGTTCCTCAATGCAACGACAAGGGCAAACGGGTAAGATCCAGACACATGGGGAACATGTAAACAGAGGGAAACCATCTCTGAAGTAGCTCGGATAGAACTAGTCATCATATTCCCGTTCCAACAACAACATACTGTTGCACATCAACACTGCGTCTAAAGTCTCTAAAAAATTAAACATGGGYACTTTCTACAACGCCTGCCTTCTTGTAAGGCAATCAAAATCGAACCAGATTCAATTGTTTAAGAAATAAAAACATAGATACATAGCACCACAAGCGTAGCTTTTCCTGCCATAACGTATAGGGTAAGCCTTTGAAACTGCGGCGGGCTGGTTTAACAAGATAAGCCAGAGTTCCTGTTTAGTTTAACAACGATCTGAAGCGCTAGGAGCTGAGAAAAGAGCTTGTTCACAGCCCGCTCCCGTTATGGCAGCGTTTCCTTTTACTGAACAGAGTACGAGTGTTGATCTGGGATAAGCTCCCCCTGTCCAGTCAAACCTCTTTGAATTGTAGGCGTCTGTCAGGCAGCTCCTCCTAGTCCGAGATATAACGCCGCTGCTTTAAACAGAACACGAGTCTGCGGCGTTGAGCCCTACCTGTGTCGTTGGAGACTAGCTACCTGTTCCAAGGCCACTTCAAATGAAGGAATAGACGTCCTCGGAGAATGCAGAGGTAGAAGACATCTAGCCTATACACACACACACACACACACACACACCGAGGGTGTGTTCTCTCACTATGAGAGTTCGAATGCAGATCCTTAAAATGTACTGGCGTGGAGGGCTGGCGGTCATTCACCACTAACCCATATGCTGTAGTCAGTACATTGACTAACACGTACACTCCCCACGTGTAATCACACTTAATGCTAGTACAAACACAGACGCTCGCATGTCCTTTCACACTTGTAACTCAAGACACACACAGACCGGCATACATTCACTTTTTTTTTTTTTTGCCACTTGCCCTTTGGACAAGTAGGACTGACTTTGTACTCGTCCGAAAGCTCAAGTCACTTGTCCCCCAAATAATTATGGTCTGTAACACCATGAGCCAAAGGGGAGACTTACAATTGTGTTGTATGATGCAAGGAATCACTTTACAAAATACAATTATCATTATTATTACCATACAGAGAACCGCAAAAATGTAGGCTACCCTCTGCCAATAGGCTACTTTGCATATGCAAGCCTGTCTGAAAATAGAACACTGCCCCTTTAAGGCTCTCCTGGAGGATGGTTGGCCACAAAAAAACATTGCAACWTTACAATTACACACCGTCTTTATAACATACTTTCCTAATTTAATGAACCAGGGATCAAATGACTAAGGTTGGCTACCTCAAGCAAGGCAACTAACAAAAACGTTTATCTGCCTTGTAAGGCTAAAATATTCAGGTTTCAGTGGAGATCTAACTGACAGCATTGGGAATCATTTGTCATTTGGGCTAGGTCAATCATGCACATATTCTAACGTTGTCAGAATGACATGGCCAATGCTTAATAGAACTTTCCAAATGTGTCAGATTTATTTCTCAACTCTTTTGAGTGCTTGAGAGGCAGTTTTACAACAGCAATATTTAGCTCTGGTTTACTAACACACCCGTTCATTATTCACGACGAGTGCTGCCGCAACTTTTTTTTTAAGGACACCGAACACCACAATGACATTAATATGATGCTTTAAGCTAAACAGTTAACTAGCCAGGCAACACCATATGTTTTGAATTGGCTCTTTAGTTCATCCGTTGTCTATCGTTATTTTATAGGCCTACCTGCTGTAAATGTCTCCCTCTCTCTCCTCGGACCCAATCACACAGGAACACACCAGGTGATGCCCACGCCATGACTTTTCAAGGATTTGCATGACAATACGAACCCTGTTTGCTGACCAAAAACATGCTATACCCGGGCAAATAACTCACTAACTAGCAAGGAATATGAACAAACGTGGCTAAGTGTGGTTCTGCGCTTTGATCTCAAAAGTGACTGACATACCCCGCCTGTCGACGCAATATAATTCTATTCTGATGGCGCTCACACCAACAGAAAAACAATATTACACACACACAGTAAAGCGCGCACACACACCAACCTTGCGGTTGAGGTTGGTGACGGTGCTGGGCCTGACGAGGCGTCGTCTCTTGCAGCTGAGGAGGGGCCGTGTTCGGGCCGACACACACGTGTCATCCTGAGGGGAGCACAGTAGCTGGGGCTGGGACGGGGGCTGGTTCTGCTGCTGCTTCCTCAGCTGCTCCTCCGGGTCAGAACCCTCGGGAGAGCCAGGCCGCAGGCTGGAGGGAGGGAGGGACAGACACGCATCAATACTACGCTACACGAAAGACAGAGAAACCCTGTGAATCTACATCCACGAGCTGCTGATAAATATTAGGGCTGAGTGATTAGTGCTTTTTGAGGTCAGTTCGCTTTCGATTATTTGAGTTGAATGCTGTGACACAGAAAATAAAACAATTCATAAAAGTCCCATGATGGTAGTGACTGCCCATCATTACTGCTTATCACTTATGAAGCATCATTTATTCACATCACTTCAATAAAATATTTCAGTTGTGTATATTATTTATTTTTCATTTGATGAATATATTCTTTCATTCCAAGTCATCATCTCATCTACACAGAGCTGCTGCCAATGCTTTCTGACAAAAATCACTATTTTGTTGTTCCTCAAGGTAAACAAGGCATACTTTTATGACGACTGAATGCCAACTATCAATCACTTAGATCATGTATTTTCAGGTAGAGATGCCTCAAAGCGACAGCTGCTCTCTATATCCCCTCACAATCACGCATTCTTCTGCCTCTTCTGCAGCAGGCATAAAAGAAACAGAGACCAAACAAGTAGATGTACAATGGACTATGCTCTTTGTAGTTTAAATACAATCTTGGCCAGTTGGAAACTACAACTCCCTACTGCATCACATAGTTCAGGCTGGATCTGATTTATTTATAGAGAAACTGTGCAATGTGCGCATTGAGCGCGCAGAAAAACAGAACAAAATGGAATTCAAATAATTGAACCGTTGTCGATCGATTAGTTGTTTAAAAAACAAAAAATAACAGAAATGTTGGTTAATCGCTCAGCACTAATACATATGGACAATGTAGGTCTATAGACCCATGACATAAGCTGGAGGGAAGGGAGGGACAGTCACTCATCAACATTGCAATACATGAGTCTGTATATTACTACTACTGATTATGTTCATTATGGATTTATGTTTTGATAGTCCACTGAGTAGCTTATTTGGTAGATCTCAATGTAACAGTATGGGCCCATCCCACTTATCACTATAATGAGTGTGAATATGTATTACTCGGTGACCGAATGATTATTTAAGTATGACACAAATAACTTCCATTCACAGTTCTGCATTCTACTAGAGGAAAACAACGGCTGCAGCATGAACACGTGCTGTGTGTACAAACCCTGTAGTATATTTGGGAAAGACAGTGAGCAGCTGCAATTCCCACATGGATCATGTCCCCACCCACCCCTTTGTTCAGACACAGTGGTTGGCATAGAATGGTTGGGATTCCTGCAGGACACACACCAACTGGGTGGGTAAGACGGTTCATTCGGTTGTGTCGTACCTGTTGATGATCCCGTTGACCTGTCTCCCGGACGCGCACCCTTTCCTCAGGCTTGTTTCCACGGATCCGGGACCCTCCGCCCCACCGTCTGAGCCGCACTCCTGGAACCAAAGACAAGGTTGGCACGGCTACCATGGAACTCCCCTTCTAAACTCTTCCAACCCACTCTTCTCAACTCCCTTCCACTACAGCCTAGCCCAGAACAGTTGAACGACCTCCTAGTGAATTCCTCGGGTCACAACTGAATGGATAGAAAGGTCAACGCTACTTGGCATGACAAAACAAAGACCACCACTGTTTTGGGACCTCCCCCTCCTCTTCCTGAGATGGTAGTCCCTCCTCCCTCCCTACCAAGTCCCGGAGGCTGGTTGGGGTTCTGTGGGCGAGTCTTGTTCCCATCTCTCTATTTTGGGCACAGTGCCAGGGTGCCATCTTGAGCGCTGTCCCCTCCCCTCTCTCTCCCTCTCCCTTCTTTCTCCTCTGAACTGGTAGGGAGGGACCACGCTAAGTGGAAAAGTCGCATTTGCGCTCCCTTTCTCTTTGATACAGTACATCATACTACATTACTTAACAGGATGTAGTACTAACTGAACTGTGGACATATTCACCTAAAATGAGGGCATGAATAGGATACGCGAGTTGATGTCTAAGAATATAAGGCACAGGCTAGTTGAGGATCTGATTGGACAGTTACATCGTCAGACTCATTTACCTGCATTACCGGGCAACCAACAGGCTCCGCCTTCACCTCCCCGTCCTCGGGTGACACGTCAAAGAGGGAGGTCTCTGCCAGCATTATGGAACCCTACGAGAGCGCAGATAGGCCAGGGTGAGCTCTTCAGTCCTTCTGATTCATAACACCAGAGGTAACAGTGGCTTTGCACCAAAGTAACTGGTTTTGGTGTAGCCACAGACAATGGGCACCATGAACAAGCTGTTGAAGCAATTTGCTAGAAATTTAACCAGGAAGACTAAGATATTCCACTGGGAAATCACTGATGGATGGATGGATGAAGTGAGAGAAAGAAGGAGAGAAAAAGTGGGAGAAGCAGAGGATAAGAGTGGGGAAGAGAGTGAGGGATAAAAGCAGACAGACATGTCAGAGGTATCGAGGTGCGCAACACACTCTTGATACGAACAGAATAGAAAAGCGTTCCCACTTTTCTCATCCGTAGTCGAGGTGTGAGCTAAGCTAGTTTGAGCGCGGGGATTGAGAGACACGTTAGGTCACGTGACATGCTTCTACATCCCCATCTACCAATGACATGACTTTCACCCGGTCCGCCCCTTCCCTTCCACTCTTGAATGTGTTGCCAGGGCAACCAGGTGGCAGAGACGGAGGGTGCTGACCATAGAGAAACACTGAACTACTTTTTAATTTTTTAAAACACGTAACCAGTGTTAAGAACCAGTGTTGTATGTATTGTGTGGTGGTGGTGCTGACCTTGTTGGAGCGGAGCTGACGGTAGATGTCCGTCTGCTGGCGGATGCGGTACTCCAGGTCAGACACGTGGGCCTGCAGCCAGTTCCAGTGGCTGACTATGGAGGCCCTATCCACCGCGTAGCGCCCCTCCGCACGTCTCCATCTGTAGGGCAGAGAGAGGAGGAGGACAGGGTCAGAGCAGAGGCAGGAGAGAAGGGGGTGTCCGTGTCAGTGTGAGAGAGATTGTGTGTGGGAAGTGTGATTGCTTGTATGGAGGAAGGTCAGTGAGGGTTCCGAGGTCAGTGACCAGGCCTTTTGGAATGAAGCATAGGGGCGTCACATAAATAACACTAATGGGGGAAAAATGCCTCAAAAACACCCATCTACCTCCATTCACAACGCTAGCCACAGATTTTCCTTATTACATCTAAGCCATCACACACATACGGGATGGGCACGGTTATTTGTTAGAACGGGCGTTAATATTCGGTTACTTACAAGTTTATTTAAAAAAATGACATTTGTTTAAAATTGTATTTAATTATCTATGTGACATTGCTACATTCCAGGGCAGATCATGCCATTCGAAATTATAATAAAACAGGTCTGTGAATGCGCACCACAAACAAGAGGCACCGGTAGGTAGCCTATAGGCACTTCACACGTCTAGCTTGCGATTGGTAGGTCAATCAAAACAGCTTACAGTCAGAGGCTCCATGTGAAGCAAGTGAAGTGGGAGATTTCTAATCAATGGAAAATCCCTCTCCCTCCGACAAGCAAAGTGTACCACCTTTCCTGAGTCACGCAAACAAGTCGCCATTGAAGTAAAACATTCGGGATATTATTTGAACAGTGAAATCAAATGCCCATGCCTAACACACACACTTCCAGTCCCCCAGTGACGGATGACATTTAGTCTAATTAAAATCGGCACTTTCTCTTGGCTCCCCGAGCTGCTCGACTTAGTTTGTGTTTCTTACGTTTCAATAGCAGCAGCAGCACCATGTACCTAGTTACAAAACTGTAGCTGGCACCTTTCCACTGAACCCCTTCTCATGTGTTCTACACCTGGGCCTGCACGCCTAGTAGTAGCCTCCCATACCCTGAATGTGCTGTGTTCAAGCCAAGAGTTCCACATGATGGAGCTGTGAGCGAAGGACATTTCGGGTAGGAAGAGGTCTCTGTGAACTCTGTGAAATGACTCAAGATTACCCTCTGTCCCAGGAGGGAGAGAGACAGAGAAATGAGGGTGGGAGGGGGGCGACAGGGACAATGAGGGCAAGAAATCAGTGCAATGGGGGTAAGAGAGAGGGTAGGGCAAAGAGATGAACAGAAATGGAAAAAGTGCAGGGGCATGTAGAGAGAGAGGAGAGCGAGAGACAAAAAGAGAGGGCTGCTATGTTCTTTCTATAGAGCCAACGTTACATAACCCACTTTCCTATCAGTCTGGTGAGATGGCTGGAGACCAGTGAGGCCTCTGTTGCTACAGGCCCTCCTCCTCCACCACCATTTTTCTCCCTCCTCCCTCTCCTCATCTACTCTGACTGGAATTTAGAGGACAACCTCTCACCACACACTAGGTGTACGTCCCAAATGGCACCCTATTCCCCATTTAGTGCACTCATTTTGACCATGGCCCATAGGGCTCTGGTGAAAAGCAGTGAACTACATAGGGGACAGGATGCAATTTGGGACAGGGCCGCTGGTTCAATACTCTCCCAAACACCCACCCCCCTACGGCTTTCATTCTCACCCTCTTTACAGCTATCAATAATCAATACAGACCAACCGAACAAGGTCACTTTTTGTTTAGAAGGGGTTGTGTTCTGGCGCCCAGAATCTCTTATACAGACACAAAGAGGCCTAAGCCTAGGAGGAAGACGTAGGCCTAGTACAGCAAAATATGCTGTTTTCAGAATGTGGCAATGTAAAATGTATTTCCAAGACTCGGATTTCATGTCATACATTCAGATGAACGCTCCAAAGCGTCGCCTGTCTACACTTACACACACACCTCTTCATGACGGCTGGATATAAATACACCATTCTCTTCACAGTTCCTCCAGGAAAAAAAGACATGATAAAATGATGTGAGAATATGTATGTATACTCCCTCTCTTAAATAGCACACATGCAGACTAAATTAGCACACACACACCTGTAGGAAAAAGGAAAGTAAGGCAGCCTCCCATGTCCAAGGTTAGTGTGATACAGGAAAATAAGCCTGGAGTGTGACGTGGCCAGTTCCATAAAGGTAGCCAGTGAGCAAAAACATATGGGAGGATTTCAGAAGACTGAATAATCAGCTACTCAGAGATGCTGTATTTTATATTCTGATTAGCAATAAAGCACACAAAGGACATTGCGGGGAGGGAGGTGACGGGGAACCAAAGACAAGTTATAAGAGAGAAACAATTAACTCTCCCTGTAAAACCAAACACAAATCTGAACCAGGACCCCTGAGTCCACAGTTTTCCTGTTCATTTTAAATTTAGAGCGCTTTTTTGTACCCCAAGTCTCTTCTTTTCAATTAAAAAAATTCCACATGGGGCTGTGGTGAGTGTGGGGGAGGGGCAGTACGCAATGTACTGCAGTACTACAGTCAACCAACAGGGGCAGTGAAGGGGCGAGAGAATGAACCATGCGTTGAAGGGCTATGGAGAGAGAGAGGGACAGAGGGACAATACTGGGTGTAGTAGGGATGTGGAGAGGGAGGGTGAGAGAGAGGAAGGGACAGAGGGAGGAGTTTTGGCTGCTGCCTGCCTGTTGCTAAAGCGACACAATGAGTCCCCCGCTCCTGTCTGTGATCCACACAGGAACAGGAAGCAGGAATACAGGAAGTAGCCACAATCACATTCTCTCTCTCCATCACACAAGACACACACACAGAGAGAGTGAGAGCAAGAGCGAGCAAGCGGGGGGGAGGGAGAGAGAGACCGTCTTGAATGATGCAGAGGTTGCTGGTTCTGCTCGCCCCAAGTCTTAGTGTCGCATTCCTGATGGAAACAATTACACTAGAGCTCACATTAACATAAAACAGGCGACCTACTGGTGTAGGGGTTAGTCTCAGTGGAAAAGCACCAGTACAGGGACAACCAATAACACCGACGTTCACAGAAACACCCAAGTACAATCTAAAAAACAAACGCCAGGACAGGAGCTCCGACAAGAAGTCTCTCCCACATAAAACACGATGTGTGTAATAACAACACTCTCACAGAGGGCATGTCAAGTGCCCCTGCAGACTTCCAGAAACCCCGCTGAGGTTCTTAAACCTATAACAAGCCATTTAAATACATTTTACATTTATCCACGGCTCGTTTCAATAAGCGCTCAGAGCCGGCGAGGGCGTCCGGCATAAAACAGGCCTCTTCCTTGGACTTTGACAATACTGTAATACAATTCTCTGTGTGATGGCCATCAGGAAAACAAGTGCCAATCTCCATCTCTGACATTCACTAAACACACACCGTGGATTAGTAGCTACCAAACATATACCACTGAGTCACTCGCTTTTCTCTTTCGACTTTTAGCTGACATTCTCAGTTGCGCGCACGCGGTCTGGGACTCGTCTCCCCTCGGCCAGAGAGGAGAGATTAAGTGGCCATGTGCCATCCTCTCTGGTGAGGCTCCCTCTTATAGATCCATCCATCACACACTCTGCTGCTGCTGCTGTTCATCATCTATCATGTTGCCTAGTCACTTTATTCTTAGTTATTTGTCCATATCTACCTCAACTACATCGTACGCCTACACATCGACTCGGTACTGGCACCCTGGGTATATTATTATTATGTGTTATTACTTTTCTATTATTTCACTATTTTATTTCTCTGCATTGTTGGGAGAGGGCCAGTAAGTAAGCATTTTCCTGTTAGTCTAGACCTGTTGTTTACTGAGCATGTGACAAAAAAAAAATATGGATTTGATTTGACACACTTCCTGTGTCTGAGAGGCCTGACTTCAGAGACACACACAGAGGGGTCACACAGCTCTGGGAGGCCGTGTCTGCGTGAAACAAGCCCTGGCGGAAAGATAAGGATACACTGCCTGGCATTGAGAAGAAATCCAGAGTAACGTCAATATGGAGTATCGCTGGCTTTGTGGTAGAAAAGTGTGTGTGACCTTGAAGAGTGGGGTCCTGTCCTCTCACCTGGGGTGAGTCATTAACACCTGTCTCTACTCTGCTCTCACCTAGGAATGGGAGCTGTTTTGCAAGGCCGAGACGATACCAGTATCACGATACTCGTTTTTATTTTTCCATACAGCAGGTTTTTAAAGGACCAAAGAGTTTGATTTGCGTCGCATTTGAATTTTTGCCATGGACAAAATATTGCGATAATGGTAACGCCACAGCTCTACTGTTTCGTAGTGTGTGTGTGTGTGTGTGTGTGTGTGTGTGTGGCTAGACAGTAGTAATGTCCATAGTAAAGGAATGCCAGACCACCAGATGATGGCTAGCTGGTAAACCACAGAGAAATTAAATGGAATCTCATGCTCAATATAGCACTCAAACATAAACCAAGCCCACCACTCCAACATTAAACCAAATGCCTTATGATTTATGTGAAAAAACACTTGATGAATACTTCAGATATTGTCAGAAGTCAGCCAGAAGCTTACATCTGTCAGTCAGTAGTATACACACACACACACACACGCACACAAACGAGAAGCCCGCCCAACCAGGAAATGAACACAGCAAGCAGTGAGGCAAAACAAAAACACAGGATATAAAAAGCGGGTGGTAATCGCCATGGTCGCTGAGGTAACAGGGACCGAACCGTCAAAGGAAATAACATCAGACTATTAAAGGGAACGGAGCGAGCGCATGGGGAGAAAAATCACCCAACCCTTCTTTAAAATACATGAGCATATCTAAATGCCATTAGCAGTGTGGGATGAGCCAGGATCCACATGCTGCTTTTAGCAGCGACAAAAGAGCGAGAGGGAGGGAGGAGAGAGGAAGAGAAAGCACTTCTTCCAGTCAGCCTGTGTGTGTGTGTGTGTGTGTGTGTGTGTGTGTGTGTGTGTGTGTGTGTCTACGGGCAGGGTTTAGTGGAGAACAAAGGGTTTGATGTGCTGGGAGAGGGAAAAAAAAATAACGATCCCACCCACCTCCCCTGTCACATGACTAGCCTTCATGGCGCAGCAAAGGCGGCACGAGTGAGAGAGACGAGTGAGAAGGCGGGAGTGAAAGAGAGAGGCGGAGGCGGAAAAAATTGAGGGAGAGGAGGAGTAGTGGAGTGAGGAGCCGAGAGAAGAGAAGCTGGTGAAAGAGAAGAGGGCAAGGAATGAAGAAGTCTGGGAAGGGCATTTACAAACCCATTCCATTCCTGCTGGAAAAATACCGGGAGCTAACCAGGGCTCTTCTGAATGGTCCGACTCCAACACCCTCATTGAGTTTGCAGATGACACGGCGGTGGGCCTGATGAGGATGAGGTCAGAGACCTGGCAGTGTTGTGCCAGGACAAGAACCTCTCCCTCAATATCAGCAAGACAAAAGGAGCTGATCATGGACTACAGGAAATCAAGGGTAAGAGCCCGCCCCCATCCACAGGGCTGTAGTGGAGCAGGTCCAGAGCTTCAAGTTCCTCGCTGTCCACATCACTAAGGAATTAATTATCATGGTCCAAACACACACCAATACAGTCGTGAAAAGGGCATTACAACGCCTCTCCCCCTCAGGAGGCTGAAGAAATTTGGCATGGGCCTTCAGAACCTCAAAAAGTAATACAACTGCAATATTGAGAGTATCTTGACTGGCTGCATCACCGCTTGGTATGGCAACTGCTTGGCATCCGGCTACAAGGCGCTACATAGGGTAGTGTGTACGGCCCAGTATATCACTGGGGCCGAGCTTCCTGCCACCCAGGACCTCTATACTAGGCAGTGTCAGAGGAAGACCCTAAAACTGGTCAGGCTCCAGCAACCCAAGTCATAGACTGTTCTCTCTGCTACCGCACGGAAAGTGGTACCAATGCACCAAGTCTGGAACCAACAGGACCCTGAACAGCTTCTACCCCCAAGCCATAAGACTGCTAAATAGTTAGTTAAGTAGTTAACCAATAGCTACCCAGACTAACTACATTGACCCTTTTGACTCATCACACGCTGCTTTTACTGTTGGTCTATTCTGTTGCCTAGTCACTTTATCCCTACCTATATGTACATTACTACCTCAATTATCTCGTACCCCTGCATAACGACTCGGTACTGGTAACCCATGTATATAGCCAAGTTACCGTTACTCATTGTGTATTTATTACTATTTCTGCATTGTTGGGAAGGGCCCGTAACTAAGCATTTCACTGTTAGTCTACACCGGTTGTTTACGAAGCATGTGAAATATACAATATTATTTGACCAACATGCTAAAAGCACTAACAGGGAAACATGGCTTAAAAAAGGGCAATATATGTGTTTTAAATTAATGATGTAGGCCTACAGCCATTGAAACAGTGGCTTTGCTGTTTGAATCCCAGATTGTCCCTTCAAAACATGTTTTATAATGAGGTCAGATCAAGGGTGGGCCAATCCTCTACAATGACTTACAAGCCTCAGGCCTACATATTCCTCTACTATATAAAAGTATGTTTAGACCAAGTGATGAAGGATAGTGAGAGCCTTTGATAAAAGCTATTATTAAAGATGAAAGATTTAATAATACCCCATAGTATCAAAAGTGCAATTATGTATTTGGACATTTTTACAAATGCATTAAAATTGAAAAGCTGAAATGTCAGTGAGTATTCAACCTTTTTGTTTTGGCATACGTAAATAAGTTCAGGAGTAAAAATGTGAAAGAAGTCACATAATAAAGTTGCAGTTGTGTGTGCAATAAGTGTTTAACATGATTTTGGAATGACTACCTCATCTCAGTACCCCACACATACAGATAATTGTAAGGTCCATCAGTCGAGCAGTGAATTTCAAACACAGATTCAACCACAAAGACCAGGGAGGTTTTCCAATGCCTCGCAAAGGGCACATATTGGTAGATAGGATAATCTTGATCGTAGGTCATCGATTTTATTTTCCAATGATTGTACGTTGGCCAATAGAACGGATGGCAGTGGGGGTTTACTCGCTCGCCTACGAATTCTCAGAAGGCGGCCTGACCTCCGCCCCCCTTTTCTCCGTCTTTTCTTCACGCAAATGGTGGGGATTTGGGCCTGTTCCCAAGAAAGCGGTATATAATTTGCGTCTGACTCGTTAAAGGAAAATGATTCTTCCAGTTCGAGTTATCGCTGTTCTGATGTCCAGAAGTTATTTTAGGTCATAGACAGTAACAGCAACATTATGTACAAAATAAGTTAAAAAATAAGTTACAAAGAACGATAAAAAAACTAACAAAATAGCACAGTTGGTTAGAAGCACGTAAAACGTCAGCCATCATCTCCGGCGCCATTCTACAGTTCATGCAGAGTAGGAGAATGGATGATCTCGGCATGTGTGGTTCCTACTGTGAAGCATGGAGGTGGTGTGATGGTGCTTTGCTGGTGACACTGTCAGTGATATATTTAGAACTCAAGTTACACTTAATGGCTACCACAGCATTCTGCAGCGATATGCCATGCCATCTGGTTTGCGCTTAGTGGGACTATCATTTATTTTTCAACAGAATAATGACCCAAAACACACCTCCAGGCTGTGTAAGGGCTATTTGACCAAGGAGAGTGATGGTGCTGCATCAGATGACCTGTCCTCCATAGTCAGCCGATCTCAACCCAATTGAGATGGTTTGGGATGAGTTGAACCGCAGAGTGAAGGAAAAGCAGCCAACAAGTGCTCAGCATATGTGGGAACTCCTTTAACCTCTTGACGCTAGGGGTCAGATTATTATTATTATTTATTTATTTTAAATAACGTTCCCAAGGTAAACGGACTATTTCTCAGGTCCAGATCGTAGAATATGCATATAATTTACAGATTAGGATAGAAAACACTCCAAAGTTTCCAAAACTGTCAAAATATTGTCTGTGAGTATAACAAAACATATTCTGCAGGCGAAAAACAGAGAAAATCTAACCCGGAAGTGATATTTATTTTATTTTTTATCTGTGTTTCCTGGCCTGTCTTTCTTCCATTTAAAGGGGTATCAACCAGATTCCTTTTCCAATGGCTTCCTCAGGCTGTGACCAGGCTTTAGACAGTTTCAGGCTTTTATTTTTTTTAAATGAGCGAGATTTTTCAAAAGTAGTCAGGTGTCCTCTGAATAGTTCCTGCGCGAGAGGGGAGCTCTCCATTTGCCTTTTCTCTCTTACTGAATAGGTTACGGTACGGTTGAAATATTATTGATTATGTTTGTTAAAAACAACCTGAGGATTGATTATAAAAAACATTTGACATGTTTCTACGACCATTACGGATACTTTTTGTAATGTTCGTCGAACGGAACGAGGCTTTGGTTTTCTGAACATAACGCGCAACCCAAATGGCGTTTTTTTTGTTATAAAAGCAATATTTATCGAACAAAAAGAACATTTGTTGTGTAACTGGGAGTCTCGTGAGYGCAAACATCCGAAGATTATCAAAGGTAAGCGATTAATTTTATTGCTTTTCTGACTTTCGTGACCATGCTAATTTGGGGCTAGCTGTTCTAGCATTGATTGATACACTCACAAAAGCTTGGATTTATTTCTCTGTAAAGCATATTTTCAAAATCTGACACGATAGGTGGATTAACAACAAGCTAAGCTGTGTTTTGGTATATTTCACTTGTGATTGTATGATTATAAATATCTTTAGTAATATTATGCGCCCTGCAATTCAGCGGTTGTTTAGGAAAATGATCCCGTAAAAGGGATCTGTGAGCAGAGAAGTTAAGACCGTTGGAAAAGCATTCTTCATGAAGCTGGTTGAGAGAATGCCAAGAATGTGCAAAGCTTCCAAGGCAAAGGGTGGCTACTTTGAAGAATCTAAAATATATTTTGATTTGTTTAACAGTTTTTTGGTACAAATAAAGAAAAACCATTGAATGAGTAGGTGTCCAAACTTTTGACTGGTACTGTATAAAAAAAATGTTTTGATGAAAATAAATGTGTTAGTGCTAATAGCCCATTCAAATGCATTGAATAACAGATTCATGACATGGAACAACAAATCATCCACAAGAAAAGACCAAATACATTTCTCAGAGATATAAGAAAGATCCCTTATTTTGGGGACTAAACACTACCATTCATTTTTTCAACTGGTAGTGGGGGACCTTCAGATGTCTTGTGAGGCCTGTGGACGTCCTAGAGCAAAACCACCGACATGTACGCGTTCGTGAGTGTGTCACCTTTGCACAGAGTGGTCATTTGTTTGATTGGGCTACACACTAACTGTTCGGACGCTGCAGACAGAAGTTGGTCCCAAGTCGCTTGTGGGGGGCCATAGAGAAAAAACATTACACCACCATGTTCGTGAGAGTCTTATCTTTCCATAGAGGGGTCATAATATACTGAACAAATATATAAAAGCAACATGCAACAATTTCAAAGATTTTGTAGTTCATAAGGAAACTCAGTCAATTTAAATAAATTCACTAGGAAGGAACTAGAACACGCTGTTGTACACGTCAATCCAGAGCATCCCAAACATACTCAATGGGTGACATGTCTGGTGAATATGCAGGACATGGAAGAACTGGGACATTTTCAGCTTTTAGAAATTGTGTACAGAACCTTGCGACACGGGGCCGTGCATTATCATGCTGAAACCTGATGTGATGGCGGTGGACGGCACGGCAATGGGCCCCAGGATCTCGTCAAGGTATCTCTGTGCATTCAAATTTCCATCAATTAAATGCAATTGTGTTTGTTGTCCGTAGTTTATGCCTGCCCATTCCATAACTTCACCGGCACCATGGGGCACTGTTCACAACGTTGACATCAGCACACCGCTCGCCCACATGACGCCATACACGTGGTCTGGACGTACTACCAAATTCTCTAAAATGACGGGGGAGGCGGCTTATGGTTGAGAAATTAACATTAAATTCTCTGGCAACAGCTCTGGTGGACCTTCCTGCAGCCAGCATGCCAATTGCACACTCCCTAAAAACTTGAGACATTTGTGGCATTGTGCTGTGTGACAAAATTGCACCTTTTAGAGTGGCCTTTTACTGTCCCCAGCACAAAGTACACCTGTGTAATGATCACGCTGTTTAAATCAGCTTCTTGATATGTCACACCTGTCAGGTGGATGGATTATTTTGGCAAAGGAGAAATCCTCACTAACAGGGATGTAAACAAATTTGTGCCCAAAATTTGAGAAAAATTACCTTTGTGCGTATACAATGCTCTATCTAGCTCGGTCACCTTTCACTGCAGACACGGTGGATCGAGACGCATCCCATGCAAACAAACGTCTCTCTAGCTTAAACTGACAGAATTTTATGGGCTTTTTAACAGTTAATATGCCAATTAGACTTCCGCAGGGCGCGGACATCGACCTTAAGGGGTTATTAATCCCACTTTGTAACAACAAAACGTGGAAAAAGTCAAGGTGAGTGAATATTTTCTGAAGGCACTGTATATTGTGCGATTAAGACCATCTGTGAATCAGAAGGGGTTTATGTGAGAATGGTAAGCTCTCATGTCCTGCATACCGCAGCTTCTTGCCATTTCAGCTTAGTCTCCTCTACAAGGACAACAATGTCCACAATCGAAATGCAATCCAACAGTGGCATTGTCTACATTTCAACAGAAAATTGTCTACATTTCAAAGTGAACAGTGATCATAGTACTAAATTATTTTGACTGGATGTTGATCCACCATGTATAGTATATTAACTCTGTTACACAGCCAGACAGAAGCAACTTTAAAAGTAGGCTGGCTTCAAATTCGCCTGGCTTGCCAATCTGACAGCATGCTCGATTTCTGAAGGGGGCCCTATACACACACTAAAGTACCCTATCCATACACCTCTGCACTCGCACACCCCCAGCCCCCACCATCCCTCTCCACATTTCTGCCTGTAGGCACATTTCCACAGTGTTGCTCCTTTTCATTGGGGAACACATGGTTGGATGCCCGCCCGAACAAGTGACCACTTCACCCCCTCCCCCATACGCAAAACCCGCCCCATACTCTCTATCCCCTCCCACAAACCTCTCCCCTACCCCAGCCTCCATTCTCTCTTCCCCCCACTATTAGCCCACTGGTGTGGGAGATAAGGCAGTAGAACCAGTAAATAACTCCGGTTGTATGACGATTGCGTATGGACCAGGCCGGCCAGGCTGATAGGCTCCTCTCTGGGTTCCCCGATAACAGACCTGACTCTATAGACACCGTGAGACAAAACCACCAGCCAACCAAAAACCCGACCTACGTCCCAAATGACATCCTTTTCTCTACATAGTGCATTACTTTTGACRTTAACAGTAGTGCACTATATGGGAATAGGGTGGCATTTGGGACACCACCCTGGACCAGCATATTCCACAGGTTCTAAACTGGGCCGGATGGGAGAGGAGGAGAGAGTGGTATCATTCTTGACCTCACTGCAATGGGGGGATCATTGTCTTGCAGAGAGGAGATAAGTCGGGAAGAATAGCAGAATACTGCATTTGGAAGTCCTGTAAACAATTGTGGATGATTTAACTGGGGCACAGACCCAGACAATACAACAAGGCTTGTTTTTACAACCCTACCAAAAGGTAGGACACATCTGGTTTACATATTTTCTAAGTTCATAACATATAATTACTTGATTATTCAGACAATGGTTTTTGCATATTAATTCCTTTTTCTGCACACTGTTTTGAGGGCTGAACTCCACCGGAAAATAAAATATTTGTTTTATTTATAAGGTTGAGGATTCCTTCCTATCTGGGGAAGGAGACAGATCTAACCCCTGAAGGTCACATGGCTCCCTGTCTCATCTGATGTAACCAGGCAGCTGAGGAATGCTGGAACACAGATTTAAAACTGTCATGGTTCTGGAATATGTTGTCAGGATTCTGGAATAAACTCAGCAAAAACAAACACGTCCTCTCACTGTCAACTGCATTTATTTTCAGCAAACTTAACACGTGTAAATATTTGTATGAACATAACAAGACTCAACAGGCATAAACTGAACAAGTTCCACAGACATGTGACTAACAGAAATGGAATAATGTGTCCCTGAACAAAGGGGGAGTCAAAATCAAAAGTAAGTGTCAGTATCTGGTGTGGCCACCAGCTGCATTAAGTACTGCAGTGCATCTCCTCATGGACTGCACCAGATTTGCCAGATCTTGCTGTGAGATGTTACCCCACTCTTCCACCAAGGCACCTGCAAGTTCCCGGACATTTCTGTGGAGCAATGGCCCTAGGCCTCACCCTCCGATCCAACAGGTTCCAGACGTGCTCAATGGGATTGAGATCCGGGCTCTTTGCTGGCCATGGCAGAACACTGACATTCCTGTCTTGCAGGAAATCTGCCATACTGCTTGTTCTGTGCGTGGTGGCATTGTCATGCTGGAGGGTCATGTCAGGATGAGCCTGCAGGAAGGGTACCACATGAGGGAGGAGGATGTCTTCCCTGTAACGCACAGCATTGAGATTGCCTGCAATGACAACAAGCGCAGTCCGATGGTGCGACACACCGTGATGTATGGTGAGGACTAGCATCTCTACTCTGGACGGTTCTGACTTATAATGTGGACAACTACAAATACCTAGGTGTCTGGCTAGACTGTAAACTCTCCTTCCAGACTCACATTAAGCATCTCCAATCCACAATTAAATCTAGAATTGGCTTCCTATTTTGCAACAAAGCCTCCTTCACTCACGCCGCCAAACATACCCTCGTAAAACTGACTATCCTACCGATCCTCGACTTTGGCGATGTAATTTACAAAATAGCCTTCAACACTCTACTCAACAAACTGGATGCCGACTATCACAGTGCCATTCGTTTTGTCACCAAAGCCCCATATACCACCCACCACTGCGACCTGTATGCTCTCGTCAGCTGGCCCTCGCTACATATTCGTCGCCAGACCCACTGGCTCCAGGTCATCTATACGTCTTTGCTAGGTAAATCTCTGCCTTATCTCAGCTCACTGGTTACGATAACACCCACCAGTAGAACAGTAGCACGCGCTCCAGCAGGTATGTCTCACTGGTCATCCCCAAAGCCAACACCTGCTTTGGCCACCTTTCCTTCCAGTTCTCTGCTGCCAATGACTGGAACGAATTGCAAAAATCGTTGAAGTCATATCTCCCTCACTAACTTTAAACATCAGCTATCTGAGCAGGTAACTGATCGCTGCAGCTGTACACACCTCATCTGTAAATAGCCCATTCAATCTACCTACCTCATCCCCATATTGTTTTTATTTACTGTTTTGCACACCAGTATCTCTACTTGCACATCATCATCTGCACATCTATCACTACAGTGTTAATTTGCTAAATTGCACACACTGTATATAGACTTTTCCCCCTATTGTGTTCTTGACTGTACTTTTGTTTATTCCATGTGTAACTCTGTGTTGTTGTTGTTTGTGTTGCATTGCTTTATCTTGGCCAGGTCGCAGTTGTAAATGAGAACTTGTTCTCAACTGGCCAACCTGGTTAAATAAAGGTGATTTTTTAATATATATATATATTTTTTTAAAGCCCTCAGTCCAGCCTCTCTCAGCCTATTGCGGACAGTTTGAGCACTGATGGAGGGATTGTGCATTCCTAGTGTAACTCGGGCAGTTGTTGTTGCCATCCTGGACCTGTCCCGCAGGTGTGATGTTCAGATGTACCGATCCTGTGCCGGTGTTATTACACGTGGTCTGCCACTGGGATGACGATCAGCTGTCCATCCTGTCTCCCTGTAGCGCTGTCTTAGGCGTCTCACAGTACAGACATTGAATGCCTAAGGCACCTTCACGCAGATGAGCAGGGACCGTGGGCATATTTCTTTTGGTGTTTTTCAGAGTCAGTAGAAAGGCCTCTTTAGTGTCCTAAGTTTTCATAACTGTGACCTTAATTACCTACCGTCTGTAAGTTGTTAGTGTTCTAATGACCGGTCCACAGGTGCATGTTCATTAATTGTTTATGGTTCATTGAACAAGCATGGGAAACAGTGTTTAAACCCTTTACAATGAAGATCTGTGAAGTTATTTGGATTTTTACGAATTATCTTTAAAAGACAGGGTCCTGAAAAAGGGACGTTTCTTTATTTGCTGAGTTCGTGTGTTCCCAGCGAGAGAAAGGAACAGGAAACTAAGATTCGGCGTCATGTTTGTTTGTTTTTTAGCGCCTGGCTTCCTGGAAAGGATTTACCATTTTCTTTGCTAATAAAACACACATGGAAGCTTCGATCCATACAAGGAGAAGCACAGCTGCTTTCCAGGGAAAAAAAGGGGGTGGGGCACTAAATACAGATAACTCGATGCACTACCCAGGCAACAATTCTCTGTGCTCTGATATTCCCGGGACCTTCTCTGTGCTCTGACTTCCCCGGCCGGCGTTGTGTTTCTTGGTGAACGGAGAGACAGAATGTGTGCTGCTGGGACACCAGACCGTGGCCTGGGCCGGGGGTGTGGTGGCTAAAGCCTCACTGCTATGAATTAAAAGGGTTAAGTGGGGATGGAATGTTGGAGTCCTTACATAAAGAACAAATAATGAGCTAGAGTAGGGAAAGTAGAAGAGCGAGGGAGTAGTGGAGAGTGAGTAGAGATATGAATTAGGGTGAGAGTTGAAGAGAGGAGAGAGGGAGGAGAGAGTGAATAAAGAGAGTGTCTTATGAAATTGTTGTGGGGTGGTATTGGAAAGGAGACGTAGTGTTGGTTAACCCAGCCCAGATGTGAGAATGGGAAAATTACATGTTAAAAATATTGCGTGTGATTGCACAACCCACAGGGGTTAGGGCAGAAACTCCGATAACGGTTCGAGGCTCCACTCCACTGCACGTTCCAAATCCACACGTCCCTATTGGCCCAGGCTTGTCCAGAGACATCACCATGCTGTCCAGAGATAGCCGGATAAGAGCGATCAGGGGCATTTAAATTCAGACTGGATGAAAATATTGCGCTAAATAATATATTCTGTTTACAAAAAAGACCAGAATAATCAGGATATATCCTTTTTATTTTTTACACTGGGCGTTACAGTCGTCATACAATAACTTCAGTAGCCTAAATAAAAGATTAGGCTAGGGATGTTAGCCGCAGATGCACCAGGGTTGATGCCAATTCCAGTTAATTCAGAAAGTAAACCAAATTCCATTTAATAATACCATTAAATATATATATGGTTGGTTGGTTGGTTGGTGATCAAATACTTATGTCATGCAATAAAATGCTAATTAATTACTTTAAAAAAATCATACAATGTGATTTTCTGGATAAAAATGACAGACCTCTACATGCTTTGTAAGTAGGAAAACCTGCAAATCGGCAGTGTATCAAATACTTGTTCTCCCCACTGTATATATAAAAAATTGGCATTGGAGTTTTAGTGTACTTCCTGAATTGACTAGATTTTAAACGGAATTGCCCCCAACTTTGCTGGGCACCGCTATTTTGTTGTCTTAACCCACAGCATATACCTTCATAGGTTCCCACAGGGAGGCTGGGCTGCTGCATGTTATGGTGAATCTTGCCTAGCAATGCCACACCTTCGTAAAGTGGTGCCAGCCAGCAACAGAGGAAGACATGTTGCCTTTGGCTGGTGATAGGAGGGGGAGGAAGGGAGTCTCAGTTTTGCCTCCATGTAAATGTATTTCAGTGCCAATGGCTTCAAACTACTTGTCCTGACAGCACACTGCTCGCACTCTGCATGGGCTTCGATAGGGCTGACAGCCTGGCACCTATAATCAGGCTGTTTTACATTTAGTTCATCTTCAACCTATCACATGTTGTAGCTACCGTCGTTGTTTGTCTGTCATCTCCTGTCAGACTTATGTCATTAATCAAACAATGCTTTACGTATTGTGACACTTCAGTTTTGTTGAATGCTGTAACATTTACAAATCAAATTAAGAGAGACAATTGATATACCGATGTGTACTACCATTGATGGGTGGTAAATCATGTAGGCTTTTACTATGATACATTGACAGCCCTTGTCGTCCTAAATTGTGATGGGTGGAAAGGTGACCCTCTAGATTGCCGCACAGGGGAGGCTCCAAGCTAGTGTTGCATGCTCTCCCATTCACCTCGGGCCCATTTAGATCAACGAAAGCAAAATGCAAAAAGGATCATTTGAATATTCAAATTGAAAAGCTAGATTCATTAACTCAATACAACTACCACCGAAGGCCAAATGCTCTCGGTTACTTGGCAACCGGACGTATTATTAATACTTGATCGCAATAACTTGCTTGACAAAAAAAAAATCCCTCCTCCCAGACACTGTTCATAGCAAGGCACTGGACAACTGACATCAGGGTCGTATTCAAACTAGGTTACATGCTGCTTCATGAAAACATTATTAGGTGTAATTGGGGGTGTTTACATACGGGTAAGGCTTAGTATAGCCTATCTACCTGCATAGAATACAACCCAGACATTACCTTGAAAACTAGCCTAGGGCTACCTACAGTGTACAATACTCTTCACTGTTCACCTCCTGCCTGTATGCATGTCAGAGAATATAACAAAAAACATGACAGACAGACCGGCCACAACGGTCCCGGCGTCCGGTGAGTGGTATTTGTGTGCTACTAGCTCAATCAGCCCAGTGACAAGACATGGCCAGCAACAGGGAGACAGAGATGGTGACGTCACCCAGCAGAGCAGAACGGTGACTCTGTTGAACGGGAGGAGGCTGTGCATATTACAACAACAGATGGGAACAGCGATCAAAGCTAGCCACAGCAAAGTAAGCCAAGCTCCTAGTCTACGCTTTGACAACAAACACAGTACACAACAGTCTACACTGGCCATACAAGCAGGCAGAAGCAGCGACGTCGGCCCTAAAAACATACAACCTTGAAATATAGATGTGAACACCAAGAAATACACAGGCCTAGATTGGTCAAAAAGAGGAGGTGTACGAATAAATCCTATCAGCCATCCTTTATTTGTTGTATGATAAGGATGACAGCGCTTACAGAACTGAATCTGTTATGGACATTGAAATGGCGGCTCACACAATAATCCATTATAGATTTTCAAAGGGACAAAACAACCTTGCGGCGGAGTTAATATCAGAAAACAGTCATACAAATTGCCTCCATAGGTCGTGAGCTATGACTCGGCTAGCCAACCCTTTGAACATCTTTTGCCATGGAAACCAAGCACCCTTTCCAGTTCGTGGAAGGCCTACACATGACATAAATGCCTTAAATAAAAGCGGGAGGTGGGAGGGCTGGGCTGCTGTGTCACAGCCGGGCGCCAAGTTCCACTCCTCTCCTCCTCCAGACTACCACACCATCTGACCGGCAGCAGCTCTCCTCTGTGTATTCTTGAGCAGGCCAGGCAGGCAGGCTGCAGCTAGCTCACTGCAAGGCATGGGCTGGGCCCTCCCTCACTCTAGGCTTAGCACCAGCCCTGGAGGAGACCGTCTCAATGTAGTATCCTAGCCTGGCTTCCTCTGTGTCGTCTGGTTTTGTGTCCGATTTTGGTACGGGAGGAGACGTCTAATTGTTTGTTGCCTGGGCTTGTATCAGTTGCCAATGTGAAAGTGTGGACAAAGACTAGCACGTGACAATCACATAAAGGGAAAGAGTTGTGTACCGATGGAATAGAATGACCCAGATATATATATATTTTAACGGCAAATCATCTGCTGAAAGGACTGTGGTTGAAATAAGGATTGGGGATTAAATGTAAATGAAACTGAGCCTGTTTGAAGCTACATGGGCAGCGTTTCAAATGGCACCCTAGTTCCTATATAGTGCTCTACTTTAGCTGTGGCCTGTTGCCATCGGTCCAACCAGGAAGGGAGTCTTAGTGTCCCTTATGACATCCTATTCTCTACCACAAACTCTGGTAAAAAGTAGTGCACTATATAGGGAATAGGGTGCCATTTGGTGAGAAGCCTTGGGCTGTTGCCTGGATATAACATCAGTCTGACTGCCGGAGAGTCTCAATTAGCTGATGGGGTCAGTTAGCCTAATGGACCATGTGACCTGCCAGTATTCTACTGGGCCAATATGGTTGGCTGTTGGTGCTGAAACAGGAAGAGGAAACAGATCTGTCTGTGTGTGTGCGTGCCTGATGAATGAGTCACAGGCCTTGGTAGAAGACTAGGAGTGGGCGTTGTGAATGAACAAATGAGTCTAACAATTAGAGAAAGTGTATGGGTGTCGATGTTCTCAGATCTTATTTTATGTGTGTGGGCAAGACTGGTGTGTGTCCATGCATTTTCCTTTTGGCCTATCCATGCACCATGTCCAGTGCCCACGCTGACTAATATACTCATAATAAGTTGTCAGCAGTTCGTTGATTTGCATGAGTAGGCCTAGCCAATACTAAAATGAGCATGTCATCTTATTCCCCCAATGAGGATCTAGTCCACTTTCTAGGCTGTTGAAGGAGAAGGGCCAAGGGGGCTGAGAAGGAATGCTGAGGAGCCTGAGTGTCCGAGCTTCTGGCAGGGCCAAATCTTTACCACAACAGCGTCAGGGCAGGAATCCTCTTTGCAAACAAACCCTGAGCAGAGCCCAGTAGACTGCTCTCTCTGCACCTGCCCTGCCTGCCAGAAAATAAAAACTCACCAAGAACCCAGTGGCTTCCACCATGGCCCAGTCCACCGGTCCAGGAATTTGTATTGTTGTCAGAAAAGAAACAGAGATTATCTCCAACGCATTGGTGCCTCCTCTGAATTAACACATACCCAGTGGAAAGTTTTAGGTGCACCACCCCGTTCACGAAAATAGTTTGCTCCTATAGTGAGTCACGTGGCCGTGGCTTGCTACATAAAGCAGGCAGACAGGCGTCGAGGCATTCAGCTACTGTTCGATTTAATTTTAGAAAGGGCAAAACGAGTGAGCTAAATAGCTTTTAGCGTGGTATTATCGCCGGTTCCAGTATCTCAGAAAGGGCCGGCATCCTGGGCTTTTCACGCACGACAGTGTCTAGGGTTTACCAAGAACGGTGCGACAAACAAAGATCATCCAGTTATCGGGAGTCCTGTGGATGAAAACAGCTTGTGAAGAGATGAATCGAAGGCGAATGGCAAGAATCGTGCTAGCTAACAGGCAGGCCACAAATAACGGCGCAGTACAACAGTGGTGGGTAGAACGGCGTCTCAGAAACGCACAACTTGTCACGGGTGGGCTGTTGCAGCAGACGACCCCCCCCCCCCGGGTTCCACTTCTATCAGCTAAAAACAAGTAGCTCCAGTGGGCATGCAATCAACACTGGATAATTGAGGAATGGAAAAATATTGCCTGGTCCGACGAATCCCGGTTCTTTTTGCGTCATGCTGATGGCAGAGTCAGAATTTGGTGTAAGCAGCATGAGTCCATGGCCCCACTCTGCCTGGTGTCAATGGTACAGGCTGATGGCAGAGGTGTGGGGAATGTTTTCCTGGAACACATTAGCTCCCTTGATACCAATTGAGCAACGTTTCCGTGCCACAAAGAATTCAGGCTGTTCTGGAGGCAAAGGGGGGTCCGACCCAGTACTAGATGGTGTACCTAATAAACTGGCCGCTGTGTGTACATCTAGGCCTACGCACACGGCAGGGGAAGGAGGCTCACGCAGGGAGTGACGGGGCGTGTAGTCTTTAAAAGCGCGTTCAAAAGGTTTAGGATTACACGAGTAATTTAAGTAAAGCCTGAATCACAGACAAAGATTGATATACCCCCCACCACTGTGAAAATATTGAGTTATCTGCGGCCCCATGACTGCGGATGTCATGCTAATATGCAACCTGGTTTCTGTTTCTCAGTTTTCTCCATAAAATGACATGCTATTTCAAATTTTGTCACAATTTGTTGTTAAACATATAATGGTCTAAGAGAAACCATGTGAGGGTGTCAACTTGAGGAAAACATGAGATCTTAAAATCTGATGCCAAAATACTTTCCAATTACACCCTTTGCTTTTGCATGTTCCCCTTTCTCGTGTGTACCCTTTGAATTACACCACTTATAATTTCATTTTAATAGTTGTATTGTGTAGCAGTGTTTAGACCTTTAGTTTAGTGTGTATATTTTAGTGCGTCAAATCTGCCAACCTCCAAGTTTGGAGGGCACCAGAAGTTGTCCTGTCCCAACAGATGTCTAGTGTGCAAAAATCAATTTGTTTACAGCCTGGTCTTTAAAAAAAGGACTCAATAGCATCGTAATTCTTCAGTCACAGTGCCCGCCTGCCTCCATTTTGTCATAAACCCACTCCCAGCTTTGAGGGACAATTACGGGGGTAGTAGTCTATAGCAAATGAAAATCCAACGCAATATAAGGATGTTGTGTTTCTAGAGGATTCAGGCCTGGGGTGGTACAGTATAGTGAACCACTGCGGTGCGGCCCCCAGTGATCTTGAGGCAGCAGACAGCCTGAGCCCCAACCAGCCTCTCTTCTCCTCTCTCACTGCCCTGCAATCTCATTATCCATCCAGCAGACCTTTCTCCCACAGAGCAGCAGACACAGGACTCGTTTGGCCCAGGGATGAAGCATGCTCCTGTGGGACTGAGGACGCCACCCCCTTCCCCCCCTTTACTATAAATATACTGGAGACTAAGCGATATGGAGACCAAATGAATAGCAGTACCATCTCTTTATTTTTAGATCCTTGTAACAACAGTCGGGTCCTCAAACCCCACCATTTCCAAATGAAACTGAGTAAGTTATTGAAAGTCAGTGTTCTCTAAAACAAATCAAAAAGGAGGAAACAAGTACATTAGACATTAAAATGACATAGGCCAGGACCACCATGCGCAGCAGAATAAAATGCACACACAAACCTTGCAAACTAAACCAATTCACAAGCAATCAGAAAAGTGCCGTACAGGCATGCGAGCACAAACACACTAGGCACCTTAGCCTTATTCACACTGCCACACACACACACACACACAGGAGCCTTTTCATTATGGGCCCGGCTCTGCGGGCGCTGCCAGGTACAGATGAGGTGTGAGAGCAATAGAGAGAGAGAGGAGGGTGGGCTAGACAGTGCTATAGGAGGTGGGAGGGACTCTGCTGCAGGTACCGAGGCAGCAGAGACGGGCGAGAAGAGCTCTTCACACACACGGAGCTCGGGCTAGGCCTATTGGGATAGGACGGAGAAGGAGGAGGTGGTGGGGCAGCAGCACTCTCCAAATCAGGAACTGATGAGCATACTAGTTTACACCGCAGCTGTGCCTCCAAGCACTTCACTACGGTAGACAACTGTAGCCGCCGAAATGTTGACCGCATCCAACACTATCCAGTACATCCAGACAAACAAGCATGGGCTCCACTGAACATCTGTAGGCGGTCTCGAATAGGCCTCGCTTTTCAACGTATGGAATAAAATTGTCGTATAGCTTGTTGAGCAGAAGCTCACTTTGAGGAACGCCATGCAAAGGGTAGGGAGACAAAGGTTCTGAATGAATGACAAACGGCAACCTTGATAGAGCATCCAAATGTCATATTCCATCAACCCTTTGTCTCGCAAAAAGGTCAGAGGAGCTCTCGCCGATTAAGCGGCATCAGACTGATGTCCCAAAGTAATTCGGCCATCCTGAGGAAGAAGGACCTGAAGAATCTGAAAAGCAGAGCAAGAGGGGATATGCTGCTTGGCCTGAAATAGAAAAGCCACATCCATTAAAAAAAAAAAAGAGACGCTGGTTGACTAATAAAGGCTCCATTTTGTATTCGTTGGGAGCACTGTCCCTGGGTCGTTTTTCTAGGATTTTTTTTGCCGGGGTGCATTGGGTAGTCCCAATAGGTATACGCTGTGAGTCACAGGCCTGTATTAGCCTGTGGTGAAGAAATATCATAGATGATCATGTTACTATAAAATGCTCCCACTGGACTAGTAAGGCCTAATAAAACAGAATATCCAAACACAGAAAGAAACCAAGCGAGCGTATAATATCTAACCATATGGGTAATGACACTCCACAGTTCACAATGGCGGCATTCCTTCCTTCTCCTGCTCTCCAGACACACAAACTGGTCTGTCAGCCACCTTAGCTTGACTGGAGTGTGATGCACAACAGGAAACTCACTGCCACACACACACACACAACACAAACGCATGCATAACCACTTCCTGTATCTGTTAAAGAGCGGGAGGAGAAACTGAAAGAGGGTGATGTGACATCTGGTTTGTTGAACAAACAACGTTTGCTCGCTCGGTCTCTGCGCCTTCGACTCAAAACACACAACCCACATGTGCGCACAAACAAAGACGGAGCAGTGCACAGAGCTGCCCTTTAAAACGAGTCAATATCTTCTCTCTGCTGCAGGCAACAGGATACCTGAGCAGCCAATCTATTCTATTTACACTGAGTACCACAGCTACTTCTCACACACAGGCTCTTCGATATTATGTAGCGTGAATGAGGGAGGCTCTACCTCACTAGGTTAGCACTTCTTTTCGCTCTCCATAACATGGTACTACAGCCTCAAACGTTACCAGTTCATTCAAACCCGACACGAAAACGCCTAACTTTTCATACACACAAAGAGAATATGAGCTGTGGTATTCGTGTTACAATAGCGCTGAGACCAGCTACGATGTTTGTTATCTTGTTCTTGATACTCAAACTGTGACAGATGTTCTACATGTGCGACCTGCTCCCCTCTACCCGACCCCTCCTCTTCAGCAAGCACACACACACCACAGCAAAGGGTTCTTCAATTCCTTCTCGAGCAGCAGAGGAACTCATTTCACAGCGACATGACCAGGTTTCATTGCCACTGCAGCCCCCCAGCAATCCTAACTGTAGAGCTAGGAGTTCCTCTCATAAAAAGGGAGGTAGTGTAGTAACCAAAGGTTAATATAAGTAGGTGGGGGTGGGGAAACCATCCACAGTCCACACTTCCCTTTAAATTGTCCAGTAGAGGGACATTTGGCCAATCAAATGGCTTAGAGGTCATTTAAATGCAGAACGCAGATTCAGCCATGGTGTTCACTTGCGGCCGCAATGAATGAAGCGCTCAACCATGAAGGAACACACACCCGTTTATCTTTAAAGGAAGCACTGTCCACTAGAAACGTAATCTAGGTTATCACCTCTGAAGGAGAAAGGACCTGGTCAGGTTAGGATGACATTTCCAACACATGCATGTGTGGATGAGACACTGGCCCGCGCACACACACACACACACACACAGTTCTGCTCTTAACGGGCTGATCTTTTTCAACTTGTTCAGTCAAAATAACTAATCTTTCGACTCATTTAGTTCATTTGAGTCAGTAATACCCAGAGCACGCAGGACCCCCTACCGGGGAACAGAAAACTCAAAATAGTCATGCTTCTACAAACCTCTTGTTCACAATAAGGGGATCATTGGAGCTGTAATTTGTAACAGACTTGTAAAAGCGTGCGCTTTAATAATTAACATTTGTTGATTGCTAGGCACACAAATACGATTATTTGTAGGTACATAGGAAACAAGGTCTAATTGTGGCCGCAACCGGACTAGATTGTGAACTGTTGGCGGATTGCATTGCTTGACTGAAAGGTGATAAACACAATGTCGTTCGCGAACTGCAGCACCTCAAACAATTCATTCTCGAGTTCGTTGAGCAGAGGTGGTGTATGTTTAGTTTCGACGAAGCTGTGTCCATCATAACATTCAATAATTAATTAATTAATTGTATTAATTCTTGCACCATGCAACCAACCATCAGCTCTAAACATGAATTTTTCATCGTCTATGCTGCCTGCAGCGTTAGACATTGCCTGTGCGCATATGGGTCTTTCTAGAAACTAGGGCAGCAGTGATGATTTCCTACGATGGACAACATGTTACAGCTGTTGATAAGTCATTGATAATGAATCAGCCAATTTTTAGATACGAGAGGAACATAGCTATATTCAATAAAATTCACACGTTGATTTAAAACCCGTGTAACCCGTCCTCATGGTTGGTGTCTTGACGGATTTGTCCAAAATCGTGACATTAAACATTACTTCTATCCTTCCATTTATGGCAGTGTAAGTTGTCGTTATATATATTAAGTTGTTAAATTAGACATTTAACTTGAACCCTGTACGAATCCTGGATATAGCTGTCGGACAGTTTTTGATAGAGAGATCTCAGAACTGCAGTGCAACTACGAAACATTTCATGTCTCCATATGAAAACAGTTATTGGGCACACGAATCCAAAACAATTTATGCGATTGAGAGAAGGGGGGGGGAAATGCTCCTAAGCAAAAGAGTCACCTTAAAAGAGATACTTGAAACCTAAATAGATACGGTCATCAACTAGTTTCTTCAATATTTATGGATAACGCTGTGTTGATGTGCCTTTTCAGACTGATAGTCTAGTGACAAAGAGCTGTTGAGACAGCACATGCGATGCAACAGCCCAAGTGATGAAAAAAAAGTGTTCGCGAGTAATGTCTAGAATGTGTGTCTCTCATTCATTATGCAGGTGAAAACCGGTGTGCCTGGATCTAATATCTCTAGCGAATTGATGTTGATCATCTGTTTTCTGCTCGATTTACAGCAGGGTCTCGTTAGATTTAACAGAGAAGGCATCAAGTTAACGAGTTCATGGTTTCATATGTTTTTGTGCCTCGGACTGGACACGAGGGTCTACTAGACTCAATTGTGTAGGACAGACTTTTACCCAACATCCAACCCTATTCCTATGAATTATTCTGGATATAATGACAACATATTACATAGCCTAGCGGGCCTCTTCACAATATGATCGGGTAATGAAACAACATGACAAATACATTTTGGTAACCATGTCACACCTGCAATTTTAAACAATCCAAGAGGCTTGAAATAGCCTTCTTGGAAGTTCAATTTGGAGCTCAGAAATTCAAGCGGTCTACCGGAATAGGCCTACCTTGAAAAATCTGACATTTCCTACATTTGGTCCTTGAACTGTCCTTGTAATTATTGTAGCCAATGTACACGTTCTCCTGCTTCGCTTATAATTAACCGTGATTTCATTTTTCATTTGTTTTTGTGAGAGGTGGCCACTTTCATTTGTTTACCACAGCTTCAATTGAAGAGGTGTTGCGCTACACTGTTGCAGGTAAAACCATGTGGTTATTATGAGGCAGACAACATATAATGCTGGCTTCAACTTGGCTTTCCATACAAATCATTCCATTACAAAATAAGTGGTTATTGGTCACTTTCTCATTATAAAAACTGTGTGTCTCAGTGGTGAAAAAGTACCCAATTGCAAACATAGATTATTTTTTTATTTTTTTATGCTGGCCATACCATGGATCATTTAGCTATTTGATTTTGAATTTTAGGACCCTTTAGGTATATATAAAAAAATGTAAATAAAAGTATTATACATACATACACATTTAAAAAAAAAAATAATATTGAACTTGGCGTCCACTATAGTGAACATAAACACAACATGCAATAATTTCAACGATTTTACTGAGTTAGACTTAATACAAGGAAATGATTTGCCCATATCTATAGATTTCACAACTGAGCGGGGGTGCAGCCATGGGTGGACCTGGGAGGGCATAGGCCCACCCACTGGGGCGCCAGGCCCAACTAATCAGAATGAGTTTCTCCCCCACAAAAGGGCGTTAATACAGAGAAATTCTCCTTAGTTTCATCAGCTGTCTGTGTGGCTGGTTTCTGACAATCCCGCAGGTGAAGAAGTCGGATGTGGAGGGCCTGGGCTGGCGTGGTTACACGTGGTCTGTGGTTGGGAGGCCGGCTGACGTACTGCTTATGGTAGAGAAATTAACATTGAATTCTTTAGCAACAGCTCTGGTGGACAATCCTGCAGTCAGCATGCCAATTGCACATCTAGTAGATATGAAAACTAGCAAATATTTTTTTTTTTTGGACACAGTGAGTATACAAAACATGAAGAACACATGCTCTTTCCATGATATAGACTGACCAGGTGAATACAGGTGAAAACTATGATCCCTTATTGATGTCACTTGTTAAATCCACTTCAATGAGTGTAGATAGGTTAAAGAAGGATTTTTAAGCCTTGAGACAACTGAGACATTGATTGCGTATGTGTGCCATTCAGAGGGTGAATGGGCTAGACAAAAGAGTTAAGTGCCTTTGAACGGGGTATGGTAGTAGGTGCCAGGCGCACCAGCTTGTGTCAAAACTGCAACGCAGCTGGGTTTTTCACGCTCAACAGTTTCCCGTGTGTATCAAGAATGGCCCACCACCCAAAGGACATCCAGCCAACTTGACACAACTGTGGGAAGCATTGGAGTCAACATGGGTCAGCATCCCTGTGGAAGGCTTTCAACACCTTGTAGAGTCCATGCCCCGACAAAGTGAGGCTGTTCTGAGGGCAAAAGAGGGTACTCATTATTAGGAAGGTGTTCCTAATGTTTGGCATACTCAGTGTATTTAACCCCTTATTTTTGTTGGCACAAAGCTGCCTTCACACTTCCATTCGTTTGTATGGGTTACCTTCAGACGAGGCCTGTGACACTTATGGGGGTTGTAGAGCAAAACAGAGAACACAAATCGTGTTTGTGAGTCTCCCCCTTTCCATAGTAATTTGTTTGTAGCGCAAACCGTTCGGGCGCTACACACGCTTTCGTGAGAAGAACAATTTTCAGGTGGTGGAAAAAGTATTTGGTATATTGTCATACTTTAGTAAAAGTAAAGATAACTTAATAGAAAATGAGTAAAATATTACTTGAGTAAAAGTCTAAAAGTATTTGGCTTTAAATTTACACAAGTATCAAAAGTAAATGCAATTGCGAAAATATACTTACATATCAAAAGTATTAATCATTTCAAATTCCTTATAATAGGCAATTTTCTGATAGCCATGGGAACACTCCAACACTGAAATCATTTACAAACAAAGCATTTGTGTTTAGTGAGTCCGCCAGATCAGAGGCGGGGATGTTCTCTTGATACGTGTGAGAATAGGACCATTTTCTGTCCTGCTAAGCATTCAAAATGTAACAAGTACTTATGGGCGTCAGGGAAAATGGAGTAAAAGTAAATTATTTTCTTTAGGAACGTAGTGAATTAAAAGTTGACAAATATAAAGTACAGATACACCAAACCACTACTTAAGTATTTTTTACACCACTGTCAATAGTCGGGATGTCTCATGGTCTGAAACACTGCTGTAACTCTGCCACCTTCTCACAGGTTTCGAAAGAGAGCACCAAACGTAGGCTTACTCTGTCTACTGTACAAACAATTCAATGAGACAAAAAAAGCACATAAAAAGGCACCTCGTTGGCATGTTTTTCAATCCCCCTGGAATGTAAATAAGACTGATGTTATATCATCAGCCTATATAACGATATTATGGAAATGTGGAACATTATGGAAAACGAGACTTCTCCCCTTCCCATTCATCTGAGAATACGGTCTAAGCCTAGTAGCCTACCATCCCCTGAAACCACTAATGAACATGACTGTCTGTACCCCATCTATCTTTCAATGGTGTTGGTCCTAGGATTTAAGATAGAAAACCAGCCTAAGAGAACCTCAGTGATCTTTAGAGGGGAAGCTCTGAGCCAGAGCGGTTCTCTTGGCTCCATTAGCGAAGAGCAAACACGGTGGTGTGAGTGAGTGAGTGAGTGAGTGAAAGCGGGTGAGGGAGAGAGAATGGCAATGCATTAAATCATTACAGTCACACCACCACAGGCAGAGAGGTTCGGGGTGGCGGTGGTGAACTAGTATTTGTATGGTATTTCCTGCTATCGCAGAGTGTGAATGACTCTGGACAGGACTACTGCAGACACGGAGTGTCATAGTAACTGCAAACACACCGAATGGAGGACTTGACCCCCATACCAACAAACTTTGTGACAACTGCAGATGTAAAAAGGGCTTTAAGCATAAATGTGATTGCATTTGAGTAAGAAGGAGTCCTAAGACCACCACCATTTCACTCTGTAGCTATTGCTTCCCATTGTCATTGTGTTGTGCAGCCAAATGCCTGTAAAGGTGTTGTCACATAGCAGCTTCCATTTCATGGATCATAGGAAAACATTAACGAGCCAAGAACAAGACATTTCAATGCCACCTCAGGCTTGGCTTGTACCTGTAAAAGGGACGAAGAACTCCGGCCCAATTAAACTAAACCATTTTAGTGTGGGTTGCCCTAGCGAAATATTCAGTCAATGTGCTTGCGATTGTTTTCGTAGAGCCCAATATAAAATTCCCAAACCAGTTATATTGCTCTATCTGGTAGCAACGGAGGGCACCAGCATCCTGTCCCCTGGATATGCATAAACTTGATCAGATTCATTGGCACAGCCCTGCAGTAACATCAGTTGAACCCTTCAGCTGGGTTGTGTCCTTTCGGCACTAAATGGGAGAAGTAAAAGTGGAAGGGACTACCTGGACTTGTCCAATAATAAACACTCATGTTCGTTTTCTGTTGCAAAACATGTTGTTACGTTGTGCCCTAATCAACCCAACCCTGAGGAGAAAACTACCATCCAACCCCCAGGGCCTTCATTACAGGGGGGGGGGGGGGGGTGTGAACCATATCCTACTTCTACCATAAGCTCCAGAAAGCCATCCTGAGAAGGCGCGTGTTGTCGTTTCAATCCAACCCATTAATCTAGTGGTGGTGCTGGTGGTAGCCGTCTGCTAATCCAACGTGCTAGTAATCTCCAGACTGATTAAACAGACGTCTAATGCACCATGTGCTGCCCAACACTGCCTTTTTAAATCAATATTGTTATTGGAAACCTTCTGGTTAGATAAGAATGGTGAACAATAAGAATGATTATCTATAATTTAAAAAATATGCAGACGAAAGTATTACTTATAACAAGGGAAAAATGAAAAAATATATAATTTTGTTCTGTACTCTTGCTTTGGTGCGAGATAAAGTGGTCATTACGGATATTACAGCTAGAACTGTAGTGTGTGAGAGGGGCAGATGAGGGCCATTTGAGACACCACATTACTGTTGAGCACTGAGCAGCTAGAGTCAGTCCGGGTGTTTTTTCTCTCCATTCACTGCCCAGGGGTGCAGCTGAACAGGACCCAGGATATGGCGACATGTGGTGCGGACTGCGGAGAGGACACGTTACATGGAAACTTCTAGAAAACGGGCTAACAAAAGAGCCTGGCGTCAGGCTGAAAGACTGATGAACAGGCAACACCAGGTGAACGTATCAACACAAGCCAGGGAAAAGAGAGACAAAGGGAAGGCAGAAAGGAGAGAAAAGACGAACGGATATAAAGCAGAAAACCACCCACGCAAAGAAATCCTAACCAATCAGCTTGCTTCGAGGATCCTGCGAGCTAACTGGCTAAACTGGAAAGCCAACCGAAAAGGTCAGCAAGCAGGAAGGAACAAGGACGTAGTGGATCCATTTGTAAATGAGTAACTTGGGTCCTTAAATCACATTGACAAGGACTCTTAGCACGGCCCTGTGAAGCACACAGAATTAATTGAAGGGCAGGGCACAAAAAGTCTGTTTTTCCATAGTTTGGCTAAGAGCTTAGTTCCTCTCATGCTAACTAACCTAATGTGGGCCAAGGCTACAGGTTTATGTGCCAAACGGCCATGCAAAAAAGGAAGCTGCGCTAACATGACAGGAAACTCAAACTGTTGCAATTATGGCAATAAAACAGATTGAGAACCAATCAGGACTAAGCTCTCACGCACCAATAACTGCAGGAAGAGGTTGGTAACTGCTTGAGAGCTTTACTTATTTAAAACCTTGACACACCTCACAAAGTAATCTTTCTCCCAATTTCTTTGCCATTGTTTTGGTGCAGAAGAATATAAAATAAGATTTTGCACTTAAGAAGATTGGGATGCCAAAAGTATTGGTACAAACAAATCTCACACGCAATTTGCATGAGGTCGCATTCACATGCCCACCATCACTAAATATATTTCACACCAAGTTAAGCATCAGTGGGAGGAAGGATAAGGACCTAGTTCTCCATATTGAATTTGAAGGGATTGAAGGAAGGAAAGTATTGCACCGAGACCATGTGAGAATGAGTTGCTGCTGACACGTCGACAGTACTATAATACATGAGGCTTTGTGGAGAGTCCCCATAAGATGAAGAGGAGCATGTGAGATGTGAGTACAGATGAAGAAGAAGAAAAACACGCCACAAAAAAATAAACATCCTGTTATCAAAAGGCAGTGGGTTTGCATAAATGGGGGCGTGGCTAGGCTCAGGCTTTTGAGACAGAGCTGCCACTTGGGCTGACAGGGAGGAGCTAGTCTCTGGAAGAGGCCAAAATGGAGCAGACAGTGGAATGCACCAGAAAAAGGCCTTGCATCGTCCTGAGTCAGTGCCCTGCAGCACTAAGGCTGAAGGAGCAGAACACCAGAGAGCCCATATCAATAAAGCATCTTAGAGTAAGAGTGCTGATCAAATATCAGTTTTGGATCATAACGAATAAGATGATATGGACAGAACCTAGATCAGCACTGCTACTCAGACGCTTTGTGGATAAGGGCCCAGAGCCTACTAGGCCATGTTTAAAAATCGGACACTTACCTGCGCAGGTGACCTGTCCTGCATTTCCAACATGCTCCTGTTGCTCCCCCCCAAAAAAACTCCAGGAGCAAGACGGGTTACCCAGGGGGGGGGGTGTTTTGACAAGGGAAAGGGGTTCACGGGGAGGAGAAAGGTCACCAGAATGCACATCATTCTCATCGCAACAGTGTTTCACAAACATATTAAGCCTGTGGATGAGTAGATATGAATCTAAAAACAACCCCAGTTAGGTAGAACCGAAAGCAACAGTTCATAGAACAGTTTTATTCATGAATGCATAATATTTAGGCCTAGTGGGTTATGGGAGTGAGTGAAACGGTTGGCCTACAGGGTGCTACAAGACCTTGCCTGGAAGGCAGCCAAAGGTTAATGATTACAAATGGAGGATATAAGGCCAACCAACAGGGCCTAAAATGAATACCGGCTAACTGCCAAATGCGGGTAGATTTTGGCTTTGCCGGGAAAGAGCGTCTAATTTTACCAGCCACGTTGGCGCATGGTAACACTTCGGACTCAAACTTGTGAGCACTTCATAAAAAGAGTCAAGTATGGGCACAAGTGCGAGTTGTGCGTTGTAGCAAAATAAATGTTGCTCTAATTTACTTGAATGACTTCTAAAGTGAGACTTTGTCCTCGTGTTTCTTACCCATTTACATAGTTTTGTTCACAAGCTCGGTTGCTTTTCAATGTTTGAGTTTGCTCTGACAGCTAACAAAAAGAGACATCGTTGGCCTCTTCTAGTGACATTGTAGCAGGCACAAGTGATGACTCGAGTAGCCCTGTCACCAAGGTAACCTTAAAGGGGGAGCAAAACATTTGACAAAATACTCAGGTCACAGAATATTTCATTAAATTGAGCAACATACCACATTACTTCTTACTAGTAATAGATTACTTGTTTTAGAAACATTACTAAGCATGCTCATCTGTTTTTTTCTTTGTGTAACTATGGCAAAACAAATATTTTGGCTGGGGGGGGGGAAATGAGTGGCTTGTAGATTATTATAATATTATTTTTTAACATATATTTTTTTATCTACTTTCCACAGTGGCTGGTATATAAAATAAAATGTTTAGGCTCTTTCAACCAACCATCAAGCCCTCCAGTAGAACCCTCAATGATGCTAATCTTTACATAAGCTTTGTTGTGTCACTATGACATGTACAAAAAGGCCACACACAAACAAGCAGACTCGTACACAGAGACCCTACTCATTACGTGACACACAGACATCAAAAGCAGACCGGTCATTCTGTGTCAAAGAGAACTATTGGGTTGTAAAATGAGACCAACTCAAAACAACTGCTCTGCTTTTAGATTTTCACAAGGAGTTAAGACTCTGGCCTACAGGGTAACCTGTAGGGTAACCATCACTGCTTAGCTTCAAGACAGCGCTTTATATCGTGTGTGTGCATGTGTGTAGCGTTGCACGGTATACCGAAACGGCAGAACCTTTTCAAATGTGTCTCGTGTCATCTACTGATTGAGAACCAAGTCTATCAGCGCAGCCGATGTCCCCTTATAGTGCGAGAGCACCGTGCCTGCTCCACATACTCATTGCTAGCTCAAGGAACCACTGCACTTCATTGGGAGCCTGGGCTGCACCACCACTTATGCTGCAAAGAAGTTAACACAATTGAATAATGCAACACGGTTTGTAGACTTTTTGAAACCGTTAATTACTGTTCACAAATATATAAACCATTACAACACAAGATGATACCGGTAGCTTCCAGCTTTGTAGGCTAGCTTTCCTTGGTAGCTTACAGCTGAAGCTAACATCAATTCACTGCCCTAGTACCTTGTTTTTGATAATATACAAACCATAAAGCAAATATTGCTGATTTCAATGCGGATTGTCACCAAAAACAATTCATTTTCTTCCTCCTATGGGCCCCGCCTCAAGTCTCTCAATATCATCTTTGCTTGAGCCTAGAAAATGACTGTGTGAATGACATCATGGGTCTTAAAAGACACAGCGCACTTTTATATCATATTGGATGATATATATCCTAGCTATGACAGGCTAGAAGTTTGTATTCTAGCGCAAGTTGGCTTGTTATGGTTGGTTGCTGCCTAAGTTTCTCACACACGCAAGGCCCGTCCTCCACCGTCTCTCCCGCTGTATAAGCTCTGGTTAATAAAGTCGAAATGGACTTCTCTGCTGCTCCCCTAACTCGTATCCGACCATGTCTATACGCAACTGGTGGTCCTCGGGTTGGTTCGGGTCTCTATATTGAAAAACGAATTTCTGCATTTTTGCCCGGGTGGGAAAGCCCCAGGTCCATTTCAGAACAGGTCTAACTTTTTAGACCTCTACTTGAGAGGCCCAACATAACCGCTGTCACAACAGACAATACCAGGAACATTGTAAATGATGTCACAGAAACTGGACTTGGGCAACAAATAGGGTGCTTTTTCGTATTTGGCTAAATTAACAAAAATTAACAGTTGGCATTTCATTTTCCTGCTGTACCTTAAACACAAAGTCAGGACAAACACGGTGTGCAGACAGACAGATCACACAAATCAAACCTCAAGGGGTTGCTCAGAGCCAAATGTTAAAATGACCTTATAGTGGCTGCATCAACGCCACAATAGCGACTTCAACTGGTCTGGAAATAACAAGCTTTCCTTACACAAGACACAACAGACATCCAGACACACACAAACGACAAGGTGGTACCATCAACAAGCTGCCAACCTAAACTATGAAAAGCAGGAATAGGTCTTTGCAAATATGTTCTCTGTTCATCATATAGAATGTTATGGAAGTGGATGAGTCATGTACAAGAAAAAAGAAAAACAGTGCCCCCTCCCCCCTCTCTCCGCAAGAGGAGCGCCCTGTCACTTCTTAAAGGTGCAGGTGCCCCTATTTTCTTCTCCCACACGGACAGTCAGACAGACTGTAAAAAACAGCAGCTGTGTCATCATGCTCTCTCACTATAATCTGGCTGGGTGTAAGCCTATTTGGTCTTACGCAATTCGCCATGTGACCGACCAACTGCTTTCATCATGCCCGAATGTAGGTTATCCCTCATACCGTCGCGTCGGTCCGTCTTTAGCTTTAGTTCACAACATTCAAACAAGGCCTCTGTGACTATGACCCACAGTCAGGCTCACGTTGCGTCCCAAATAGCTCCTTATCCGCTACATAGTGCACTACTTTTGATCCCAGCCCTATGGGCCCTGGTCCAAAGTGGTGCACTATATAGATTGGTTAGTGCCCATGGGCCACGCACTACACACAATAACCAGTGGGCCTGGTGGAGCTGGAATCAGAGGAAAGCCGCAGGGCTGACTATAAAAAGAGCCAAACATAGTGTTCACATGTTACTCAACTGAGGATCATAAAGAAAAGGCCAATCCAACTGAATAGGAACATCTAACGTAACCAGCAACAGCTAGCCAACGCTATTCAAAAGTTAAGGCAACATTCAACAACATAGGACCAATACTGAATACTTCAGGGTGGATTGTCCATCTACTCCCACATTACTTCATCTGCCTGTAAAAATAGAGATGAAAACACCATCTATGGGTTAAAATTGACTCCTGCGATGATCACATTTAGTGCCTCCTCCAATGTAGTCAACTAGCAAAAGAACCGCAATATCGGACATAGGATAACAACCGCACTGGAATTAACCTAACCTGGGGTCAAGATAGCTTCTTTCGGATATCTCCGCCTTCACGTCTTTGAAAACGGTGGTTGCTTAGACCCAGGCTTATCCCTGAAGACATGAAAGTGTGTTTGAAGCAGAGGACTGCACTGCACCATCAGAACAGAACAGCCTTTTATTAAAATAGGGGTTTTTAATTCACTTTCATTACCCATCAGCCATCACTTCATCAGGGTCACCTTCCACACAAAGGAGGGTGCAAGCCACATCCTCATGAACACAGGACCAGGAAGACGTAGCGCGCGGACACACGCTTGTATGTAACATAAGTGGGCCTGGATTAGGCTTCCTTTCAGCAGCAGAGAGTGGTAACCGGAGATGAACCCTGAAACTGGCAGTGTTTCTCTGTTAAAACGAGACTACAGATCCCAGTGGCTAACAACCCAACAAGCCAAGCCAGGATGGAGTCCCCCCTCTTTCACTCACTCACTCTAGCATCTTTGTATTTTCCTCTACTGTAGCCTCCGACTCCCTCTCTGCTTTCTCCCCATCCTAAATGCCAATTTAGTCAACATTACTTAATTCCAAAAGGCCCATTCCACTCTTTCTTTATCAAATTAAATTGTCTGTTAAGCGGGAAAAAACACATTTTACTTTTGTCCAGGTACTTACAGAGAGATGTGTCGCTGCTCGATGTCCACCCTGGTGAGCTCGTCCTCTTCCACGTCCGTCTCTCCTCCGGAGCTGCTCTCCGTGGCGTCCGAGTCGAAGGCACTCTCCGTGGACCTCAGGTTGGTGGTTCCGCTGAGAGACAGGCGCTCCAGCTCCGCCGGGACAGAGCCGTCCTTCAGGAATCGCCCAAGCCCCTCCCTCTCCTGCGGGGTGAGGGGGGCGTCCTGGCCTCCGCGTCTCCCGCCAGGTCGGAGGGCATCCAGTGGCCCCAGGGTGCTCTCCAGGAGCCCCCCCAGCTGCTGCTGGACATGGTGCTCCACCTGCTTGGCCTGAACCACCTGGAGGCGCTTCCTCAGGCGCCGCAGACGCCCCTCGATCTCGCCCTGCCGGCTCTGGCTCTGCTGAGTCCGCTCCTTAACGTCCACTCCAAGGCTGCCCAGGCCCAGAGAGGTCTGTCGGTCCGTTGGGGAAAGGGATGATGTGTCCGTGGCCAGCGATGGTGGCCGTTCTGAGGGTTTGCTGTCGGGCCAGTCCATGGGGGTGTTGGTGGAGGCTGCGGGGGGTGCTGGCTGTTCAGGGTTTCCAGCAGGGTTGTAGGACAGTCCTGTGGGCTGCTGGTGCTGCCCTCCCCCGTTGAGAGGAGAGTTTCCTCTAGAGGCAGCTGTGTGGGGTTGGGGCTGGGGCACCGGGGAGTCCAGTCCATGTCCAGCAGGAGGCCTGTTATTACCTCCATTGACCGCTGTCATACTGTCCCGGTCCGCCCCGTTTTTGGCCAACTTCTTGGCCACGCCGTTGACCGGTGGCGGCGAGCTTGACAGGGCCGGGGGACCACCTCCTCTGCTGTTACTCATGATGCTCTTCAGCTGTTCCTCTGAGAGCTCCAGTGTCTTGTGTTTCCTGGGCAGGAAGCTGGGCAGAAGGCCGTGTTTCTGCAGCAGGACGCCTTGCAGCTTCAGTGACTC